>NC_067480.1:84862090-85195662 GCF_947179515.1 Apodemus sylvaticus | reverse complement strand
AGGGACCACCCAAGGTCCTCTATGATTGGTGGAGGCACTGGCAGTTGCCAGATGCTGAGGCAGAGAGAGTGATTCTCCAATGAGAACATCACAGATGGATATTCTCACACCCCAGTAGATGGTCGTATACTCATGTACATCTAGACAGCACTAACTGGACTCAGAGTTATTAATAACAAAAAATGGCACTGGAAGAGTTTTGGAGAGGCAATGCTGGGTGGATGTGATCAAAATACACTGTATAAACATGAAAAATTCAACAAACAAATAAAATATTATTTTAAAATATAGTATCAACATTACTCTGTTGGAAGTAAGTGCTTGGCTGAAAGCAACTAATAAACAAATCTACTTATGAAATGATTCCAATATATGTAATATAATCATCTTACCAATTACCAGGGCACTTACATTCAACGTATTTCCCAAGATTACACTTAATGATTTTGCAGCTTCTCACATTAAATAAGTGATAAATGTTATGGGAACAAATATACTTAATCTGACTTAAACATTCTACAATGTTTATATCCATTAAACATTTCATATTACCTTCGTTAATATGCACAAACTTTAAAGCAACTCAAAAAAACAATTAAAAATTTATAATTGAGTATCTGATAATGGTAAGCATAAATGTTTGTGCAGAAAGCAAAATTTCTTTGAAAGCCTTTAAAGAATTCTTAATTTTCAT
This sequence comes from Apodemus sylvaticus, assembly GCF_947179515.1. Lineage (NCBI taxonomy): Eukaryota > Metazoa > Chordata > Mammalia > Rodentia > Muridae > Apodemus > Apodemus sylvaticus. The sequence goes on along the minus strand of NC_067480.1, from coordinate 85,194,968 downwards.
TTCGTATGTATATATTGTATAAAATATATGTAGCTATTTCACATTTATATATTCTATTATCATTCTTCTCCCCCAAAATCTCTCATTCAAGTAGACCTGCTCTGAGAATGTGTTAGGAGAATATCATGGCTTCTTGTACTATGAATCATTTGACATATGCCTTGTCACATGAATATGCCAGCTCAGCAGCAGCCTTACAGTGTTTGAGCCTTCTACCTCTTGGCCAGTGGAGAACAAATGACTCAGGCTGGTACCAATGCAGTTTAGCTCAAGGGACTCCATTTCCTGCTACAGTGAATTCCCGGCCTTATTTGTCACAAAATACTAGGTATATATTCTGAAGAAAGACTTTGTTGGAAACATGAAACCTAGAAAATGTTGCTAGGATGAAGAATAAGTGACAACTTCAGTGTGTATCTGCCTCTCAAATAACTTTCTCTACCCCCAATCTCCTACATTTCAAGATAACACTGAAAAAAATTGGAATATTAGTTACCTTATTATTTCCTGAGAAAACTAATGGCTCACAACTTCTATTCTCAACAGTATGATCTTGTGTTCATTGTATTGTAGCACTGGTATCTAAGAGAAAGTTAATGCGGCATGAAATGCTTTATATTGCTGAGCAGGTATTGTGTCTTTATTTTTAAAAACATCTCATTGCATCGGTTTAGGTGGGCTTTGAGAGTAGAAAACCTCAAGCCACGTTCAGTTCATTCTCTCTGCTTCTAGCTTGTATTTCAAGACGTGAGCTCTCAGCTTCCTTTTAGCAATGCCTCTTGTTACCACGCTTTGGTAGATAAGAATCCACCCTGATGGATTCTTATCTCTCTGAAAGCACAACCACCCCCACCACCACCCAAACACTTTCTTCTCTAAGTTGTTTTGGTCATGGTGTTTTATCATAGCAACAGAAAAAGTAATTATGTCCACTCATGAAGACTAATGGTCGGATATAATGTCATTTTAGGTCATTTATTTTTAGGGTTCGCTAAGATTTCTTTGAAATGAGTTCATTGTATAAAGTCCTGATTTCATCGCGATTATGCATGTGCACTGTGCACTTACTTCTTATTCCCTCCCCATTATCCTTCTCTTCTTGTTTTTCACTCTTTCCTGTATTTCTTCACTTACAGTGAGTTCCATCAATACATTCTCATCTTATATGTATACTTTTAGCTAAATTCTACATATGAAATGAAGATTATAGCATTTTCCTCCAATAAGATTGTTCCTGCTTTTATCTGAGTGGTATGAGGTCCTTTTTATATTTTTTAAAAGCCATGGATTTATTATTCACTTTCTCAAATTACTAGAAGGAAAGGTTAAAGTGTACTCTTATAGTTGATTCTTCAATTTTATCATCATTAAAGAGTTCCTTCTAGTTCACAAAATGCTATTCACCTCTGTGGATTGTATTATGTAACTAAACTCCACTCTCACCATCTCTGCTTGGGCAGTAACTATAAATTATAAGTTTGGTTTTCTGTATTTATTTTCCTCATTAAGTATGTGACTTCTAGCAAGGAAAGCTGTCTGTGTCACATCTTCTGGTAATGAGGTCAGGGAATAGATATGTCATACACTGAGAATACGTAAGAGACTGATGCTAGCAGAATTGAATATGGAATGCAAAACTTTAGCCTGTGATCCTTCTGCATCCACCCTTTCAGTTAAGATCTTATGTGCAAGTGATGGTCATGGCTCAGAAAACTGGACTTGTTTTGAAATGCATACTAAATCCTCATAAAGGACTGTCTTCAAGTGTTATTGTGTAGCAATGGCTTATTCTGTGGCCCAAATCTGTGAATGTGTAAACAAGATTAGCTCAAAGTTCTGTTTGCAATGGTCATTACAGAATTGCTACCATATAGGACTGTTTTTGGGTCCTCAGAAATTGTAAAACCATGATACCTCATACTAAATCATGCACCAGCTGGCGTACATATCCCAGAACAAATGGGTCATGGTGACTTTCCTGGCCTTTGTGCTGACAAGAGCATTCATGCAGTGATTTCTCCATGGGGTAAAGTCAGGACACAGAGAGACTCATCACCTTGTACTTTATTCTAAGGAGCCCAAACTGCAACTTTAATAATGAACCTTGCACTTATTCAAAGAATTCTATGCATTACTAATATTCATAAAGTACAATGTTGAATCTTAATTTATTGTTATACAAACAATCCCTCAAGTAAGTCTGGCTGCTATTTATAGTTTCATTAAAGAAATTCAATGAATTTAAAGTCAACATCTCTACATCATCATTTTAGGACCATAGGCATATCCCCGTATTTAACAACTTCATTAATAAGTAGAAATAAATGTTAGATATTCTTTTCATTTAGCATATGTTAATTCTCACAAGGTTATCATCTTTTTAAAAATCACCCATATTTTGTAGAGGAGGCCCATCCTGGTGCAGCTTTATATAACTGATATTCTTTGAAAAAGATCTTTAATGTAAAGTAGACTGGCCTGGAACTCCACAAATACTCCATTTTGGCATACATTTCCTAAGTGTTGGGATTTATATAGCTCATCCACAGGTTTAAAATAGCAAGCATTGCAGGGTACAGTGCCAAAATAATTAATATGTATAGAGATTATATTATGAGAGAGAAGAATTCAGGCAAATGCAAAAAATGGAGGAAAATTGATACTTGGGCACCAAACTGTCATGGTGGTAAAATGTAACATTTTGCATATGCCCACTTAGATTAATATGAGTTTAGCACCTGCCTCCTGACATTCACTTCAATGTGATGTTTTTCAGAGTTGGTTGCTAATTTTCATATTCAACCCATTAAATGCATTCAGTTGTGGCTATGGGTTTATGGAGTGTTTTATCAGACAATAATTATTAGATAATCTTAACAACTGTAGACATTTCCAAAATAAAAATAGAAGCCCCATTTCTAGTCACCATTGGCTCCATCCCACACCACTGAAGGGAAGTTCATTTCTATTGACTTCCTTCACGCCTGTATGGCCTTGAATTTTCTCCTCTGTCAGTGGATGTCAAGATGATTGCACAGATGGCAAAAAGATACTCAGAAATACAAAGCATTTACTGGAGCATTTCTCCAGAAAGCATTTCAAGGAGAGTTATAACAATTTAGAGAGGCTGGTTGTATAGGCAATTGTTTTAATGAAGTGTAATTGAGGTTAGAAGACACAAGGAGAACCAAGGTGAGACCCAGCAGGCAGAAGTGAGACCTCAAGGGAAATTTGGGTTTTATTCTTAATGTTGTTTTAATTTCCTTTGTCCAAAAACTTAGAGATTTAAAATTGTACTAATGATATGTCCTTGAACCACACAACAGTTCTGTCAAAACTCTGTGGGGGACTACTTTAGAAGAATAGAAAAAGAAATACAGAAGGTTGTTTAGGGAAAACAGAAAACATGAATGACAATGGCCACATTTTATCTATAGATTTTCCAACAAACAGATCTTACATTTTAGTTTTTACATGAAAATTGCTTAAGACTATTAGTGGATGGGGTGACAGCTGAAGAGCTGGATTGATTCTAAAAGGATTTGTTTTATAATAGTTTACATTCTAACATCTCTTCTTTCAATTTAAAAAATTCTTATCTTTTAATTAAAATGTAAATGCAGGGAGAAATTAACACAAAAAGAGATTAATAACCTCATGTCTCACATTCTGAACTTATTCTTCCTCCTGCTTTTTGTGATAAAGAAAACAGAAAAATAAATATCAAGTAGGGGATATACAGGAAGTATCTGGTAAGTATATTACGTTAGCATAAAATAGATGGTTAGTAATTACAAAGTCATAACCTGCATACAAATAACATTACAGAGACTTATCAGATTGTATGTATATATGAATATGCCTGTATATATACACATACAGATATATACACACATGTATTTAACAACTATTTATGAAACAAATGGCCAAAAATTTAACAGAGAGCAATAAGGAGCATACAGAAGTATTGAGGGGGGGAAGAAAAGGGGAGAGAAATCATGTAAATATAATCTCAAGAAATAAATAATTCAAATTTTCCAATGCCAGTTAGATTTTCACATTAATGGAAGATGAAAGGCGCTTAGCTGAGTTATGAATCAATGATTTAGAGACACATTTTTCTAGTCAGCTTTGTGAGCTGAGATATTTCCTGTAATTCACAAAATAATAGAGCATAGACTCCTAAATCTCTTATCATATGGAAAGCAAACATGAACTGGACTTCTAGACCTCTGAAGGAAAAACAGAGCCACCAAGTGATTGTCGAGGAAAAAATCTAACAGTTAAATTAGCTTTAACAATAAAAATGATAACAACAGCAGCTTCAAAAGAGGAGGAGGAGGGAGAGGAATGAAAAGAAGAGGAATAGGAAGGGGGAGGGGGAGAACGGAGAAGAAGAATCAGTTCATTGCCATTGGCTGTTTCTAACTATCCTTTACCTGTGCTGAGGACTTAGAATTCTCAAAGTCACATCTCTGTCTGTCTGCAAGCTTGGCCTTAGTGATCTCCCCATTAACTCCTAACTCAAAGGTCCTTGGATGATCTATGTCCTCTGCATCATCAGCATCAGTCAAGATCTTTCTTCTGAATCCAGACATGCACATCCACTCAGCTCTTCCCAGTGTCCAGACAGAATGCCCTCAAGGAAATTCAAGCCCAGCAGATGGAATACCTCCAAAACCACTTCTCTTATACAGCTCCCCAGGCTCAGCAAAAGAGAATACGATCATATTTGTGGGTGTATAAAAAGGTTTCTGAAGAAAGTAGATAGAGTCCCTCCCCACCACCCACTATTCAATTTTTTTTCTTTTTTTTTTTTAATTTATTGATATATTTATATTTTTTTCTTTTTTTAATTTTTTATTTGGTATATTTTTATTTACATTTCAAATGATTTCCCCTTTCCTAGCCCCCCTATTCAATTTTTTTAATAAATCTCATTCTTAAATCTTAAAAGTATCTTTATTTCTATAACATATCTGCCAGCCTTGTCTGCTCACTACTTCTTTCTCTCAACTTAATGTGTAAAGGATTGATTGTTATTAAGTACAAAAAATGAAAATTTACTCCTCTATACCAAATAAAAATAATCTAATAAATGATTTCAGTATTATAGTGAAACCTCCCATCCCCTTTTATTCCACTGCCTTCTTCTACAACCTCTCTTTACTTGGCCAGGCCCCTAAAGACCCATGAGTCCTCCTATATGAACTCTTTAGGCCATGCTATAGTCTTTGTCAGTCTCCATATCTTTCTTCATGACCACATAGCCTTTTCCACCTGTATACATCTTTTAGATATCAGCTCAATTAGCTTCTTTTCATAGAAGTCTGTCTTTAACCCTCCAATTCAATGAAGTATCATCTCTATTATCTTGTGTTCCTTTTTTCTAATCCTAGTGCTTGTCAGATTTCCTGTTTATGCATTTGTGAGATCATCTTTTTGCTCTGCTTGCCTGTCCCATATTTATATTTCTGAGTCATCAGGTAGGCCACCATGTTTGCTTTGTTGGTTGTATTCTTGACAAGAACAAGGAAAACAGATGTGAAAATAAATGAGGAAATTAATGAAAACAAATGGAAGTTCCTGGTCTTCTGACAACATCAAGCATGTATAACTCACATTACAAAGATGTGATTAAATTCTATTCAGTCATAAAAAGAATGAAATTTTGTCACCTATGATAATGTGGTTGAAAGTAGTGATCATCAAGTTAAGTAAGTTTATCTACATCCAAAAAGACAACATATATTCCCCTTCTGTAGAAACCAGAAAGCTGATCTCAAAAACTTTGAATGTAGGAGGCTGGATCCCAGAGGCTGAGTAGAACAGGGACTAAGAATTGTAAAATTAAATGATCCATAAATTTGCAATTAGGCATGTAAAATAATTTCTGACTTTCCTTCATTCAGTAAGGTTTGCACAGATAATAATAATGTGCAGTTCTGAAGAGCTAGAAGAAAGGTTGTCATACTCTTCATCCCAGACAAATGATAACTATTTCAGAACATGGAAGGCATATGATTACTTTGGTTTAATATGAACAGTCACATTACAAAGATATATTAAAATATCACACCAGACCTATAAAATGTATTACTTTGGTATGTCATAAAAACAGTTGACAGAACAGATATGGACAAAGCGAAACACTTGTGCAGTCTTTTTGAGGCTGAAATAGTGCTGTCTCTAATGAACACAGTAGAAAAGTCCTTCAAAAATGAAATAAAAATAGATTCCTGAAAAGAGCAATTCACACACACACACACACACACACACACACACACACACACACACACACATATATATATATATATATATATATATACATATATATATATATATATATATATATATATATATGCTTTAGTGAGTTGACATTAAGATCACAATAACATACCCAAACTCCCAGATTTCTTGTGGTGTTATTCATTAACAGACATGGGATAGAAGCAATCTAAATGACCACCAACTAGTAAATGGGTAAGGAAAATCTCTCTCTCTCTCTCTGTCTCTGTCTCTGTCTCTGTCTCTCTCTCTCTCTCTCTCTCTCTCTCTCACACACACACACACACACACACACACACACAAATGTACACCGAAATGTGTAATCATTAAAAGAAAGGAGGAAACCCTGACATTACAGTGAGGAGCACTGAGGCTGGTGCACTAAATAAAATAAGACAGATATAAAATGAAACAGACTTCATTTTCCATATAGATGAAGTATACAAGTAGCTGAGCTTCTAGAAAGAGAAAGAAGGATGGGGGTCAATAGTGTTATGTCCAGGATATATGGACCCTCTCTTTTGGATGAGGAAAAGGTTCTGAAGATGTGGATAACATCGGTGATTATATCAAGAGAGAGAGAGAGAGAGAGAGAGAGAGAGAGAGAGAGAGAGAGATACACACACACACCAAATCTAGGATGATCTGTGCTTCATTCATGAAAAATGATAGAAAATTGGAAGGACCTGTGAGATGGCTCAGTTCGGTAACGTGCCTATCTCTAAGCCTGATGACCTCAATTTGATCTGCAGAAGCCAGGTGGTGAAAGGAAAGAAAGCACAATCTAAGTTGTCCTTCCTCTGACCTCCATCCATCTGCTGCAACTGCACATGGACTATCCACCCACCCTACACACACACACACACACACACACATACACACACAGAAAAAATAATTTTTAAAACAGTTTTAATGTAAACACACAATGTACTGATGTATTCAGATCTTTAGAAGTGCAGAGCATATATGGTTCAGCTTTAAATGTCATATGAACTTGTTTCCTACACAGGCATTCATACAGTAAGAACGCTTATTGCAGCAAGCATTTGGGAACTTTTTCTTTTCTTTTACAATGCATATAATCATAAGAAACATCAAGTGTTAAGTTTGGAGCTTTTCTAATTTCATAGCACCCAACAAAAATATGTTTAGTAACATCTGCATATGTAAAGCTAGAATTTAGGTCAGGGCTACAGCTTACCGTCTACAGAGGCAAGGGAAAAGCTCTGGGAGAAAAGATTAAAAATAGAAAAAAGCAGAGGGCAAAGGATTCTTGAGAGGCATTAACAATGGAAGTCTCTAGTACAAGAACTACACTATAAAAGTTTAAGATGTCACAGAGGATACTCAGGCTTAGGTCAGTGATCATGGTCCCTTCTAAGAGGCAGCAAAAGCAAGACTTCAATAAATGGAGGTTTAAAGTCTTGTTTCTTATTTTAGCATGAAATCACATCCCATCGCCTTAGGAGAATTCTTCCCCTGGGCTTTATAATGTGTCATTGATGTTCCACATAGGGGAGAAAAGAAGTAAATCAAATTCAAAAGCACACTGTGAAATAAATTGGGCAAATTAGTTTGTTAAAAAAAAAATAACACCATTACAAAAACTCGTTACTAAAATTCATACACAGCTTGAAGTGCAGAGCAAAAACAATATAACTAGAAAGTTGAAGTGACATTCATGCTTTAGAAAAATGACATAAGAAGTTTTCCATCTAATTCTTCTATGGTCAATAATGACAACCAATTTTCATGTTTAACTGAAAAGAATAAAGCAAATAACATCCACATGCAAATGAAGGTTTTGTTTAATAAGCAAGTAAAAGAGTCACTTAAAACCAAATATTGAACACAGAACAAAGAACTATTGGCAAATCAGATTATTATTTACCCGGTGCCAGTTGCTCTTAAATATGCACACACACACACACACACACACACACACACACAAATGTTTTATAAAAAGCAATCCAAAATAGCATAGGTCTAGGGAAAAATGAAGAGTTTAAGTTATTTAAACACAGCTGTCTGAAAATTTTGACTACAGTTATATTTAGCCAAAGTTTTCCTCTTCTCAACTCCTTAGTTAAAAACTATAACCAGCTGGATCTACATTAATGTAAGGCTTCAATGCCAAAGGAGCCATAAAGAAAAGGAAACTGAACAATGGAGGAAGAGGAGGAGAAGAAGGAGAAGAAGGAGGAAGAGGGGGAAGAAGAGGAGGAGGAGGAAGTAGAGGAGGAGGATAAAAAGAAATTCATCCTAAAATGACTGAAGCAGGCTTTGGAGTTCATAATTGCCACAGATGTGATTTAGAGGCAACTTAGACAGGTTGCAAAAAGATTTCTGATCAGACTGTGTGTTCCACTTAGTGTGCTACACACACTCAAAAAGAGAAAATGCCTTTGTTGAGATGCAGAGATGAAAACAGAACAGACATACAAAGCAGGTACTCACATAAGTATCTGGCACTTAATCAGAAAAGACACTCTGATCTTACCCCAACTTCAAGGTTAGGGAAGCGTAACCCTTGCACTGTCCCCATGAAAAGGTTAGAAAGTTCAAATGGGAGTATCATATGACACCCTCCTTACCACTCAAATACATGTGCCACACTCCCATTATTCATGAATCCATTCATTCTGGTAAAGAGTAGATTCCCAAAATGTAAGAGCTGGTTTTTGTTTCTGGCATGCTAAGTGATAAGTAACTTATTTTAAACTTGTTGTTTTATCCCATTTCTTTTTCAGGCTAGAAAGTACTAGAACAACTTTTTTTTCTTATATGGGATTTTTTTCCATTTTTGATATATCAATTTTCTTTTTTAATTAGATATACCTTTTATTTACATTTCAAATGATTTCACCTTACCTGCCCCACGCACACCGAAAGTCCCATTAGCCATCTTCCCCACTCAACCCCCTCCCACTTCCCTGTCCTGGTATTCTCCTACATCGAGCCTTTCCAGGACCAGGGGCCCCTCCTCCTTTTGATGTCCAACAAAGCCATCCTCTGCTGCCTATGTGACTGGAGCCATGGGTAATGCCATGTGTACTATCTGGTTTATGTCTTTGTTTTTCTTCCGCAACCATGTCCATGTTCATTTTGACAATAAGTAGCCTCTGTGTTCATGATGTTAAGTCTTAGCTATACAAAGCTTAAAAGTCTAGCTTTATTCTAAACTGAAAAAGAACTGGCCTTCATCCAGTGCAGGATCCATGGCTGCACTGTAGGAAATTAAAAGCGCCATATTTTATTGTCATAGTTCACATGCCCTACATTTAAAAGACTTTAATAATAGTTTTGTAAAAATAGCACAAAATGAGCTTTTCTTATAGATGTAATTGCCCATTTAATAAATCAGTTAGCATTTCACAAGGAAATGATATGTACACTGATAAGCCCTTTTCATTTCTTCTAATGTGAAACACATTCATTTTCACACATGTACAGTGGAGGACTGCCTGGTCTGGCCTCAGTGAGAGAAGATAGCCCTTGAGAGACTTGGGTCCCCAGGGAGTAGGGAGGCCAGGCAGGATAGAGGGGTATGTGGAGTGTCTGGACATCCTCTTGGAGACAGGGGAGGAGGAACAGGATGGGGAACTTTTAGAGGGTACAACAGGAGGGCGATAATGACTGGACTGTGAGAAAAGATTAAAAATAATCATTAAAAATAAAATAGTTCAAAACCATCAACTTCTGGAACCCTCTGTCTTAGTCTTCCATGACCAATGGGTTCAAGTGCAGTGCATAAAACAAGCTGATATACATAGACATATTTAATTCAATTAATACCAAAAGACTGATTCAGAGTCCTTCAGTGTGGAACAAGAGGTCACAGTAAACAATGGCCTCACAGTGAGAAATATTAATGATACTTATTTAAATTTCTATCATCTAGTAGTTTTTCTTAAGAAGTTGAACTTATTTGCATAAAACTAATTTTTTTCCTTATGAATGTAAGGAAAAACACATTTCAAAAGTCAAAAGAAAAGATTACCCAAAAAGTATTGTATGATAGATCAAGGAACATTTAAGGCTCGGATTAAAGAAAGTATAACAGGCTTCTACATTCTTGGTCATCATATGTAGGTGAGAAGGTGATTATTACAAAATCACCAACTTTTTCAAAATCTTTTCTAAAAATTCCTTGTGTTCCCTTACCAGCACCACAACCATTGTATATAGTGTTTGTACAATTTTGGTATAATAATCGCTGTAAAATACCTAGTCACAATGAGAACTAAATGCACATTAACTGCTCAGGTAATCAGTTATCTTTATGGTGACCAAGATTAATAGAAGTGTATTAAATGCCACAAATAACACAATCATGAAAATTGTTGTTTCTGTATTAATTATAGGCAAGTCCATGGTTTGACTTTCTCATTAAATATCAGGAATATCAAGAAGATAAACTATGGAAAATTGTTAATAAAAGACATTAGAATGACATTGCCGCAGCCACACTGAAATAAAATAGAGCAAGCTAAGTAAAAATGTTTTTGTTTTTGTTTTGTTTTTGCTATTTACAATAATTGTTCCTACCCTGAAATAGATGACAGTGAACTCATCATTTTAAACAGAGGAAGATTAATAGCATTACAGTAACTTTGCTAAATGTACACATTCCTTTTAATATGTACATCTCTACCCATACCCTAGTGCATTTCTCAGACTGCATGGGAGGAGGCTCTTTGTGCAATAGATAGTAGCTAATGCAGAAAATGATAACTGAGGAAAGCACTGAGGCAGGGTCAGTGGAATGGCCACCCACAAATGGAATATCTTTATCTGCTCTCACACCTGTCAGTAACCATCTCCGAGTAAGGGGTTGAAATGCCTGAAGAGATAGAGGCTAGAGAGAAAAGGACTGAAACATTATCTCTGGGCATGAGAAGACCACTAGATTTAGGAACTCACAACAACAGTGGTGGCCTGCACAAGACACTCCCTGGATCAAGCCTGTCAACATTCTAGTACCACTGTAGCTAGGTAAGTTACAGGGATTACTATGCCAAAACTGTACAAGGACATTATACAATGGTTGTGCTTATCTGTTTATCACTGCTAAAAGAATTGGGCCACAGTTTTTGAAATAATTGAGTTTTATAAGAATGGACAGACAAGCCCCACTCCTAACTAAGGAACTATGGACAGTTGATAGAAATTGGAGAAGGGATAGTCAGTTTTCTTTAAGAATGTGGCCCCTGGTAGGTCGACCATGATCCAGTAGATAGCTCTATACCCCCCAAAATACATGGGCATCATTAGTTGAAATGGGTAGGTTATTAAAAAAATTCTACAAAAAGGGGGGGGGGGGGGTAATTTTGGGTAGGGGTGTAAGGTAGACCTGAAAGGGGTTGGGGTACACCTAGTGGTGAATATAACCAAATGACATTGTAAAAATTCTCAAAAAAAATAATAAAAACATTGTATTGAAAAAATTAGGAAGACATCTAGTTGTTCAGAAGTATTTCCCAGAGTATTGAGGATGCTGCAGATTCTCTGCTTATGTAGAGAATAATGCTGTACCTATAAAAATGGGTTAGTAATAACATAAATGCCCATACAAATGCATTAGAAGGCTGCAGTTATACTTACAGATAACTTAGATCAAGCCCCTATACAAAGCTGAGGTTGTGCCATAAGAAAAATTAAAGCCTCAGTTCATCTCTGCTGTGAAGGAAGTGCATGATCTTGGGAAAGTCACATCGCTCTGGGTCTCTGCTTATTTATGTAACGGATGAGGGCTGTGATGGGTCACGTGAAGTCTTTCTATTTATAACTATTGAGGTGCTCACTCCTGGGCAGACGGTGAGAACAGTGTGAAACAGCTGCTGTCACTCAATATGGAAGAGGTATGTGAGAATATTCAAAGACTCAGAAATACTCAGTGGAGTCCTAAACGCCTTTGCCTTAGATGTCCGAATTTCATCAGCGAATATAGCCAACACTGTCAACAGATGCACATCGTATGTGAAAATGTAAACCAGCGTTTCTTTGTAAGTATATTTCGGACCACCGGAAAGATTGTTTAACAAGAATACTTGGGACAATTCATACTTAGTCATTTGAAAATGTTACTCTAATAATAATAACGTATAAATAATGCATGCTCGTATATGGAAATTTTGAGCAAGTCTCAATTTGCTCAGTAAAGTAAGATGTGAAATGAACATTCACTCATGGTGTCTCAGAATTAGCATCTCTATTTGCAATTTAATTAATGATCATTTGGATTTATAAAATGTAAATAAGACCCAAAATTAATTCACTTTCTCTCCTTCCAACTCCAGCTCATCTGTTTTTAGAGTGTCTTTTAACTACAAAAGTTGATGAGAAATAAGACAAATACTCCAGACAGTGTCACAACCATATTTGTGGAGATTTTTAGACTGTGGATGAAACATGAACTCTTGGGACAAGCTGATACTATCCTGGGCTTCTTCAAGAAAGAGTCTTCTTTCAGATATATTACTTTAATGATTATTAAATCATCATTCTAATCATCTCAGTCAATGTTCTATTGTAGTGAAGAGATACCATGACCACAGAAACTCTTATAAAGAAAAGCATTTAATTGGGGCTGGTTTATATTTTCAGAAATTTAATAGATTATTATCAGCATGACAGCAAGACAAGCCTGCAGACATAGTTGTAGAGAAGGAACTGAGAGTTCCATTTCTTGGATCCACAGGCAGCAGGAAGAGAGAGACAATGGGTCTGACTTGAGCATTTAAAACCCCAATGACATGCTTCTGCGAGCAAGGCCACACCTACTAAATCCCTCATAAGTGTAGTATCATTCACTAATTACCAAGCACTCAAATATAGGAACCTATAGGGGCCATTGTATTCAAACCACCACAATAATGAATGTCAAATGAATTTCAAATGTTAATCATTAATTTGGAAATTATATCCAGGTTGACCTTGCCTATAAACTTGCCTACAGACCTTAGGTTCTTTCCTGAGCCTAGGTAACTTTCGCTCTACCGAGAGACATATGTTTTTCCTCATCCACCATAGGGAATGCTCTGATCATTTAGATTCTTTTTTTTTAATTCCTCTTATTAGCCTCTGCATTTTGGCAACTTGTTAGCCAAATGACAGAGGAATATGGCTTCTCTTTTTCTGAAGCACCAATTAAGATTTCTGTTAGAGTTGCCTAAAGACGAATCTGATAAAGGCATCTTCTCAAATAGAGTCCCTCTTCTCATAAAATTATAGCTTGTATCAAATTGACAAAAACTATCACAGCTATTGAATTTTCACAATTGTAGAAATTTCTGTTCGACTTTTACACAAAGAAAAAGAAATGCACACACACACACACACACACACACACACAGGAGTTCGCAGATGGATATTGTTTCTGTGTCATTTGTAAGTTGTGTTTTCATTCAAATGACATAACTCCTCTGAGCTCAGTAAATTCTTCTGAACAGTGAAAGCAGTAATATTATGCCTATAGCATGGGGTTCGTGGAATATATTTAACATCTCAGAAGAACATATCTACATTAACTGCATTCACTACTTTTGTATGTAACTTGTTACCACTTTTACTTTAAGTTTTGGCTACCCTGATAACTATGTGTTATCATGAGTACTATATGTAATATGACCTGTAGAAACTAAAATAATGAAGACACCATTACAACAAGGGAAACTACATGCTAGAAAAAGCGGGATATTAAACTTCTTTCATCAAACCCAAAAGAAGATAACCACACAAGTATAAAATTAACATCAAAAATGATAGGAAGCAATAACCACTACTCCTTAATATCTCTTAACATCAATGGACTCAGGTCCCCAGTAAAAAGACATAAACTAACAGACTGGATATGTAAACAGGACCCTACGTTTTGCTGCATACAGGAAACACATCTCAGTGTCAAAGACAAAAACTACCTTAGAGTAAAAGGCTGGAAGACAATTCTACAAGCAAATGGTCTCAGGAAACAAGCCGGTGTTGCCATTCTAATATCAGATAAAACTGACTTTCAACCTAATATCATCAAAAGAGACATGGAAGGACACTTCTTGCTAGTCAAAGGAAAAATCCAACAAGAAGAACTCTCAATCCTGAACATCTACGCTCCAAATGCAAGGGCACCCTCATTCATAAAAGAAACTTTACTAAAGCTCAAAGCACACATTGCACCTAACACAATAATCATGGGTGACTTCAACACTCTACTCTCCTCAATGGACGGGATCAGGAAAACAGAAACTAAACAGGGAGACAGTGAAACTAATTGAAGCTTTGGACCAATTGGATTTAACAGATATATAGAGAACATTTCATCCCAAAGCAAAAGAATATACCTTTTTCTCAGCACCTCATGGTACCTTCTCCAAAACTGATCATATAGTTGGTCACAAAACAGACCTCAACAAATATAAGAAGATCGAAATAATCCCATGCCTCCTATCAGATCACTATGGAGTAAAAGTGGTATTTAATAACAATAAAAACAACAGAAAGCCTACATACACATGGAAACTGAACAATACTCAATGATACCTTGGTCAAGGAAGAAATAAAGAAACTAAGGACTTTAAATTAAGAAAAATAATTGAAATTTTAAAAACAACAACTGGAAAAATGTACTTGATACAAGGGGAAGGTGGGTCTAAATGTTATCAGTAGCTACCTGAATGTTATACAGATGTCTTAACTGTAGTATGGGAGAATGAACTCAGGGTCAACGTCACTAAACTGTCTTAGGTATAAATACAAATTATTTACTAACAATAAAAATGTATAGCTACCAATACTCGTGGATTAGATAACCTCTTAGAAAGTACACTGTAGAGATTCCTTTCTGTGGAAGGACACTGCATAAACTGAAAAGCAAGTTCTGCCCTTTATTTCATGCTTCATGTGAATACTATGAGATAGAAAATAATTGATTTCAGATGATAAGACTGTGCTTATCATTCCATGATGAGTAATGTACAGAATTGTGAAGCGTCGCACAGGAAGTTGTGTTGACTTTCAGAGAGAGACTTGTCAACCTCCTGTTTCAAGGGTGAGGGCACCAAACACAATGGCCTCACAGTTAGTTGCACAAAGACAAGTGTTTGTTTGAGAATGTCCCATCCAAAATTCAGGAGTTTGCAATTTGATAGTACTGACAAATGGACTCTTTAGGAGATGATTATGCATGAAGACTCCTTCCACTTTATTCAGGTTAAGTTATTTATAGAAGAGGGTTTTGCTATCTTGTTCTATTGCCACATGAACATACAACAGGCCTTTAAGTAACAAATACTTTGTGCTGCTATAACAGATAACCTGGGGTTGGGGAGTTTAGAATGAATACTCTTTTCTTTCTCATTGTCCTGGAGGTAAGAATTTCCAAGATCAAGACACTGGTCTCTAATGAAGGCATTGCTGTGTATTCAAGTGCAGAACAAGGTAGCAGGAAATTGTAAATAAAGCCATTGCCTTTAGTGCCATCACCTCTGAAACAGCAGGATGTTGGCCTGTTTCTGTTTCTAACTTAGGACCATGAATAAACAAGAACAGTGAAATGAGAATAGAAGAAGAAAAGCCTTTTAGAAATGTAAAAATAGCTTAGTCAGGAACTCCACTACACCCAAGACTGGTAACCAGAACCTAGTGACATCACTCACTCAAGAAAAACAGACTCAGTCCTAGAACGTCATGACACCCACCAGACAGTTTATAAGCAGAGACCAAAAGCATTGCTCTGTTCTGCACATTTGGAGAGGCACCACCTCAATCTTCCCTGCAACTTGAGTGTGTCCCCTAGATCCTGACCCTCAAATCAGAGACTTCTGTTACAGACTTGATCTTACCTTCAGTTAAGATATGGTCACACCTTGTATTGGAGTTTTCCTCCTATTATTCTTTGCAGAGCTGGGTTTGTAGAAAGATATTGGGTAAACTTGGTTTTGTCATGGAATATCTTGGTTTCTCCATCTATGGTGAATGAGAGTTTTGCTGGGTATAGTAGTCTTGGCTGACATTTGTGTTCTCTTAGAGTCTGCATGAGATCTGCCCAGGATCTTCTAGCTTTTATGGTCTCTGGTGAGAAGTCTGGTGTGATTCTGATAGGTCTTCCTTTATATGTTACTTGCCCTTTTTCTCTTACTGCCTTTAATATTCTTTCTTTGTTTAGTGCATTTGGGGTTTTGATTATTATGTGATGGGAGGTATTTCTGCTCAGGTCCAGTCTGTTTGGACTTCTGTAGGCTTCTTGTATATTCAGGGGCATCTCTCTCTTTAAGTTGGGAAAGTTTTCTTCCATAATTTTGTTGAAGATATTTGCTGGCCCTTTCAGTTGTAAATCTTCACTCTCATCTATACCTATAATCCTTAGGTTTGGTCATCTCATTGTATCCTGGATTTCCTGGATGTTCTGGGATACAAGCTTTTTGCATTTTTCATTTTCTTTGACTGTTGAGTCATTGGTTTCTATGGTTTCTTCAGCATCTGAGATTCTTTCTTCCATCTTTTGTATTCTGTTTTTGATATTTGCATCTAGGGCCCCTGATTTCTTCTCAAGGTTTTCTGTCTCCAAAGTTGTCTCGCTTTGTGATTTCTTAGTTGTTTCTACTTCTGTTTTTAGATCCAGGATGGTTTTGCTCAGTTCCATCATTTGTTTGTTTGTGTTTTCCTTTAATTCTTTAAGAGATTTTTGTGTTTCCTCTTTCATGACTTCTGCCTGTTAACTCAAATTCTCCGGCATTTCTTTAAGGTTTTTGTTTTGGTTTTTGTTTTGGTTTTTGTTTTGGTTTTTTGTTTGTTTTTTTTTTTTTTGCATTTCTTCTTTATTGGCTTCTATTTCTTGTGCCTTATTCTCCTGAATTTCTTTAAGTGATTTTTGTGTTTCCATTATACGGGTTTCTAGCTTATTCTTGTTCCCCTGAGATTTCACCTTACACCAGTCAGAAAGGCTAAGATTAAAAATTCAGGAGACAGTAGGTGTTGGCAATGATGTAGAGAAAGAGGAACATTCCTCCACTGCTGGTGGGGTTACAAATTGGTACAACCACTCTGGAAATCAGTCTGGCGGTTCCTGAGAAAACTGGGCACCTCACTTCTGGAAGATCCTGCTATACCACTCCTGGGCATATACCCAAATGATTCCCCGGCATGTAATAAGGATAGATGCTCCACTATGTTCATAGCAGCCCTATTTATAATAGCCAGAAGCTGGAAAGAACCCATGTATCCCTCAACAGAAGAGTGGATGCAAAAAATGTGGTATATCTACACAATGGAGTACTATTCAGCCATTAGAAACAATGAATTCATGAAATTCTTAGGCAAATGGATGGAGCTGGAGAACATCATACTAAGTGAGGTAACCCAGTCTCAAAAGATCAAGCATGGTATGCACTCACTAATAAGTGGATATTAACCTAGAAAACTTGAATACCCAAAACATAATCCACACATCAAATGAGGAACAAGAAGAACAGAGGAGTGGCCACTGGTTCTGGAAAGACTCAGTGAAGCAGTATAGGGCAAAACCAGAACAGGGAAGTGGGAAGGGGTGGATGGGAGAACAGGGGGAGGGAAGGGGGCTTATCGGACTTTCAGGGAGTGGGGGGCTAGAAAAGGGGAAATCATTTGAAATGTAAATGAAAAATATATCGAATAAAAATTTAAAAAAAGAAAAAAAAAGAAAAAGAGCTTAATTTATACTGAAGTGGAAAAAAAAAAGTATGGTCACACTTGTTAGCAACCTTGGGGAGACAGGCTTAGGTCCATAGTTAGGAAATTAGAAGGTGAACCTTGTGTGATGACCCTCAGATTAATAAAATAAAACTTTTATTATACTAATTAGGAGTATCTATCTTCCTGTTCAGGACAGTTGCATCTCTTAAAAGATCCTTTAAAAAGTGAAACTAAGGTGACTGCTTAGCATTCCAAGGGCATCTCCATATTTGTCACGGGGAGAAGGGTAAATTCCTGACTGCAGGACTTCCCTCCACAAAAGGACAGGCTTCTGGCCTTAAGACTGCATAGAGTGATCAGTTTGCTTAGGTACATGAGGAACTGCATAGCCAAAAGAATAATAAAGTTGGATCGTAAATCTGCAAAGCTAGTAAGGCTCAGATGCAAGACTTAATTGGAATATTTGCATACTGGAGTAACCATGAACCTTGTTTGTGGATTATTATAGAATTCCTCTATAGGGTAACTAAAAAGGGCAGCTAAAATCCAGCAGGAACACGAACAAAGGGAAGCTTTTGGCACAGCCTGCAATCTCTGAGCATGCAACCCTGACCAATATTAAACCACATGATAACTTAATTATGGATATCATATTTATTGGGAAATAGAACAGTCATGGGCTCTTCATAAAGCAAAAATGTCTACCAATATTTGCCTGTTGGTTTTCATTGCAAGCACGTCCCAGACAAAGAGAATAAATATTCTCTCATTGAGCAACAAATCTAGATATTTATTTTTATTCGATATATTCTTTACTTACACTTCAAGTGATTTTTCACTTTCCTGGATCCCCACTCCCCAAAAGTTCCATAAGACCTCTTCCATCACCCTGTTCCCCAATCCAACCCTTCCCACTTCCCTGTCCTGGTATTCCCCTACACTGCTGCATTGAGGCTTTCCAGAACCATGGGCCACTCCTTCCTTCTCCTTGGGTATCATTTGATATGTGAATTGTGTCTTGGCTATTCCAAGTGTCTATGCTAATATCCATTTATCAGTGAGTGCATACCATGAGTGTTCTTTTGAGACTGGGTTACCTCACTTAGGATGATGTTCTCCAGTTCCATCCATTTGTCTAAAAATTTCATGAATTCATTGCTTCTAATGGCTGAATAGTACTCCATTGTGTGTGTGTGTGTGTGTGTGTGTGTGTGTGTGTGTGTGTGTGTGTATAAACACATTTTCTGTATCCATTCCTCCATTGAGGGACATCTGGGTTCTTTCCAGCTTCTGGCTATTATAAATAGAGCTTCTGCTATGAACATAGTGAGGTATGTATCCTTATTACATGTTGGGGAACCTCTGGGTATATGTGCAAGAGTGGTATAGCAGGGTCCTCCAGAAGTATCATTCCCAGTTTTCTGAGGAATCTTCAGACTGATTTCCAGAGTAGTAGTACCAGCTTAAAAACCCACTAGTAATGGAGGAGTGTTCCTCTTTCTCCACATCCTCACCAGCATCTGTTTTCTCCGAAGTTTTTGATTAGCCATTCTGACTAGTGTGAGGTGAAATCTCAGGGTTGTTTTGACTTGCATTTCCCTGATGACTAAGGATGTTGGACTCTTCTTTAGGTGCTTCTCAGACATTCAATATTCCTCAGGTGAAAATTCTTTGTTTAGATCTTTTTTTTAATCCCCATTTTTTTTAAGGGGACTATTTGGCTCTCTGGAGTCTACCTTCTTGAGTTCTTTGTATATCTTGGATATAAGCCCTCTGTTGGATGTAGTGTTGGTAAAGATCTTTTCCCAATTTGTTGGTTGCCATTTTGTCCATTTGACACTGTCCTTTGCCTTACAGAAACTTTGTAGTTTTATGAGGTCCCATTTGTCAATTCTTAATCTTAGAGCATAAGCTATTGGTGTTCTGTTGAGGAAATTTTCCCCTGTGCCCACCTCCTCAAGGGTCTTCCCCAGTTTCTTTTCTATTAATTTCAATGTGTCTGGTTTTATGTGGAGGTTTTGATCCACTTGGAGTTGAGCTTCGTACAAGAAGATAAGAATGGATCAATTTGCATTGTTTGCATGCTGACCTCCAGTTGAACCAGCACCATTAGTTGAAAAGGTTTTCTTTTTTCCACTGTATGGTTGTTCCTCCTTTATCAAAGATCAAATGGCCATAATTCTGTGGGTTCATTTCCGGGTCTTCAATTCTATTCCATTGATCTACTTGCCTGTCACTGTACAAATACCATGCAGTTTTTAACACAATTACTCTGTAGTACTGCTTGAGGTCGGGAATAGTGATTGCCCCAGAAGTTCTTTTGCTGTTGAGAATAGTTTTAGCTATCCTGGGATTTTTGTTATTCCAGATGAATTTGAGAATTGCTCTTTCTAACTCTATGAAGAACTGACTTGGGATTTTGAGGGGGATTGCATTGAATCTGTAGATTGCTTTTGGCAAGATGGCCATTTTTACTATATTAATCCTGCAATCCAAGAGAATGTAAGATTTTTCCATCTTCTGAGGTCTTCATTGATTTCTTTCTTCAAAGACTTGAAGTTCCTGTCATACAGATCTTTCACTTGTTTGGTTAGAGTCATGCCAAGATACTTTATATTGTTTCTGGCTACTGTGAAGGGTGTCATTTCCCTAATTTCTTTCTCGGCCTGTTTATCCTTTGAGTACAGGAAGGCTACTGATTTACTTGAGGTCATGTTATATCCAGTCACTTTGCTTAAGTTGTTTATCAGCTAGAGGAGTTCTCTGGTGGAGTTTTTTTGGGTCACTTAAGTATACTGTCATATCATCTTCAAATAGTGATAATTGACTTCTTCCTTTCTAATTTGTATCCCTTTGACCGCCTTTTGTTGTCTAGTTGCTCTAGCTAGAACTTCAAGTACTATATTGAATAAGTATATATAGAGAGGGCAGCCTTGCCTAGTTCATGATTTTAGTGGGATTGCTTCAAGTTTCTCTCCATTTAGTTTGATGTTGGCTACTGGTTTGCTGTATATTGCTTTTACTATGTTTAGGTATGGACCTTGAAATCCTATTTTTTCCAAGACTTTTAGCATAAACTGATGCTGAATGTCATCAAATGCTTTTTCAGTGTCTAATGAAATGGCCATGTGGTTTTTTTCTTTGAGTTTGTTTATGTAGTGGATTACATTAATGGATTTCCCTATATTGAACCATCCCTGTATCCCTGGGATGAAGCCTACTTGATCATGGTGAATGATTGTTTTGATGTGTTCTTGGATTCTGTTGGAAAAAAATTTATTGAATATTTTTCATCGATATTCATAAGGGAAATTGGTCTAAGGTTCTCTTTTTTGTTGGATCTTTGTGTGGTTTTGGTATCAACGAAATTGTGGCTTCAGAGAATCAATTGGGTAAAGTTTCTTCTGTTTCTATTTTGTGGAATAGTTTGAAGAGTATTGGCATTAGGTCTCCATTGAGTGTCTGATAGAATTCTACACTAAGGCCATCTGGTCCTGTGCTTTTATTTTTATTTATATTTTTATTTTTTATTTATTTACTTATTTATTTTTGGTTAGGAGACTGTTAATGACCACTTCTATTTGTTTAGGGGCTATGGGACCATTTAGATGATCTATCTGATCCTGATTAAATTTTGGTAGTTGGTATCTGTCTAGGAAATTGTCCATTTCATCCAGATTTCCCAGTTTTCTTGAGTATAGGCTTTTGAAGTAGGATATGATAATTTTTTGGATTTCCTCAGTTTCTGTTGTTATTTCACCCTTTTCATTTCTGATTTTGTTAATTTGGGTACTGACTCTGTGCCCTCTGGTTAGTCTGGTTAAAGGTTTATCTATATTGTTGATTTTCTCAAAGAACCAGCACCTACTTTTGTTGATTCTTTGTATAGTTTTTTGTTTGTTTGTTTGTTTCAACTTGGTTGATTTCAACCCTGACTTTCATGATTTCCTGCCTTCTAATCCTCTTGGGTGTATTAGCTTCTTTTTGTTCTAAAGTTTTCAGGTGTTCTGTTAAACTGCTAGTGTATGCTCTCTCCAGTTTCTTTTTGTAGGCACTCAGAGCTATGAGTTTTCCTCTTAGCACAGCATTCATTGTGCCCCATAAATTTGGGTATGTTGTGCCTTCATTTTCATTAAATTCTAAAAAGTCTTCGATTTTTTACTTATTTCCCCCTTGACCAAGGTATCATTGAGTAGAGAATTGTTCAGCTTCCATGTGTATGTAGGCTTTTTTTTTGCTATTGAAGACCACTTTTATTGCATAGTGATATGATTAGAGGCATGGAATTTGTTCAATCATCTTATATCTGTTGAGGTCCGTTTGGTGACCAATTTTATGGTAAATTTTGGAGAAGGTACCATGAAGTGCTGAGAAGGTATATTCTTTTGATTTAGGATGAAATGTTCTATAGATATCTATTAAGTCCATTTGGTCCAAAACTTCTGTTAGTTTCACTGTGACTCCATTTAGTTTGTGTTTCCCTTAATGTCCATTGAAGAGAGTGGAGTGTTTAAGTCCCCCACAATTATTGTGTGGGGTGCGACGTGTGCTTTAAGCTTTAGTAAGATTTCCTTAATGAATGAAGATGCCCTTGCATTTGGGGCATAGATGTTCAAAATTGAGACTTCTTCCTGGTAGATTTTTCCTTTGATGAGTATAAACTGGCCTTCTGTATCTTTTTTGATGACTTTTGGTTGAAAGTCTATTTTATCTGATATTAGAATGGCTACTCCAGCTTGTTTCCTGGGACCATTTGCTTGAAGAACTGTTTTCCAGCCTTTTACTCTTAGGTAGTGTTTGTCTTTGACACTGAAATGTGGTTCCTGTATGCAGCAAAATGTTGGATTTTGTTTAGGAATCCAGTCTGTTAGTCTATGTCTTTCTATTGGGGAATTGAGTCCATTGATGTTAAGAGATATTAAGAAATAGTGTTTGTTGCTTCCTGCTGTTTTTTGATGTATTTTTTATGTTTGTGTGGTTATCTTCTTTTGGGTTTGTTGAAAGGAGATTAATTTCTTGCTTTTTCTTGAGTGTAGTTTCCCTCCCTTTGTTGGTGTTTTCCATTCATTATCCTTTGAAGGGCTGGGCTTGTGGAAAGATACTGTGTAAATTTGTTTTTGTCATGAAAAACCTTGGTTTCTTCATTTATGGTAATTGAAAGATTTGCTGGATATAGCAGTTTGGGTTGGCATTTGTGTTCCCTTAGGGTCTGCATGATGTCTGCTCAGGCTCTTCTGGCTTTCATAGTCTCTGGTGAGAAATTCTGTGTAATTCTGATAGGTCTACCTTTATATGTTACTTGACCTTTTTCCCTCACTGATTTTAATATTCTTTCTTTGTTTAGTACATTTGGTATTTTAATTATTACGTGACGGGATGAATTTCTTTTCTAGTCAAATCTATTTGGAGTTCTGTAGGCTTCTTGTATGTTCATGGACATCTCTTTCTTTAGGTTAGGGAAGTTTCCTTCTATAATTTTGTTGGAGACATTTACTGGCCCTTTAAGTTGGAAATCTTCATTCTCCTCTATGCCTATAATCCTAAGGTTTTGTCTTCTCATTTTGTCCTGAATTTCCTTGATATTTTGGGTCACGGCCTTTTTGCATTTTTCATTTTTGACTATTGTATCAGTGCTTTCTATGGTATCTTCTGCATCTGAGGTTCTCTCTTCTATCTCTTGTATTGTGTTGTTGATACTTGGATCCATGACTCCTGACTTCTTTCCTAGATTTTCTATGTCCTGAAAGAAACTTGCTTTGTTATTTCATTATTGCTTCTACCTCCTTCTTTAGATCCTGGGTGGCTTTGTTTAATTCCTTCACCTGTTTTCTTGTGTTTTCCCTTAGTTCTTCAAGGGCTTCTCGCCGTTTAAGGGAGTTATTTATGTCCTTCTTGAAGCCCTCCATGATGCCCTCCATCAGCATCATGACCTGTGATTTTAAATCCAAATCTTGTTTTCCTGGTGTGTTGGGATATCCAGGACTTGCTGTTGTGGGAAAATTGGGTTTGGATGGTGCCGTATTGCTTTGATTTCTGTTAGCAATGTTCCCATATTTGCCTTTTTTGCCATGTGGTTATCTCTGGTGTTAGTTGGGCCTGCTGTCACTGGCTGAAGCTTGCCCCTCCTGTGTGTGTGCTATAGGCCTATCTCAGCAATCCTGGGTGAGCTGCTTTCTCCTGGCACAAATTGCTGTGGTGCTGCAGAGTTCCTGGGTGCAGGTGGAGTCCTGGTACAGTGTATCCCAAGTGATCCTCTACTCTGATGAAACCTGCCTACCAATCTGTTGCACAGTCACAGAAGCAAAGATGGCAGCCTAGACCCACTCTCTTGTAGTTGTATTTGGGTATGTACCTCTGTGGCCCTGATCCACTCTGGATGCAGGCTATACTGGCCGTTGCTTCCTCACTGGCTGCTGGGTGTATATCTGGCTTCCTGCCCTGCTTGGAGATGGTGCACTGTGGCTGAGGGTGTTCCCGATGCAGAGGCAGAAACTGGAATGCTCTTGCCAGAGGCCTTCGGACTGAATCCTTTGATCTGCAGGGCAGGACTCACCTGTACAGGCTGCCTCTTCCTCTCTGACTGCTGGGTGTATAGCTGGCTTCCTGCACTGCTTAGAGGTGGCGCGCTCTCACAAATCTAGATATTTTGTGATAGATGCGAAAACCCAACACTTAGTCATTGCCAACCGCTGTCCCATTGCAATGATAAATTGGAAAAAGACCGTGTCCATCTCAGGATTAGCCATGGAAGGAAAAGTATTAGCGTGGAAATGGTATCTATCTGAATCCCACTGTACCCAGGTTATGGTAGCAGGATATGTTTATGCTTCCCTGCATGAAGAAAATAACTCCGTTGCCTATAATCCACATATCTTAACCACTTATCCCTTCCCAAAAAGATGTAACTATTGGGCTGTGGGGACCAATAAAATGGTCAGTGTAATTGGCTAAAACATGATTTATTGATGTCTCATCAGGCACTGATAGAACCAAAACTAAATGAAAAGCTGTAGTCTAGAGACTGGAATTGCTATTACTGAGGAAGGAACCACCAAGTCAGCAAAACTTTTTGAAGTAATAGCAGCACTATTGACTATAAAACAAACAGCTAAGGAAGGCAAAGAGAAAACTCTATATCTTCTCCTATGTGTGGATTATCTACAATGGTATAGTTTTATGGTCATCAACATTGAAACCTATTAACTGGTAGATAAATGGCAAAGACATTTGGCCAAGGGAGGCATGGATACAATTAAAAAAATGGAGCAAAGATATCAAAATTTCCATGTAAATGCCCACACAGGCAAGAGAGACAAGACATGTAAAAATAATGAAACAGCAGAAAAATTGGCATCATGTTCAGTCAGAGATTGCCCCAGCTGGTGATCCATCCCATATACAGTTACCAAACCCAGACATTATTGTGGATGCCAACAAATGCTTGCTGACAGGAGCCTGATATAGCACTCTCCTGAGAGACTCTGCCTGACAAATATAGAAGTGGATGCTCACAGCCAATCATTGGACTGAGCACAGGGTCCCCAATGGAGGAACCAGAGAAAGGACTGGTTCCAAGAAGCTGAAGTGGTTTCCAGACCCATAGGAGGAACAACAATATGAATGAACTGTACCCCAGAGTCCACAGGGACTAAACTACTAACCAAAGAGTACACATGGAGGGACCCATAGCTCCAGCCACATACGTAGCAGGGGATGGTCTTGTTGGACATCAGTGAAAGGAGAGGCCCTTGGTCCTGTGAAGGCTTGATGCCCCAGTGTAGGAGAATGCCAGGACAGGGAAGTGGAAGTGGGTAAGAGAGTGAGCAGGGAGAGGAGGAATGTGATGGGGGTTTTCGGAGGGGAAACAAGGTTGGGGGAAAATACCTAATAGAAAAAAGACCAGAATATTAAAATTTGCTAGGCAACAAATTCAGAATAAATCAGCAAGGATGATAGATCACACAGTTGATAAACTTGACAGTTTATCCCAAACACCAAAAAATGAGGAAAATGGGAAAGCAAATTAAATCAGGATAACCCTATGACAATGACTATTAAAAGGAACCCAGATTACAAAGCCCTGAAAACATTATCATAATTTTGCTAGAGAATAAATATAATTATATGAGGAAGAAATCCTAGGTTTGGTGCATATAAGTTCAAATGCTTTGTTCTAATGGTTTGATAAAAGGAATATTAAGCTATCCTGCCAGGCTTATAAATAGGCCTTTGTTTACAGGCCCCCTTTTTCCAGCACTTAAGCTTAGATTCAAGTATCAAGTATCATCTATGAACCCTTATACAAATTAATTATAAATTAGAAAGATTTCATTGGTCCCTTCAATACTTACAGAGACCTATATGCCTACACTCTTGTAGAAATAGCAGAAAGCTTGGATTAGCTAAAGAAAGTCATGAACCAGACCAGTTGGCAGTCCTAAAATTCTCTGGTGGTGGATAGTCAGATATGTCTTTCCAATAATTATTGAATCAGATCAAGGAACATACTTTACAGGATCTAAAGTCCAGAAGTAGTCCCAGACTATGGACATACAATGGGGCTTCCATCTAGAATATAACCCAACTGCAGCTGAATATATAGAAAGATGAAATGGACTGCTTAAAATCAAATTACTACAACTCAAATATACCCCCTTAAAAAGGCTATGGAAATTGCATGCTGTGACTTAAATACTAGACCATAATTGAATAGAACTTCTCCCTTAGAAACTATTAAATCAGACATAGAGCTATTTCCAGACCACACAGAATAATTCCCTATACATATGCTTGCAGAGACAGAAATGCTTGAGACTTAAAGAAGACAGAAATCAGGGAACCCAGAACAGGTACCTTGTACCATGTATAAGAAGAGAAATCTGAATCCTAGAAAAGTAGATGACCTTTAAGCATAATGTGTCTAGGACTTAATCCAATATATTGTATTTGCACTGACATAACTATAGTAATAATAGTCCTAGGATTAATTTACTCAGCACTGGTATTAACTGGGCATTATATACTGCCACAACAAAAAGGTAAATAGCACTTAGAGAGACAGAGCCATAACAAACTACACCCTATGCCCCATATACACCTTAATAAGAAAATAAAAAGGAACACAAGATGTCAAAATGCCATGGTATCAATCTGCTAGGCCAAGGCATCCAGGTCATTGTTCATGGAACTCCTCCTGTTGAATTCTCTAAGTTTAACATGACCCAGGGATCAAGCTCAGGCTCTTTGACAACACCACTTGTAATGTCACAATTACCAACACCGTTGAGCTCATCAGAATCAGAGTCGTCATCAACAACCATATCTACTGAACAGGAACAATGAATGAAGAAACCACTGAACCACCAACAGCTACAATTACAAAACTCCAAGAGGCAAGTATGATACATTTGACTTACCCTGCTACACACATTGTGGATGGATTCCTCCCAGAGTCCTGGGACTATGAACACTTCACCCCAAGTCTCACAATGCTAGAAATGTAGCTTATTCCCAATATGCTCATTGTGAAGCTATCAGGCACACAGTTTGGTATAGCTATAATGATGAACTGAGAAAGGCTAATGTCCATTTTGCAGCAATTTTGAGAACTATACTCAGTGATGATGACAGAGAAGTTGGAAACACCAATTTTAAGGAAAGAAACTCATAGGTATGACATTTAACACAGATTTAGTGAAATATCACAGTAGTATTCGCTGTCTACAACTTCCACTAGAGATAAATATCACTTAAATCATTCTTCTACCCTACAACAAATAACACAGAGAGAGTAAGATTATAGATGTCAGATGTGGAATACTCCATGTTTGACTGTGAGATAGAAGTAAACACAAAATTCCTCTCAGCATTCCTCACCCCATACATATGGCAGATAGGCCCAGTGTTTGGCTACCAGTACAATAAACTATTGGATTATGAATAAAAATGTATATGATTATCCAGATTGGTACCAGAATGAGAAGCCATTCTGAGGACTTTGAGGAGACATCAACATCAACCAAGACAAAGCCATGTGAACCCGTGAAGTAGCAGAATTGGATGGTTGATTCAAACAAAGAAGAACACCATGAAAGCATTTTCTCTCTTGGAATACAGTATTAACACCATATGGATTCAAATGCCCAAATTTACTTTTGGACTATAACCCAAACTAAACAGGTCAAACATGACTGTATTGTGTGTAGCCAGATTTCCCAAGCTACCGTACTATGGTAGCGTGGACCTAAAATGAAAGGCAGAAAGGAGTTCATTTCTACCTGTTAATGACTGGCTGGAAATCATAGCACTGGGGATGCAACATTACAGATTTCTATTGATCTTGATTGACCCACATGCTCTTTATTTTATTCTGATCAAGTTAAAATGATGTTCTACTATAATGGGCTTAGGTCAGAGTCCTATACCCCAAACTTTATGTCCCCTTTACAACATTTTTGTTTGAATGTGATTCCATTACCTTTTATTTCTGAATGTGTTTTTTAACTTGGTGCATACCAAACCTAGAGAAAATATCAATTTGTGAGAAAAATATATATTAAACTATGTGGAATCACAGTAATATTCCATAATTTTCATTGTTTTGACCATTTTGTTTAATAATTGCATGTTTTAGTAGCTGAGCTGTATGTTCCTGCATTTACTTGTCTATTAGTAATTGGAATATTTATTTTATGCTTTGTCCTTTTCCTATTTTGTCTTGAATTTTCAAATTGTGAGAAATTGTTAGTAATTCTTATATGTAGTCCTTAATGGCACTGTGTATATCCGAAGGACCAGGGAATTGAATGGAAGGAACATGGTAAAAAGTGTCTTGTAGACATGAAAAATAGCTTAGTCAGGAATCCTATTACACCCAAGGCAACACCTGATAACCAGAACCCAGTGACATCACTCACTCAAGATAAACAGACATAGTCTGAGAACCCTATGACACCCAGTGAAGGATATATAAGCAGAGATCAAGAACTATGCTCTGCTCTGCACATCTGGAGAGATGCCCTCTTGATCTACCCTGCCACTAGGGTATCTCCCCTAGGACCATGGTCTTCAAATCTAAGACGTTTTGTTAGAAATTGAACCTGACCTTCAGCCTAAATATGTCACACAGGTTATCAGTCTTGAGAAATAAGCTTAGGACCTTAGTTAAGACTTTAGAATGTGAAACATTCATGACTACCCTCAACATAATAAAACATAACTTTTGTTATACTGACAATGAGTATCTACATTTTTACTAGAGATGCCTCATTTTCAAAGGTCATAGTTGTTGTATAAACCACAAAGTCCCTGCCTAATTCTCCCCTCATATTGATAACTCAAAGGACAAATCTGTTGCGTAAATCAGTTACCATGCCAAAACCATGTTTTCAGTCACAGAAACATTATATTCAATCATGAGTTGCATCTGTTAGCTTCAAGGGCCCTGAGTTCCATGGGGAACAGAAAGAGCATCCTCTATACTCCTAGTCTGGCCTTTGCTTCCTGGGTCCCAAAACAACACTCCATCCTGTCAAATCTCCCAAAGTTCCAGGTTAACACAGACATCAGCTTCTGTCTCTTGTCACTCAATTCCTTCCTTATTAGTTCAAACTCAGTCAGGCCAATGTCTTTGCTTGTGTAATTTCTTTTACTTTTTTTCCTTGCCTTTGGACAACTATCACCCCCAAACTACCCCCCCAAAAAAAGATCAGTTCAGCTTCAAGTCTCTAAACGAAAACATAGGGTAAGACTTATGAAAGATAAGCAACATGGGGGCGTATAAGTTATACTATTGACAAAGAGAGAAACCGCTTATTTAGTATCAGATGTCCTAAATGCTTGCTTTTTTCTTTCTCTCTTGTTAATCCCTTAAGAGGAAAGCAACCCTTTTAAGATAACTTCAAATGCACTAATACTGTAATTTCACAAAGACTTTCTTTCATGCACTATAGAAATTAGGCCATTAAATTTGCATGTCTAAAGGAATGTTTTAGTAATTGCTTTGCTTAAGTACATTTAGTATATCAACCCATGAAACCACAGGAAAAAGGAGGGCAGAGTAAATGATCCAGGTTGATTTCTACATGTATATAGAGAGGAAGTCACAAGTTTCTATTAACAGCATCATTTATGTGCCAATTTGACTTTGCAAAAGAAATAACACTTTCGCCCATCTTTAAGGGACTGTCTGCTTGGCACTAGGACTGTCCAATCAGAGCACAGAAACCCCAGTGGAGGAGTTAGGCAATGTAATGGAGGAGCTGAAGGAGTTTGCATGGCTTCACCGGCATATGTAGCAGAGGATAGCCTATCTGGCATCAACTGGAGGAGAGACCCTCGGTCCTGTGAAGGATTGATGACCTAGTGTAGGGAACACCAGGGCCATGAGGTGGGAGTGGGTAGGTAAGTGTGTGGGGGAACACCCTCAGAGAAGCAGGAGGACAGAGATGGTATGGGGAGGTGCAAAGAGGAACCCCCCAGGAAAGGGGATAACATTTGAAATGTAAATAAATAAAATATCCAATAAAACAAAAAAGAAGTAAAAAGACTTTCAAGAGTCTGCCTTAGAAAATTAAAGAAAATATCCAAAATTTCTATGACAAAGGAGGTATCTCATTAGTTTCAAACTTTTTCTGAGTTTCCATTTGGTGATTTATAAAGCCAGATATAGATCTTGCCCTATATAGTCATAGCCTTTGGTAGCCTCATGTTGAAACAGCAGGATGCCAGGCCTCTCTCTGTCTCCATCTTGATTCCATGAGTACACAGCAGGAGTACACAGCAGGAGTGTGCCTCATATGTATTCAATCAAAGGCTTCAGTTGTACAAACCACAAATTCTCTGCTTAATTCTCTCTTAAAATGGATACTGGAAAATGCATCTATTGAGCAAACCATGGTAACCAGAAAGATGGCGCAGCTGGTAAAGGCACCTGCAGGTAAATCTGACAACTAGAGTTCAATCCATGGTACCCTAAGGATGGAAGGAGAAAACTTACTCCCGTAAGCTGGGAGTGAATACACACACACACACACACACACACACACACACACCATGAATACATGCATACACTCACACATATATACTCATACATATACACATGCACACATGAACATATACACACATATCACACACATGAACATACACACACATACACACACACATTAACAAACACACACCATACATACTAGATTTTCTCTTTCTCTTTCTCTCTCTCTCTCTCTCTCTCTCTCTCTCTCTCTCTCACACACACACACACACACACACACACACACGCACACACACATGCACACACATTTTAAACTAGGTATTTGGTATATAATTTGTCAACTTTCTGACAGCACAGCAAATTTCTGAGCTAATGAGCTTATAGAAAGAAAGATTGACTTGGGTCCTGGGTTGGGAATTGCAGCCCATTGGACATATGGCAGAACCATGGTGCAGAGCAAAGCCCATCACTGCCTGATTGGAAAGTGGAAGAAAAACAATGCAGAGGTCAGATCCCAGCATCACTTTTAGCAACATACTCTCAATGACATAAAGACTTCCCACCAAGCCCCACCTCTTAAAGGTACCATTGCTTCTTGATGGCACTGTACCAGAAAGCAAGCTTTGCCAGAGAAATCTTTACCTGACAGGATCCAAAATAAATGTTACATGTCACTAATATATATAATCTTAAACCACCTAGAAAATCTGGGACCTATCCTGAGATAGACTGTAATTTCTGTTACTTTTTCACAGAAGGAAAACACTCTCCTATTTTAGTTTCTATTCTTAAGCAGTTACATTGAGCAAAACATTTGTTATATGAAACAAGAACGTCAGTGTCCCTTGATTCAAAATGTTCATTGTGACAATGAGCTCTACAAAGCACAGCCTCTGCTTTCCACCTGGTTCACCAAGGAAGTTTGCAGCCAGCTTTCCCGAAGAAAACTTCCCAAGAACAATCAGTACCAGGAGATTCAGCTTTGGGAGACACAGAATGGACTTAAGCTTGAAAGAGCATAAGTCCAAAGTCATGGTTGCCCCTCCCTCACAGCCTTTTCTCAGGGCCAAATCAAGAAACAGGATTGAAAAGTTTTTATTTAGCTAATCTCAAAGTACTGCTTATTTTAACCAATGTGTTATGGTGTCTAAAGAGATTTTATTTATAAAGCACATAAAACATTTAGTTTCTGCTTTGTTGCAAGGTATTATTTGAAAAGCTTGTACATATTGAATCATTTAATCTTCAAAATGAGCCAGTGAGGAAAGCAATAATCATTCACACTTTATAAATAAGAAAAGTGGGGTGTATATTGAGTAAGTAACTTGGCCAAACTTTCACAGTTTGCCTGATGGTTGCCCAGTGTTTGAGTTGATGTGGGGAAGAACTGATACAAAGGCTAAGACCTAAAACAATCAGTTGCCTTCCTATACTCAAAGGATAAGCAGGATGAGAAAGAAGTTATAGAAATGACACCCTTCACAATATCCACAAATAATATAAAGTATCTGGGTGTGACTAACCAAACAAGTGAAAGATCTATACGACAAGAACGTCAGGTCTCTGAAGAAGGAAATCAAAGAAGACCTCAGAAAATGGAAAAATCTGCCATGCTCGTGGACTGGCAGGATTAATATAGTTAAAATGGCCATCTTGCCAAACGCAATCTACAGATTCAATGCAATCCCCATAAAAATCCCAACTCAGTTCTGCACAGAGTTAGAAAAAGCAATTCTCAAATTCATCTGGAATAACAAAAAACCCAGGATAGCTAAAACTATTGCCAACTACAAAAGAAATTCTGGGGTAATCAGTATCCCTGACTTCAAGCAATACTACAGAACAATAGTGTTAAAAACTGCATGGTATTGGCACAGTAACAGACAAGTGGACCAGTGGAATAGAATTGAAGACCCAGAAATGAATCCACACACCTATGGTCACTTGATCTTTGGCAAAGGAGCCAAAAACATCCAGGGGAAAAAAGATAGCCTTTTCAACAAATGGTACTGGTTCAATTGGAGGTCAGCATGCAGAAAAATGTGAATTGATCCATTCTTATCTCCATGTACTAAACTCCACTCCAAGTGGATCAAGGACCTCCATGTAAAACCAGACACACTGAAACTAATAGAAAAGAAACTGGGGAAAAACCTTGAGGACATGGGCACAAGGGAAAAGTTCCTGAACAGAACACCAATACCTTATGCTCTAAGATCAAGAATTGACAAATAGGACCTCATAAAATTACAAAGTTTCTGTAAGGCAAAGGACACTGTTAAAAGGACAAAATGGCAACCATCAAATTGGGAAAGGATATTCACCAACCCCACATCTGATAGAGGGCTACTATCCAATATATACAAAGAACTCAAGAAGTTAGACCCCAGGGAACCAAATAACCCTATTAAAAAATGTAGTACAGATCTAAACAAAGAATTTTCACCTGAAGAAATTCGGATGGCTGAGAGGTACCTTAAGAAGTGCTCAACATCATTAGTCATTAGGGAAATGCAAATCAAAACAACCCTGAGATTTCACCTTACACCAGTCAGAATGGCTAAGGTCAAAAACTCAGGAGACAGCAGGTGTTGGCAAGGATGTGGAGAAAGAGGAATACTCCTCCACTGCTGGTGGGGTAGAAACACTTTGGAAATCAGTCTGGCTGTTCCTCAGAAAACTGGACATGACACTTCTGGAGGACCCTGCTATACCTCTCCTGGGCATATACCCAAAGGATTCCCCAGAATGCAAAGGCACATGCTCCATTATGTTCATAGCAGCCTTATTTATAATAGCCAGAAGCTGGAAAGAACCCAGATGTCCCTCAAAGGAGGAATGGATACAGAAAATGTGGTATATTTGCACAATGGAATACTACTCAGCTATTAGAAACAATGCATTCACAAAATTTTTAGGCAAATGGTTTTTTCTGGAAAATATCATCCTAAGTGAGGTAACCCAATCACAAAAGGATACACATGGACTGCAATCTCTGATAAGTGGATATTAATTAGCCCAGAAGCTCTGAATGCCAAAGGCACAAATCGCATAACAAATGACTCCCATTAATATGTATGGAGAGGGTCCTGATCCCAGAAAGGATTGATCTAGCATTGGAGGGGAATATAAGGACAGAGAAAAAGGAGGGAGGTGATTGGAGAATGGGTGGAGAGAAGAAGGTTTATGGGACATATGGGGAGGGGAGATCTGGGAAAGGGGAAATCATTTGGAATGTAAACAAAGAATATAGAAAATAAAAATATTTTAAAAAAAGAAAAGAAAAGAAAAATCTCAAGGGCTGATCTTATAAATCTTACCAGTAGAGGATCAAACATCAATTGCAATCTCAGTGTAGGCCAGTCCTTCCTGTTTTGATCTGTATCACACAGTTCCTTAAATATTTATCTCCAAAGCATATTCTTCTTCCTGAAAGCATGCTACTCCATGTCTCAGAGTATTTTCAGGAAGCAGTAATATAACCCAGGACCAATGCCTTTTAAATCATTCAAATCCCATGGTGTGGATTTGACCTTGCCTCAAACAATAAAATAAATTAAATAATAATGAAAAAAGAAACAATAGCAAGATTCAGAGTACTTAAAGGTCAAAGATAAATGTTGGTGAGATCATTAAGTTTCTTCGTGCCAGAAAGGAATATACAAAAGTACCTTTAAGTCATAATCAAATGTCACCATCAAAATCAGGAAGAAAAATGAAGTCACTAGACCCGGCTGCTCAAAATGAAGACATAGTCAGAGCGATGTCACTCAAGTAGACAGCTGACCTCATATGGTGGTATTTTCATGGGTTTATAGCTATCATGTGTTTAAGGCATGAGTCATACACTAATAGTCCTGAAGCAAATGAGAAATATTACAACCTGCAGACAAGTTCAAGAATATAGCAATATAATAGTTCAAAGAAATAGAAGAAAGCAATGTAGCCCGTTGCTGAGCTAAAGGTGACACTGTCTTCATTGTTTCCAGTGTGGGTCTTGTTCTCGTCCCTGCTTCCTATAGATTTCTTTACCTTTGTCTAACATTAATAGAAACTAAACATTCCCTGAAGATTCTAATTATTCAATGACAAAGGTAAAGCATGAAGGCATGAAACCAAATTTCTATGAGTCAATAGATAGGTCTTATCATGGTTCTCAGATTAGTCTCCATGAGATATACTTTCTTCCTCTGGAAAATGGTTGCAACTCACAAATGCAACATCTATTTCAGATCCTTTTCCCCACCAAGATTTGGAAACCATCTAAAAGAGAAGGCAGAAAGAGTATAACATCCAGAGCTCAAGAAGCACTGGCTCTTCTGGATTGAGAGTACAGTAGGTTTGTGAACTCACCACCGTTCACGTTTGTCTGCACAAGACTTGCACAGGACATATCCAGTCAACCTTCCAGAAAAAAACAACGTCGGAGGAGATCACTAGCTCCCATCTCCAACTGAGGAGCAATGAGCAGTTGATGGCTTCTTAGGGCAAGTAAAGTCAGCTTTACTTAGTCATGAGAACTCTGCTTGGTTGGCCATGATGTAGTGGATGGCGACATACCTGTGAATATATAAACTGCAAAAATTAGATATAAGTTACAAGAAAAGAGACAAAACAGAAGACACAAATTTAGGAGAGGTTAGGAGGTACTATCTGGAAGAAATTAAGAAGAGAATTGGGTGTAAATATGATCAAAATACATTCTAAGTATGTATGAAATAGACAAAATTCAGGCTGGAGAGATGGTTCAGTCATAAAATGCACTTGCTGATCTTTTTTATTGGATATTTCATTTATTTACATTTCAAATGGTATCCCCTTTCCCAGTTTCCCCTCCACCACCCCCTTATCCCATCGCCCTTCCCCCTCCTTCTACCTACCTACCCACTCCTACCTCAGCACCCTGGCATTCCCATACACTGGGGCACTGAGCCTTGAGAGGACCCAGGGCCTCTCCCCCCATTGATGCTAGACAAGGCCATCTTCTGCTACATATGCAACTGGAGCCATGAGTCACTTCATGTATCCTCTTTTGTTGGTTGGTGGTTTAGTCCCCGGGAGATCTGGGGATCTGGTTGGTGGATATTGTTGTTCTTTGGTTCTTCGTATGCAGATCAGAATTCCCTGTCACTTAAGTTCCAGGGGACTCTCTCTCTCTCTGGCTTCCACAGAAACTCCATGGTGGTGATACACATAAGTGCTTGCAATCACATAAACATTCATACATATAAATTAAAAAAATAAATCTCTTTGTTGGGTATTTCAACTAATGCCATCCCTGTTGTGTCCTGCGATGCTATTGTTGATGCCAACAATCACTTGCTGACAGAAGCCTGGTATAACTCTCCCCTGAGAGTCTCTGCCAGAACATGACATATTCAGATGTGGATGCACACAGCCAACCATCGGACTAAGCACGGTTACTCCCAAAAAGAATTCGGGGAAGGACTGAAGGAGCTGAAGGGGTTTGAAATCCCATAGGAAGAACAACAATATCAACCAACCAGACACCCCAGAGCTCCAAGGGACTAAACCATCAACTAAAGAGTTCACATGGAGAGGCCCATAACTCCAGCTGCATATGTAGCAGAGGGTTACCTTATCTAACATCAACGGGAGAGAAGCCCCTTGGTCCTGTGGAGGCTAGGTGACCCAGCATAGGGGAATGATAGGGTGATGAGGCGGGAGGGGGTAGATGGGTGGGGA
Organism: Apodemus sylvaticus; assembly: GCF_947179515.1. Lineage (NCBI taxonomy): Eukaryota > Metazoa > Chordata > Mammalia > Rodentia > Muridae > Apodemus > Apodemus sylvaticus. The sequence goes on along the minus strand of NC_067480.1, from coordinate 85,158,322 downwards.
GTATCCTCATAGAAGCAGGGGCCTTGGGGGATTATAGGAGTGTTTAACTTGGAAGGGAGATAACATTTGGAATGTAAATAAATAAAATAACCAATAAAACTTTTTAGATGATAAAAAAGAGTCAAAATCCTAAACAGTCATTTTAATTCATGTCTCAAGAAAGTAAAAACCCCACCCATTGAAAACATTACAGGATAAGGAGCAAAGGTTCCGAACAGTCGGAATTGCCAGGTCAGACAGATGAGAATGGGGATGGCAAAGTGTAAGGTAATAGGGATGCCATTTGCAAACTGTGACCCATTTGAATGTTGGTTTTAATCAGCAAGGTAATTATGCAAAAACCAAACCTCTGGGATTATAGTGTAGGATATTCTAGAACAAGTCCAAGGTAATCTGAAACATGAAAGGGCTACATCCTCAGAGACACAGCTCAGAATGTAGAAAAAGAAAGCAAAATTTTGGTTTTTTAATTGGGTTTTCCTGGGCCATGTCCTGGATCCCAGAGAAGCTTTATATGCAAGCATTCAGATTACTTTTGCCTGGAGGTCCACAGACACAAGGACTAAAAGTGAACCAGAAGTGACAGGAGAACAGGATGTAACACTTTTACTGAAATAAAAAACAAACAAAAACAATAGTGCTTAGCATACCTTAAGGTACACCGTGATATTTAAGATATAAAGGCAAAAATGGAAACAATAGAAAAATTAATATGAACTTGAAAACATCGGCCTCTTGAGAAATCAGAAGCAAAAACTAAAAGTTAGCTTCTTAAAAGTCCTAATTATAGCTTATCAGGATTGCAATGCAGGAATCTGGGGGCAATCCAAGCACTGAGATGATAACAAGCATGTAGTGGAGAAATATTATGAACTGAAAGAATATCCTGAGGCCAGGAAGATACCCCCAATTGTATGGTAAAGTGCTTTGCATAAGCGTGAAGATCTGAATTCAAATCCCAGCTCTCATGTGAAAGCCAGGAAGAATGCTTAGAATCCAAGAACCTGGGATGGGAGGCAGGTGCGAGAGGCTCTCTGGGGCATGCTGACGAGCTAGCTTATTTAATTGTTGAGCTCTAGGTTCTGTGAGAGACACTGTCCCCCCCCCCAAAAAAAAACCAAGGTGAAAAGTTATTGAAAAAGATATCTTAGTGTCAACCTAAGGCCTACACACACGTGAATGAGTGTGTGCAGGCACCCACATCTATACCCCACCCTACTCTGTCAACATGTACATGTATACAGATGCATACACACACAGTGGATATGTTATTTGTTCTTTATGCACATTTTCAAATGATACCCTTGCAAAAGACATTGCCTGTTGGGCATCTATTACAATACTCATATATATTTTGGTAAGGTTACAGTATAACAAAAAGACCATTTATAGTATATGCCTGGTGGCCACACTGTCCAGAAAAGCAGGGAGGTAATTTTCAGACCTTCATTCTCTCTCCTTTCCTCCATATTGTATCCTCTAGTCTCATCCTGGGGGTTCTCTTCCCTTCCCCTCTGTCCCCGTACAGATCGTCGTCTATAGCCTCTATCACCACTCTATCTTTGAGTCACCGAATTCACACAGGCACTCCTTGGGAACATGCCAGACACACCGGTCAGGGAAAGAGACAGTCAGTCTTCAGATCTTAATTCTCTTTCTGCTCCTCCAGAACTGATCCATCTCCTAGTCTTATCCATAGCTCTATAGCAGTCTACCATCTGTGACCTCCCCACCAGCTCTGTCCCAATTCAGAAGTGCTGGAGTTAAAATGAGTAAGTTACGTAGATCTTGGTGGCATACCCTGATCTCCTCCTGTAGAACTCCTCCGTGCCTCACTTTCTAGCTCATTTTCATCCCTTAAGTATCAGTATCTAATACCAAGAAAGACATTCATTAGAAGCCCACAGAGGCCACCACTGCAGGAACTCAGAAGCGTTCCAGAATACAAAACCACCACACTTTTCTAAGAACCAGAAAAAGCAACATAAACTAAGGAACCATACACGTACCCAACAAAACAAGACCAGAGGTCACCACTTATGACTACAATAATCCCAAACTGACATGACTAAATATCAGCATAAAAATACAAACAAAGCCAGCCAGGAAAATATGTCTCCACTAAAGCCAAGAACTACTATAGCAGACCCTAAGAAATGCAATAGAGCTGAAAAACGACAAGGACTTCAAAATAGGCTCATCAAGGTGTTAGAGGTCCTAAAGAGGAAACAAATAATTTTTTAAGAAATATATGAAAACAAAAATTGGTGAAAGAAATGAAAATAGTTCAAGACTTGAGTGTGGAAGTGAAATCAACAAAGAAAACTGAGAGAAAGCTGGAAATGAAAATTTTAGGAAGTTGAACAGGAATCTCACAGGCAAGATTCACCAACAAAATACAATAGGTAAAAAGGAGGAATATCAGGGATTAAAGACAAGACAGAGAAATACATATTATGGTCAAAACAAACAAGCAAACAAATAAATCTAAAAAATTCAGGCACAGACATCAAAGAAACTGCTATGAAAAGACCAAATCTATGAATAATTAGAAAAGAGGAAGAAAAAAACAGGTCAAAGAAACAGAAAATAATTTCAATAAATCATAGAAGAAAATGTCCCCAATCTAAGGAAGAAAGCACCTATCAATTACAAAAAATAAAAAACCATGCAGAACAAAGGAAGAGGAACAGAGAAGAAATTTCTCATGTCAAATAATAATCAAAGCAAGAAGCATACAGAACAAAGACAGTTTATTAAAAGTGGTAAGGGGAGAAGACCAAATGACATATAAAAGCAGACTATCATTAAGAACAAAACAAACAAACAAACAAATGAAACTACATTTCCAGTGGAGACTTTAAAAGGACCTGGGTAGATGTTCTATAAACTCTAAGAGACCACAGATGCCAGTCCAGATTATTATACCCATCAAAACTTTGAATCACAATGAATCCCTGATTAAATCAAATTTAATGAGAATTTATCCACAAATACAGCCCTATAGAAGGTTCTAGAAGGAAAGCTTAACATGAAGAGGTTAACTACAACCAAGAAAACACAGAATGAATATTGATACATCAGAGAACCAAAAGAGAGAAGGAAGGACCAACACCAAAATAATGGAAATCAATAACCACTGTTCATTAATAAGCCACAATGGCAATAGCTTCAATTCCTGAAAACAAAACAATATAACAGAATAACCGAATGGGTTTGGCTAGAATATCCCTCCTTCTGCTGCACCCAAGAAACACACATTAAAATAAAGGATATATATCACTTCAGGGTAAAAGAATGGAAAAGATATTTCAAGCAAATGAAGCTAGGAAGGAAGCTGGTGTAGCTCCTTATTATTATCTGTCAAAATATACTTTAAACCAAAATGAATCAGAAGGGACAGAGGAGGACACTACATACTCATCAAAGAAAAAAGTTCGCCAAGAGAGTATTGCAGTTTTTAATATCTATGTACCAAACACAAGGACACAAAATTTCATAAAAGAAATACTACCATAGCTGGAAACACATATTGACTCCCACATGCTGATATTCCGTGACTTCAATAACACACTCTTTTTTTTTTTGAAACAGCATTTTTTTATTATCTTTGATACACTTGCTTTATATGGTGAGCTCATTTCTTTTTATTAAATTAATTTATTTTTACACTCTATATTTTAACCCCCCCTACTATTCACCCTCCAACTGTTCCACATACTATACCTCCTTCCTACCCCATCTCCACCTGGATGTCCTCACTTCCCCACCCCACCTGCCCTTTAAACTCCCTGGGGCCTCCAGTCTCTTGAGGATTAGGTGCATCATTTCTGAATGAACACAGACCCAGCAGTCCTCTGCTGTATGTGTGTTGGAGGCCTCATATCAGCTGGTGTATACTGCCTGGTTGGTGATCCAGGGTTTACGAGATCTCAGAAGGCCAGATTAATTGAGATTGCTGGTCCTCCTGCAGGGTCACCCTCCTCCTCATCATCATCTTCTTTCAGTCTTTCCCTAATTCAACCCCAGGGGTCAGCAGCTTCTATCCATTAATTGGGTAAAAATATCTGCATCTGACTCTGTCAGCTGCTTGTTGAGTCTTCCAGAGTGCAGTCATGCTAGGTCCCTTTTTGTGAGTGCTCCATAGCCTTAGTAATACTGTCAGGTTTTCGGACCTCCCCTTGAGCTGGATCCCACTTTGGGCCTGTCACTGGACCTTCTTTTCCTCAGGCTCCTCTCCATTTCCATTCCTGTAGTTATTTCAGACAGGAACAATTATGGGTCAGAGTTTTGACTATAGGATGAACCCCTCTTCATTTGATGCCCTGTCTTCCTGCTGGAGGTGGGCTCTATAAGTTCCCTCTCCCTACTGTCTGGAATTTCATCTAAGTTATCTCCCTTTGAGTCCTGAAGGTCTTTCACTTCCCAGGTCTCTGGTGCATTCTGGAGGGTCCCCCCAACTTCATGTCAATATACGTGTCATCCAGAAACAATTAACCCTCTGATGCTGGAGCTACATGAAACCATAAACCATATGAACCAAATAAGTATTTATAGTACATTTCTCCCAAGCACTAAGGAATACATGTTCTTTTCAGCACCTTATGGAGCTTTCCCCCAAACTGACAAGATAGTTGAACACAGTATGACTTTCAATAGATTCAAGGAAAGTGAATACCCTTCATTCTGTCTAACTTGCACATATTAAAGCTGGACATCAACAACCAAAACGTAAAAACCTTAAAAATTCACAGAAACTGGAAACTCTCTAATGATTTAAAAAGTGGGTCAAGAAAGAAATTTAAACTTTCTAAAATTGAATGAAAATGAAGGTACAACATACCTAAGTTTATGTGGCAAAATGAAGATTGTTCTAAGAGTCACATTCATAACACTAATTATGTATAGATAATAGATAACAGAGATAGATAGGTAGATAGATAGATAGATAGATAGATAGATAGATAGATAGATAGATAGATACAAAGATTAAATATATTAGATAGTTCTAGATATAGATGATATTGGTATAACCATAGACAGTCATAGACATAAACATGGACATAGACACAGAGATAGAGATAGGTAGATATAGATACAGATATATGGAGAAATCTCATACTGGTAACTTAACAGTACACTTGATAGATATGAAACAAAAAGTTGTTGACCAAAAAAATCAAACTCAGAGCTCAAATCAATAAATCAGAAACAACCAAAAACCAGTACTAAGAATCAATGACAGTGAGTTCTTTAAGAAAATCAAGACAACTGATAAACCCTTAGCCAAATTAACTTGAAGACAAAGGGAGAAGATCCAACTTAAGGAAATTAGAAACAAAAAGGTGTAACAACAGACACAAAGGAAATCCAGAGAATCATAAGGGCATACTTCAAAAGCCTGTACTCTGCAAAATTGGAAAATCTAAAGGGAATTGTACAGAGCCATATTGGTGTATCATGCCACTTGGTAGAAACTCGACATTGATCAAGGTGAACTTCCTCTCCCAGCCTTTGTTGAGCAGGAATTCCTGTGCTATTCAGGATCCTGCTTCACCTAGGGTGGAGCACTCAGAGTGAAGGTGAAGTTCACTGTTCCTCCAGGTCTATGAATTCCTGGATTAAGCAGGTGACCTGCCCAGCTGCCTGAGCAGTGGAGCCAAAGAACCACCAGACGACTTCCCTGGAACTGAGCCAGGAGTCTGGGGGGAGGAGCTCACCCACAATCTTAAATTGTCAGACTTCCATTAAACTTGGGGCCTTGATCAGCAATTGGGCTGTCCAGTCCCCAGTAGCTGCAGGCAGCAACAGGGAATGGATAATTGCCTCGATATATACCATGAGTCAAACATAAATGAGGATGAGATAAGCAATTTAAACACGCTGCAGCCCCAGTGAAATGGAAACAATAATTAAAACTCTTCCAACCAAAGATTAAAGCCCAGGGCCAAATGGTTTTAGTGCAGAATTCTACCAGACTTTCAAACAAGGGTTAACCCCAATATACCTCAAATTATGTAAAAAAGAAAAAAAAAGAAAAAAAAAGAAATGGAAGTAGAAGGAACGTTGTCCAGTACATTTTATAAGGCTACCCTGAACCACAAACCACATTAAGACCCAGCAAAGAAAGAAAACTACAGATTCTTTCTCTCGTGAACATGCTTGCAACAATTTCTCTATAAAGTCCTTGCAAACAGAATCCAATAACATATCAAGAAGCTCATCTACTACTACTAAGTAGGCTTTATTTTACCAGTGCAAGGATAGTTCAACATGCATAGATTGTCAAAGTAACCCATCATATAAACAAACTGGAAGAAAGGAAAACCTGTGATCATCTCATCAGATGCAGAGTGACTTTGACACAATCTAATACAGATCATAAAAAAGGTCCTGAAAAGTATGACTACAAAGGACTCCACTTGATCTAAAAGCAAGATCAAGACAAGGTTGTCCATTTTCTCCGTATCTATTCAATATAGCATTTAAGCAAAAAAAAAAAAAATTAGTTTATCTTTTAAAAAATTTTAGTGTGTATAGGTGTGAGTGTGTGAGCATGTGTGCATCTCTCTGTTTGTCTCTGCTTCTCTCTCTCTCTCTCTCTCTCTCTCTCTGTGTGTGTATATGTGTGTGTGTGTGTGTGTGTATGTATGTGCACTGTGTACACTGTTTGCACTGTGTGCATGCAGGTGTCTTCAGAGGCTGAAGAAGATATGATACCCTGTAATTGGACTTACAGGCAGTTGTGATTCATTGGAATTCCAGAAACTGAATCTATTTCTCTTGAAGTCCAGAAAATGCTCTCAACCATTACGCCATCTCTCTAGCACCCAAGCATACTCTTTCTTGCTGTCTTGTGCTAGCTACACAGGTCTCTACACAATCTGGGACTGGACTTCCTGGCTCTGTTGTTATAAATTGCAACCTCTACTTACAGTTTTCTTTTCACAGTATCAATTCAACAGTTCAAGCAATGCCTTGTCACATGTTAATAATCCCTCTTTTTGTTTTGCTTCACTAAAATGCAAATCTCAGAGAACTAGCTATGTAATATTTTTTTTCTTTTTCTATCCTGTGAGATAATGGAAAATTATCAGATTCCATATCAAATATTTTTATTATTTGCAAATAAAATGCTATTGTAAATAAATCATCTAGTAAAAACATTGGGTAGAGTACCAGTAATTAATCTTCATGATATAGAAAGTTACAAAATTAAGAAAAATAAATGTGCCATTTGTCGATAGTAATTTTATCACCCATAATAGTCATGTTTCCACATCACTATCTAGGCTAGTGAAAGTGAAAGTGGCAGAACTGTATCTCTTTAACATGTTCAACACCATGTTACCTATTTTGATCATTAGTTTGTAAGTCACTGTGTAACAGTAACTGAAGGATTTTCATGCATGAGATTTTGAGCTATAGGCTCAATGTTTTTTAGTGTTGCAACTGACCAGATGGTGTTGCCATGGTACCCTTTCTGTCTGAGATGTAGTCAGAGAGTGCATTACATAACACGGGACTGATGTCCCAGTACTCTTAGGTTGGCAGAGGCTACCTAGGATGTTTCAAGAGTTTGTTTTCTGATAAAGCTCTTTTTAGCTGCCTGAATTGTTCAAGAATACATTATACATTTAAGCAATCTTATTATTATGTGCTATTGGTTTAAATATGTAAAAATGACATTAAAATAAAACATGATAAATAGTCATTATGGATAAATGATACTTATATGGATATAACAAACCTTTAAAAATGAACATGTCCTTGCATCTGGAGAGATAGCTCAGCCATTAAGAGTAACGGTTCTCTGAGTTTCTTTTCCAACATTCATATGAAGTGATTCAACACCCCTATAATGCTCTGGTTCCAGAGGATCTACACCCTATTCTAGCCTCCTTGAGCATCAGGACACATACATCGTATATGTCCCATACATACTCATAAACATAGAAAAAAATAAACTCATAAAATCACCCATACATACTCATAAACATAGAAAAAAATCAGTAAATGATAGAAGATATCCATTGTGGAATTGTGTGTATGTGCATAATATACATGTAATATAAATACAAAATAAATATAATAATATATTATATAAAATACATTATTATCATTCATATATTACATAGATACTAATATATCATATACAAGATACAAGCAGTATGCAAAATATATTGCTTCACTTTATTAATAAATGTATTATATTTCACAATTTTTGTATCATTAGTGGTTCTTTCAAAAATATATGAATGAGACAAAAGGATCCTACAAGGAATACAAAGCACTTAGGTATTAACAATTCAAGAACTCAATTACTATAGGTAAGGTTGAAGACAAAGGTAGAGAATGGTTTTAATACTAGAACCCAGTACAAACGTGGCTAAAGGACATTTTCCCAGACCTACCTAGCAGAAGCCTGGACATAGACAGACACAGCAACTTCCAGTGGCATTGTAGCAAGTAATAACAGAGTATAGATACTAGAAATAAATGCCATTCTACAGGTCTGTTAGGATTTTCATAGACTAATTAAAACTGAAATCCAAAGGGAGGGGGATGATATATCTTAGCAGTCATAACTAGACAGGGCACAAATATAGATGGGTGATCACAGATGCATGAACTTTGTGTATTTCGAAGGATCATCATCATTAATAATACCTACCATAGGCTAGGCCAAGAGCGTTCAACAGTTAATGAAATAAACACTCTACCTCCCTAAAACTTATAGCTCTATAGTGGAGGCAAAGCAAGCTAACATTGACAAGATACCTGTTAAATGCTAGGTATTGTGCACAGTGTTTGTATATATTAGTAAACAATTGGATAGCACTAACATTTTTTCATTTTTCTTTTTGTTTATTCTTCTCTCATACAATCCATCCTGACCACATCCTCCCCTCCCTCCAGTCTTTCCAGTCCACCTTGCCTCCACCTTCCCTTTCCCACAGATTGACTTCTCTTCCATTTCCTTTCAGAAAACAGCAGCCCTCTCAGAAATATCAACCAAACACAGCATAAAAAGATGGAAGAAGACTAGACACAACCCTCATATCAAGGCAAACCAAGGCAACCTTGTAGGAGGAACAGGATCCTGAGATCGTCAAAAGGGTCAGAGACACCCCCACTGCTACTGATAAGAGTCCTACAAAACTCCAAGTTTAAAAAAAAAAAAACAACACAGCATACATGCAGAGGTCCTACTACAGACCCATACAGGTTCCATGATTGTTCTCTCTGAGGTCCTATGAACCCTGTTTAGTTGATTCTGTTAGTGGTGTTGTCCTTCTGTCTTTGACCTCTCTGGCTTTTAACCATTCCTGAATGACCAAAATGGGGCAGGAATAAAGGAAAGCAGACTGCAGCATCAAGATGAATATATAAGAGGACAGCGTGCAGAGGAAGACAGGAAATTCTGCTTCACCTGGCCTTCATCTGATGAACTAAGTGTTACAGCAGCACTCAAGGCCCATTAGGGAAAAACAGTTGTGTCTTAGCCAAAATAATGGAATGTACCTCTAAGTCCAGCCAAAGGAATGGAATGTACTTCTGAACAGTGATGTCCCATTGTCTACTTTTGCAAGTTAGCCCAAGGAACCACCTTGATAATGTCAGGTCCACTTTAAGTTGTAATAAAGAAGTAGGTGGGGGATAATTAGTGTTTAACAGATACTGTGTTTTTCCAAACCAGGATTCCACTAAACTCTTCCTCCCCATCCTATCGCTGCCTGCCATCTTGTGTCATTGCCCACCATTCTGTTTCAATTCAAGTGGCATGTTTTTTTTCTTTCTTGTGTTCTCTATTTGCCCCTAGGAAGCTTCTGAGATTGTCAATAAACCTGCCCTGTGGTGCATCTACTAAACTCCAGTAAAGTTGTCTGTCACCTTCCCTTGGAGTCCATTCTTAAATTCTTTTATTGTTCAATTTAATGATCCCAAGAGAGGAACCCAGCTTCCCTGGTATCAAGATTATGTATGAGAAAAGCCTGCAATACATACATGTAGTCAGGATGGTTCTGTGAAAAGTTATTAGGAAGGACCATAGCCTCATGCCCCATTAGCTCTGGGAACTCTGTTCTCTCAGATCACTAGCTCATGCCTACTCTCAGGAGTGCCTTCTGTCTCTTAAGAAACTGTCAATATTTCTATTTGTATGTTTATGCCTTTTTCTTCTCTATCATTTTTAGATACCAATCAAAAGCCTAAGCATGATTTCCTTGACACTCTTGGAGTTCTCATGGCTTCTAAATGGTTCCCATGTTCCTTATCCTAGAGGCAGCCATGACTTCTTTCCTCAATTATTTTTTTATTTATTTTAATGAATGTATTTATGCACTTTATATCTTGGTTGCTGCCCCCTCTCAGCCTCCTCTCACACAATCCTCTCCTGTACCTCCACTGCTTCTCCTCTGAGAGGACAGAGGTCTCCAGGGGTATTCCCAAACCCTAGCACACCAAATATCTAAGGAGGTAAGCATATCCTCTGAGGCCAGACAATGCAGCCCAGTCAGGGGAGCATAGTCCACAGAGAGACAACAGCTTTATAATAGTCCCAGCTCCCATTGTTGTCAGATCTAAAAGAAGACTAAGATGCACATCTGCTACATACCTGCAGTATACTTAGGTCCAGTCTGTGTATGTTTAGCAGTGGTGATATGGAGTCTGAGAAGGCTACCTCCAGTAGCCAGGTAGAAACCCCAGTGGAGGGATAGGAACACTGACACACCCACAAAACTTTCAAAATTTATCCTGTCTACACAAAAAGCAAGGAAGAGGGATGGAGTAGAGACTGATGGCCAAAGACTGGCCCAATTTGAGACACATCCCATGGGCATGCACCAATCCCTGATACTATTAGTGATATTATGTTATGCTTGAAGTCAGTGGTCTAGAATGACTGTCCTCTGAGAGGCTCCACCCAGCAGCTGAAGAAAACAGATGCAGATACCCACAGTCAAACATTGGATGGAGATCGGCAAGACTCTTATGGAAGAGTTGGGGGAAGAATTGAGGGGCCTGAAGGGGAAAGGAACTCCACAAGCTCCCATGACTGCTATTTTATCCACCATTCTTAAATTAGAATAACTCAAAGGAAAATCTCAAATTTTCCTGAGAGCATAAAATTAATTTTGCCCCATTCTTGGATGCTACCAACAATATCAAAATAAAAATTCTTGGGCATCCTTTGTGCAAAGAAATAAGCCTTTATGAACATGAAATGAATGACTAAAGAAGGCATTGCATTGATGTTAACAGAGTCCATTCAAATGAACAATATAGCATCACAGTCCCCAAGGAAACTTTCAGTCTTTCCATACCCCTACAATAACTGCTCTAATCATGGTTTCCCAATAACCAAAGAAAAAATCAACACACACAGTTTTAATTGTTTTTTTCTAATTATTCATGAGCTCATCATTTACAACCACTAGGAACTAACTAGCTGAATTTTCTCTTCAACTATCCATAAGACCACTACTAGTATAACCTAACCTAAGTTTGGCTTGCTGTACTTGAACTAAACAGGATGATGTTTGTCTTGCCTATGAACATGATAATAAAGACATGATTATAGTCAAGTGAATGAAGAACTTCATCATCTGACATAGCCTGTGGAAAGAATGTTGAAGCTCTATTATCTCGAGAAATGTCTATTATGTGTTTCAATTTCGTGAATTACAGTCATGCTATACAGTAATTTATTGTTCCTGCAGATGTATAGTCTGTTTTTCACCAATATGTCCTTCTCTCATGTGACTCTTTCATTTCCTCTGCTTAAGTGACTACTGTTGTATTTCTGTGTATTTAAAAAGGAAATTCACAAACACTGAGATCATACAGTGCTTTTCTTTCAGTGCTCATCTACTCCAGTTGTCATAATGTCTAGTAGTTTAACCAGTGCAATTATGAATGTCAGAAAGTCTCTCTTGTTAAGGGCTAAATTGCATGCTACATTTTCATGACTTATTCATCAGTGATAATTGGATTGAGTCCACAGGGAGACTTAGATCATACAGTAGTCATATTTTTAATTTTTTAGAAACTTGCATACTATTTAGCATCATAGGTGTTCCAGTTTATATTGCCCACAGAGTGTAATAGATCTATATATACTATATAAGATATAATATATAAGAAAGGCATAAGATATAAAATAATATCATAGATATAATGTATAATAGGTATAATAGATATATATTGCCAACTCTTGACTGAGTATTCTCTCTCTTTCTTGCAGATAGATAGATAGATAGATAGATAGATAGATAGATAGATAGATAGATAGATAGACAGATAGATTATACTACCCCATGGTTTATATGTCTATTCTCTGATGGTTAGTGATATAGAGCAGGATCCAATCCAAGAGAAGGAGCAAAGGAGTGAAGCAACTAGGAGACAAAAGAAATGAAGCTATCATATGCCATTACCTACAGCATTACCAGTGAGAGAAAGAAAAAGATTCTGCCCCAAATCAGGTGTGAATTTGATAGTAACTTAAGAGTTAACTGTATTAGCTGCACTGGATCTGCTTGGTAAATTAATATAAATAGGAATTATCCATTCATGACAAACCCAATTTATCCTAGCAGAGTAAAGTAGAAGAAATCGCTCCACTGAACATCTGTGAAGGATGACAAAAGGTCTATCCTATGGATCCTGTTTGTGCACTGTTAGATACACTTGGTCTGAAAGCTTCTGGGAAGGCACCCTGGCATTTCCTGTTACCATGATGTCTTCATCTGTTTGTCCCCATGTAATTCATTGGGTTTTCTTTGTGAGCTTTAAACTGATGCCACCAGAAGAATAATGGTTCCCGACTGTTGCTTGTAGCAAAACGAGCTTTGTGTTTGTGCCACACTGAAATGGGCCTCTCTACAAAATATCTTTTACGTTGTATACTATTTTGTTAGTATTGCCTCAACTGTGGTTTTTCCTTTTTAATTAGCATACATTGATTACATGAAAGAGTACTTACCTTAAAAATAAATTTGTCTAGCATTTTCGATTTGTACTTTTTTTATTATATTCTTTTTATTTGCTTATTTGTATGCATTCATGCATGGCATGTGTGTGGAGGTCATAGGATAATCTGTAGTAACAACTCTTTTCTTCCAATATGTGGATTGAAATAAAGTCATGGGGCTTGGAGGAAATCATGCAGACTCAGTGAGCCATCCTGAAGGCTCCCACTGGTATTTTAAAATTAGTGTCTAATTACTAAGGACGTGTCCCTTGAAAACAGAATTTATGCATTATTTGTGTTAGTTATCTTTATTCTTGTTTTCTCTCTTTTGAATTTTTTAGGCCTTTGTATATCTTTTCTATTTTTCAAAATATTTTATTTATCTATTGTTGCAATGAGTTTGATCTAATGAGCTAGAATACTAAATTACTTTAGGCAATAGACGTGTCATTTACTCTTTTTTTTTTTTTTTTTTTTTTTTTATTTTTAAACATTCGTGTTTGTCTTTACTCTGCAACCCTGTATTTCCTTAAAATGTGGTATTCGTACATATCCTTCCAAGAAAAAACTGTACAGTGCATTCTCTGTGGAAGATACACACTTAGACATACACGCAACTCCAAAGCACATAGTGTTACAACGTGTGGTTTAGGAAAACAAGATAATTTCAAAAAATGAGGGTTTTCTTCTTGTCCAGATTAAGTATTTCTTTTTTTTTTTTTTTTTTTTAATTCGATATAATTTATTTACATTTCAAATGATTTCCCCTTTTCTAGCCCCCCCACTCCCCGAAAGTCCCGCAAGCCCCCTTCTCTTCCCCTGTCCTCCCACCCACCCCTTCCCACTTCCCCGTTCTGGTTTTGCTGAATACTGTTTCACTGAGTCTTTCCAGAACCAGGGGCCACTCCTCCTTTCTTCTTGTACCTCATTTGATGTGTGGATTATGTTTTGGGTATTCCAGTTTTCTAGGTTAATATCCACTTATTAGTGAGTGCATACCATGATTCACCTTTTGAGTCTGGGTTACCTCACTTAGTATGATATTCTCTAGCTCCATCCATTTGCCTAAGAATTTCATGAATTCATTGTTTCTAATGGCTGAATAGTACTCCATTGTGTAGATATACCACATTTTTTGCATCCACTCTTCTGTTGAGGGATACCTGGGTTCTTTCCAGCATCTGGCAATTACAAATAGGGCTGCTATGAACATAGTAGAACATGTATCCTTATTACATGGTGGGGAGTCTTCTGGGTATATGCCCAGGAGTGGTATAGCAGGATCTTCTGGAAGTAAGGTGCCCAGTTTTCGGAGGAACCGCCAGACTGATTTCCAGAGTGGTTGTACCAATTTGCAACCCCACCAGCAGTGGAGGAGTGTTCCTCTTTCTCCACACCCTCTCCAACACCTGCTGTCTCCTGAATTTTTAATCTTAGCCATTCTGACTGGTGTAAGATGAAATCTTAGGGTTGTTTTGATTTGCATTTCCCTAATGACTAATGAAGTTGAGCATTTTTTAAGATGCTTCTCCGCCATCCGAAGTTCTTCAGGTGAGAATTCTTTGTTTAACTCTGTACCCCATTTTTTAATAGGGTTGTTTGGTTTTCTGGAGTCTAACTTCTTGAGTTCTTTATATATATTGGATATTAGCCCTCTATCTGATGTAGGATTGGTGAAGATCTTTTCCCAATTTGTTGGTTGCCGATTTGTCCTCTTGATGGTGTCCTTTGCCTTACAGAAACTTTGTAATTTTATGAGGTCCCATTTGTCAATTCTTGCTCTTAGAGCATACGCTATTGGTGTTCTGTTCAGAAACTTTCTCCCTGTACCGATGTCCTCAAGGGTCTTCCCCAGTTTCTTTTCTATTAGCTTCAGAGTGTCTGGCTTTATGTGGAGGTCCTTGATCCATTTGGATTTGAGCTTAGTACAAGGAGACAAGGATGGATCAATTCGCATTCTTCTGCATGCTGACCTCCAGTTGAACCAGCACCATTTGTTGAAAAGGCTATCTTTTTTCCATTGGATGTTTTCAGCCTCTTTGTCGAGGATCAAGTGGCCATAGGTGTGTGGGTTCATTTCTGGATCTTCAATCCTGTTCCATTGATCCTCCTGTCTGTCACTGTACCAATACCATGCAGTTTTTAACACTATTGCTCTGTAGTATTGCTTGAGGTCAGGGATACTGATTCCCCCAGATTTCCTTTTGTTGCTGAGAATAGTTTTAGCTATCCTGGGTTTTTTGTTGTTCCAGATGAATTTGATAATTGCTCTTTCTAGCTCTGTGAAGAATTGAGTTGGGATTTTGATGGGTATTGCATTGAATCTGTATAGTGCTTTAGGCAAAATGGCCATTTTAACTATATTGATTCTGCCGATCCATGAGCATGGGAGGTTTTCCCATTTTTTGAGGTCTTCTTCCATTTCCTTCTTCAGAGTCTTGAAGTTCTTGTCATACAGATCTTTCACATGTTTGGTAAGAGTCACCCCAAGATACTTTATACTGTTTGTGGCTATTGTGAAGGGGGTCATTTCCCTAATTTCTTTCTCAGCCTGCTTATCCTTTGAGTATAGGAAGGCCACTGATTTGCTTGAGTTGACTTTATAACCTGCCACTTTGCTGAAGTTGTTTATCAGCTGTAGGAGCTCTCTAGTGGAGTTCTTTGGGTCACTTAGGTAGACGATCATGTCGTCTGCAAATAATGATAGTTTGACTTCTTCCTTTCCAATTTGTATCCCTTTGACCTCCTTATGTTGTCGAATTGCCCGAGCTAGTACCTCAAGTACAATATTGAAAAGATAAGGAGAAAGGGGGCAGCCTTGTCTGGTCCCTGATTTCAGTGGGATTGCTTCAAGTTTCTCTCCATTTAGTTTGATGCTGGCTACCGGTTTGCTGTATATTGCTTTTACTATGTTTAGGTATGGGCCTTGAATTCCTGTTCTCTCCAAGACTTTAAGCATGAAGGGATGCTGAATTTTGTCAAATGCTTTTTCAGCATCCAATGAAATGACCATGTGGTTTTGTTCTTTGAGTTTGTTTATGTAGTGGATTGTATTGATGGATTTCCGTATATTGAACCAACCCTGCATTCCTGGGATAAAGCCTACTTGATCATGGTGGATGATCGTTCTGATGTGTTCTTGGATTCGGTTGGCAAGAATTTTATTGAGTATTTTTGCATCGATGTTCATAAGGGAAATTGGTCTGAAGTTCTCTTTCTTTGTTGGATCTTTGTGTGGCTTTGGTATCAGCGTAATTGTGGCTTCGTAGAAGGAATTGGGTAGTGTTCCTTCTGTTTCTATTTTGTGGAATAGTTTGAAGAGTATTGGTGTTAACTCTTCTTTGAAGGTCTGGTAGAATTCTGCACTGAAGCCATCTGGTCCTGTGCTTTTTTTGGTTGGAAGACTTTCTATGACTCCTTCTATTTCTTTAGGCATTATGGGACTGTTTAGATGGTCTAGTTGGTCCTGATTTAATTTTGGTATTTGGTATCTGTCAAGGAAATTGTCCATTTCCTCCAGATTCTCCAGTTGTGTTGAGTATAGGCTCTTGTAGTAGGATCTGATGATTTTTTGGATTTCCTCAGTTTCCGTTGTTATATCTCCCTTTTCATTTCTAAGTTTGTTAATTTGGATACTTTCTCTGTGCCCTTTGGTCATTCTGGCTAAGGGTTTATCTATCTTGTTGATTTTCTCAAAGAACCAGCTCCTGGTATTGTTGATTTTTTGTATGGTTCTCTTTGTTTCTACTTGATTGATTTCGGCCCTGAGTTTGATGATTTCCTGCCTTCTACTCCTCCTGGGCGAAATAGCTTCTTTTTGTTCCAGGGCTTTCAGGTGTGTCATTAAGCTGGTAATGTATGCTCTCTCCATTTTCTTTTTGGAGGCACTCAGGGCTATGAGTTTTCCTCTTAGCACTGCTTTCATTGTGTCCCATAGATTTGGGTATGTTGTGTTTTCATTTTCATTGTGTTCTAAAAAGTCTTTAATTTCTTTCTTTATTTCTTCCTTGACCAAGGTATCATTGAGTAGAGTATTGTTCAGTTTCCACGTGTATGTGGGCTTTCTGTTGTTTCTGTTGCTATTGAAGACCACTTTTACTCCATAGTGATCAGATAGGAGGCATGGGATTAGTTCGATCTTCTTATATTTGTTGAGGTCTGTCTTGTGACCAATTATATGGTCGATTTTGGAGAAGGTACCATGAGGTGCTGAGAAAAAGGTATATTCTTTTGTTTTAGGATAGAATGTTCTATATATATCTGTTAAATCTAATTGGTCCAAAGCTTCAATTAGTTTCATTGTGTCCCTGTTTAGTTTCTGTTTTCCTGATCGGTCCATTGAGGAAAGTGCAGTGTTGAAGTCACCCACAATTATTGTGTTAGGTGCAATGTGTGCTTTTAGTTTTAATAAAGTTTCTTTTACAAAAGAGGGTGCCCTTACATTTGGGGCATAGATGTTCAGGATTGTCAGTTCTTCTTTTTGTATTTTTCCTTTGACCAGCAAGAAGTGTCCCTCAGGGTCTCTTTTGATGACTTTGGGTTGAAAGTCAATTTTATCTGATATTAAAATGGCTACTCCAGCTTGTTTCCTGAGACCATTTGCTTGTAAAATTGTCTTCCAGCCTTTTACTCTAAGGTAGTGTTTGTCTTTGACCCTGAGGTGTGTTTCCTGTAAGCAGCAAAATGTAGGGTCCTGTTTACGTATCCATTCAGTTAGTCTGTGTCTTTTTATTGGGGCATTAAGTCCATTGATGTTAAGAGATATTAAGGAATAGTGATTGTTACTTCCTATCATTTTTGACGTTATTTTTTAAATTTGAATGCTTAACTTCTTTTGGGTTTGATGAAAGGTTACTATCTTGCTTTTTCCAGGGTGAAGTTTCCCTCCTTGTATTGGTGTTGTCCTCCTATTATCCTTTTTAGGGCCGGGTTTGTGGATAGATATTGGGTAAACTTGGTTTTGTCATGAAATATCTTAGTTTCTCCATCTATGGTGATTGAGAGTTTTGCTGGATATAGTAGTTTTGGTTGGCATTTGTGTTCTCTTAGAGTCTGCATGAGATCTGCCCAGGACCTTCTAGCCTTCATAGTCTCAGGTGAAAAGTCTGCTGTGATTCTGATAGGTCTTCCTTTATATGTTACTTGGCCTTTTTCTCTTACTGCCTTTAGTATTCTTTCTTTGTTTAGAACATTTGGTGTTTTGATTATTATGTGACGGGAAGTATTTCTGTTCTGGTCCAGTCTGTTTGGAGTTCTGTAGGCTTCTTGTATATTCATGGGCATCTCTCTCTTTAGGTTAGGGAAGTTTTCTTCCATAATTTTATTGAAGATATTTGCTGGCCCTTTAAGTTGTAAATCTTCACTCTCCTCTATGCCTATAATCCTTAGGTTTGGTCTTCTCATTGTGTCCTGGATTTCCTGGATATTTTGGGTTACAAGCTTTTTGCATTTTGCATTTTCTTTAACTGTTGAGTCCATGGTTTCTATGGAATCTTCAGCATCTGAGATTCTTTCTTCTATCTCTTGTATTCTGTTGTTGATATTTGTATCTCTGTCCCCTGATTTCTTCCCAAGGCTTTCTATCTCCAAAGTTGTCTCCCTTTGAGTTTTCTTAGTTGTTTCTACTTCTGATTTTAGATCCTGGATGGTTTTGCTTAGTTCCTTCACTTGCATGTTTGTGTTTTCCTGTAATTCTTTAAGAGATTTTTGTGTTTTCTCATACATGAGCTCAGCCTGTTGACCAAAGTTCTCCTGTATTTCTTTAAGAGATTTTTGTGTTTCGTCTTTCATGACCTCAGCCTGTTGAGCAAAGTTCTCCTGTATTTCTTTAAGTGTTTTTTGCATTTCCTCCTTGTTGGCTTTTGTATTCTCCTGGATTTCTTTCAATGATTTTTGTGTTTCCCTTGCAAGGGCTTCTACCTTTTGATCCATTGTCTCCTGAATTTCTTTACGTATGACCTTCATGTGTTCCTGTACCAGCATCATGACCAGTGATTTTAAATCCAAATCTTGTTTTACTGGTGTGATGGGGTATCCAGGACATGTTGGTAGAGGAGAATTGGGTTCAGGTGTTGCCATATTGCCTTGATTTCTGTTAGTGACGTTCCTGCGTTTGCCTTTTGCCATCTAGATCTCACTGGTGTTAGTTTATCTTGTCAGTGCTGGACTCACCAGTGCAAGCTGCCCCTTCCCAGTTGGCCTCTGGTGCACAGCTTACCTCCTGCACTGCTTGTAGACAGTGTGCTGCTGCCCAGGCTGTTCAGATCCCAAAGCAGGCACCCGAAGGCTCCCGCTGGGGCCCGCTGGATTCACTGGAGCACACTGACTTCTCCCAGCTGGCCGCCCGGAAGCCCAGCTAGCCACTTGCAGGACTTGGAGATGTAATGCTGCCGCCCAGACTGATCTGGATCCGGAAGCGGAGAGAGTAGAGCTAAGGCCTTCTGCCTGAGGCCTTGCCCCAGATTGTGTCTGTGGAGCAGATGGAGCCCGTGTGCACTCCCAGGGAGTGCCGACGGTGTATGCTACTGTGACCTCCCCTGAGTTCCGCTCACTCCGCTCACTCCGCTGGGCAGCCGATCTGCCAACCGGGCTATCGCACACAAGGTTAGCCTGGCCGCCCAGTCCCTGAGTCCAGGCAAAAGCCTGGGAGGCCAAGGTCCGAGCAAAGTTCCCCTACGGCTTTGACTGTTAATTGGGTTTGCCAGGTGACTAGGATGGCGGGCGTGTGCGCCCGCGCTCCCTGGAAGCGCCGGGAGAGTCTGCTTTGCTAACAATCACCTGGGCGGGTTGACTCACAGATGGCCCACCAAGCCGCCCAGTTCTTGGGGTCAGTCCTGTGCCTTTTGGGGCCTGGACCCCCGCTTTGTTAGCCTTAGGCTATGCCTGTTACAGGTCTGCCCGCCTGAGCTCTCTGTGGGCCTGCAGGCAAAATGGCGGCGGCGCGCTCGCAGGCCTGGGCAAAAAACCTCCTGGTTGGGTTGGCACCCCGATGGCCCCCCGACCCGCCCAGGGCCTGGGTGCAGGCCAGCGCCCGTCGGGCTCAGACCACCGCGGTGTTGGCCTCGGATTATGTTTGTGTACCTCAGTCTGTCCGATTCCTGGAGTACGGAACCAAGATGGATCCTCCTCTCCTGACTGGTGGGAGGCCGAGTTCTGAAGTGGCCTCCGTGCAGGAAAGGCGCCGCACAACTGCAGCTGCTTGCTGTCCGGCTGGTCAGCGAAGGTCAGTGGTCGTGGGCGCAGGGCCTAACTGGTCCCTGTGACGCCTTGGTTCCACTGCTGATGGCCCTTCAGCTGGAGCAGCCACTGCTGCCGCTGCTGCCGCCGCCGCCGCCGCCGCCCCAGATTCGTCATTTACTCTTGACATTCTGCTCATAGACTTTAAATCGGGATTCTCTATTTTTAAGTGAGATATTCACTTAAATTCAAAATATTAGAAAAACATGTGCACATGTTTGTAACTGGTCTGCTGCCAGGAAACAGAACAATGAGAGAAGCACACATGGCATTAGCATTGGCAGAATGTCAGAGCTTAACCAATGGCAAGGAAACTACCTTCTGTCACCAAGCTTAGCTCATTCCCTGCGAAATTATTTTTTCTAACTTTTGCGAATTTTGTCTACTGATGGATTTAGGTTCGTAGTCTTTTGACTACCAATTTTAAGGCGAATCACAGAGACCTTTCCATCTCTCATGGTAATATGATGTGGCAGAAAATAATTCACTTGTCTCTAATTTTGAACATCTTAGGTCAGCAATTGTCTCTTGGAAATTATACTCTTCCCTATTAATAGATAAAGAAGCAAAGCACTCACATGGCTACCATACCTCACTATTTGGGGTCAGATCAATTTCCTTTATGGATTAGGCACTTTAACTTTTAAAACTTATGAAAGAGACACTGAAAGGAAGCTAGTCAGAGTTGGCTTCTGGCAGGAGTTGGGGGGAAGGAAGGACTAAAGTTTCTTTAAGGGGCAGGCCACTAGGAGTTTGACCATGGGCCAGTGAAGCAATACAATTTGGATAATTTCTTCCTCTTCCTCTTCCTTTTCCTCTTCCTCTTCCTTTTCCTCTTCCTCTTCCTCTTCCTCTTCTTCTTCTTCTTCCTCTTCCTCTTTCTCTCCCCTCTTCCTCTCTCCTCTCCCTCTTCCTCTCTCCTCTTCCTCTTCCCCTCCTCTTTCTCCTCATTCTCTTCTTTTTCTTCCTCTTCTTCTCCTCCTTCTCCTCCTCCTTTTCCTTCTCCTCCTCCTCCTCCTCCTCCTCCTTCTTCTTCTTCTCCTTCTTCTCCTTCTCCACCTCTTCCTCCTCCTCCTCTTCCTCCTACTCATCCTCCTCCCCATCGTCCTTCTTCTCCTCCTTCTTCTTGTTTTAGGGTAGGTCAAAATTTTGGGCTGTGGATCTGGGAGGACTGAGAAGTGGATGTAGTCAAGGTATGGTATGTTACATTTCTGAATAGCCAATAAAAATATTATTTTTAAAAGATTAGTAACTTGATAATATATGCACATCGACATTTGCTCATAAGCCATTGTAAGCCAGAGACAAATGCCCCAGAAGTCTCAGCTGTTTTACTTTCCCTCCTCCACATTATTACTTCAGGGTGAATGTTGCAGCTTTTTTCTGATCACATCTAATAATGTTGGTTTTGATTATGTTCTTCTTGGTGTATTTATTTCCAAAAACAGAAATTTTATCTGGATTTAGCTCACTATTGAAAAGCATTTACCTACCCCATACTGTTGAGCCTCATTAACTATGCTAGAGGCAAATATTGCTTGTAGAGGATTCTAATGAGGTTAGGGGTAAAAGATCTACTTATAGTAGGCATTTGTTTGCATACAAAGCATGTTCTTAAATACTCTGGGGTATATGAAGTCTATCTATAATGAACTACATTTTACATTCCAGAGTCTGTAATTACAGCATGGCCTAGAAATTCAAAGAGGCCAAAGATTTTGCTTCAGATATGCTGTGAGATACTGAATGGCTTAGATACAGAGACTCTGTCCTTAGCCTAACATTAAAATTATTTTCCTTAGCTGTAAACCTATAAACACATTGTTATAAGCAGAAAACATGGCTGAACATGAGTTGTTGTTTGGTGCTCTGGGATGGCTAGGACTGTCCTGATGATTTATTCCTACATTTCTACCCCACTGGTTTTCCTTCTTGGTAAGCCTGCTTCTCATATAGACTTCAAGTTATAGTTATCCTGTAGAATGGATACATAGATTGATGTTTCTGTAGAATTGATATCCTGAACACAGGGCATGGATTACAGAAGCAAGCAGCTTCGAGTTACCCCCATGACACAAGAAATACAATCATTTTACCAATTCCAGAAAAATTAGAGATTTTGGAAGTGTGAAGAAGTTCTACAGCATACAGAGTTCCCTTAAATGGCCAGCTTAGCTAACAACTAATCGCATAGAAAGCAGGGATCCCTTTAAGGACTGAAATCCTGTAAGCTGGCAACTACTTACTAAGACCCTGCAGCTCTGAGAGCCCTCTCTAAAGGCAGCCTGGAAATCTGGATCAGGGTTATGTTTGTGGTGCCAACCTCATTACTACCAGGAAGCAAGAAGCTTCTCAAACAAAGGAAGAGAATAAGATTCATACCAATTACAGAAGAAGGAGAAAATAAAATTTTAAAAGCTGTGATGCTTTTTAATAACAAGCAAATTACTTCGGCTCTTGAAATTTTACTCTTTTAAGTCTGAGAGTTTAAAGACTCAGCTTACTCTGATTTGAACCTTCAAAACAGCACAAAGTACAACATCCTATTCTACCGAGAAATTTCAATGGCTCTGTTTTTGTATTAGTTTTTCACTACAATAAGGATAATGTCTAGAGTTAACAAAAATTAGAAACGATTATGTTGGAAAGAACACTTTTTACAGGAGCTAGCAAGCAATATTAGTGCAACCATAGTTTAATTACTCTGTTATAAATATTAATTTCATAATCATGAAACTCCAGTAGTTGCTTACATCCATCTGGCTTCTGTTTTCAGTGAAGCTAATGTGACTCCTGCTACTATGTTCCCAGCCATACTTGGTGTTGGAAAATGTGAAGTTTGTGCTACTTGAAGATATTTTCAGAGGTTGTCCCATATTTGAGGCTGTCATCTTAAATGATCATGGCTACCACAAATAGGGCTTTTGATCATCCTCACTGCTGCTATTAGACCTGATAGATTCAATATAGGATCTCAATGACTAAAGTGACTAAACTAGTCTTTGACTCTTTCTTTTTTTCTATCTTCTTCTGAAGAACAGATTGAAAGATACTTCATCATATTCCTGCTATTGGCTTGTCTATTCTGTTTCTTAGATATCCAGAAACATGATCCATTAGTATTCACAGATAGAATAACTTAACTTGTATAATATAAAACCTTGCTGAGTTTTCCCTATCACAACTAGACTACATCAAGTCCCTTTATTTCTAACAGCTAGCTTCTAATGTCTTCCTCCTAGAGGACCCCTAGAGGGTTATGTCCTATTCTCTGCCAAATGCTTGACATAAAGATGTCAGCAGTAAGTGAAACTTGCTTGAACAAAGCAAGAGAGAGGCCATAGTTAAAGTAGGTTGGAGAGCACCTGTTATGTAACAGTTTTCTCTGAGACTGAAACATTCCATCCTGTAGGGAGGGAAACTCCTAAGAAAAAAACTAAAAATATCTTCAGGAAGTTCCTGAAACTGAGCAGATTCACTATGCCTTTTCCTCCTGGGAGTGAACAACAAGACAAGCTGCAAAATGGATTCTCAGATGAACTTGGTTGCAAAAAAAATGCTGAAATCAAAGCAGGTTTCTAAAAAATGCAAAAAAAACCCAAAACAAAACAAAACAAATGGAATGTCTGGAAGATGCTTAGGCTAATGGAATCACTTGGAAAGCTGACTATAGACTGTGCACTGTGCTAAAAGTTTCAGCTTTTATTTTCTGTTACCCATGCTGGGGAAGGGGTACTTTGATTATCTGGCTGCCTCATAGTAATTTCTGATCCTATAAGTAACCTACACACACACACACACACACACACACACCCTGTAAATAACCACAGTAAAACTCATTAGTTCACCAGTTCTTTAATCTGTAGTGACCTATGTATCTGGCTTGAGTAGATATGTGTTATGTCTCCCCAGGAACAGTCTTGTCACACACAACACCACCTTAAAATATTTCTACTCTTTTATTAGTCTTTTCCCTAATTATTTATTCACTGTAAAGAAGTGAGCCTGATATTTTAATTTTGGTGGAATTTATTTCTATTTTTCATATCTACCACTTATATCTATATAAATGAAGTATATTTAAGATGGACTAATGCTAACTTTTATAGAAGATATCTGTAAGAATTATACTAAAATCATGAAAACATGTTAAGAATTATATTTGTCATCTATTACAGGAACTTCTACCATATTACTAATAAAATTTAGTTTTTAGATCTTAAGTTATCATAAACGAATACTTTTTATAGTTTTCTTAAATATTTAGTTCTTAAAAGTATTCAAGCAACATGGTTTTAATGGAAGCTTTCAATTGTGAAATTGAGTCATTTTCATGATCACAGAGCTCCAAGCAAAATCCTTTTAAATGATCCAGAATTAAAATGTAAATTAGTTTCTAGCTGAAACAAATTGACAGGTGAACATAGAGGGATGCTCTCCATTCCTTTCCTGCCACTGGTGAGGATCAATGAAGACAATCCCTGGTTTTCTAGGATTCTCTGAAACAGCAGATATTTTTAAAATGCAGCAGATATTTACGTTTTTTGCAGTTCTAATTGACAGTAGAAACTGGGAGAAAGGAGCATAACAGTGCACAAACTAAAGTGTCTAAAAACAGGAAACTTTATTCAGAGAATCAGATGATTTGCAGCCCAAGGATTAAGAAGGTCATATGATGAGAGAGCATATGCATTTAACACATATATAATCACAAGGACAAGCAAAATCATGATTTTGCATAGACATATAAACAAATAACAATAGCCGGTTGTGATGAATAATCTAAAGTAATCTTAATCTTTTTCCATTATACCCAATGAATATAGATTTTGTGAGATGCACAAAAGCGTATTCCAAGAACAATTCCATGTTTTTGAAGAAACTTGGGTCACAAAACTCTTGTCTTGTTTTCTTAAAGTATTCTCACAAGCACTCAGAATTCCCCTGGCACAACTTCTTCATTGGACAATGTTCTAACACTAGGTCTCTAGTTTTTTTTTTTTTTATAATTCTGAAGATAAAGACATCTATTTGCCACTTTATTAATTTCAGGGCTTTGGCAAAAGTCAGGTATCTTGATATCCAATTCAATTCTGATTAGCATAGAACCATATGTGTCCAGTATGAAAAATCAGCTGCTTATACACTTTTAAGTTATTTTACATGTATTTAAAAATAATCATCATATCTGATTTTAGAGTATCTACTATATATCAAGTCTATGCTATATATGTTATAATTTTTGTTTTATCAAAACCTCACAAGATCTTACAATTTGAATTATATTAGTATTCCCATTGGACAACAAAGAAATTATTGGAATCAAATAAATCACTTAAAGTTATCATCCTGCAACTCTCATGACTCATGTTAAACTCAGTATATCCTCATATGAACATCCAGGCTGGAACAACACCAACCCAGGAAATTGTGTGGATATGTTGGCTATCTCGGTAGTCTTTGAAAATTTCAAGGTTAATTAAAATTACCATCTGGCTTCATTCGGGGAAAAAACACTTTTTGCATATCAAGGTTTCTATACTATAACTGATCCCCAACTGGAATTTGGCTTCTTTTAGTTTCATTTACTTGTGACCAATTATGATAATTTATGATATTAGATAAAAATAATCTAGATATAATAACTGATTAAATTAGAAACTTCAAAGACTATAATCAAATCTCATTGTTTCATTCCCTCTTGCCCAAGAAATAAATCATTTCCTATTCCAGTGTACCAATATTTTATACGATACCTGCCTTTTAGTCATTATTAGCTATCTGAGTCATATATATTTACAATATTGTAGTTACTACAATATCATGCTTTTGTGCTAATAGGGTTAATGAAAACAAGCCTACTATCTTTAGTAATGAATTCCAAACTTAGAAGCAGGTATTTTGAAAAAAATTTATTACAGTGTTTTGTTATTATTGTTCTATTAATTATTAGTTTATTTTTAGTTTCATAGTTGCCTCACTTAAAATCTTATTATAGGTATTTATGGGTGGATGAATAGTTGGATAATATCAATGTCCCATTTAGGGATGCTTATCCAGAAATTCCTTATTCTCAGCAGTATGACAGGTTGGTGAACCTCTGATCTGACCATTATCCACTGCCAAAAGAAGCTTCTCTACCTAAGGCTGATAGCTATAAGTTGATGTGCCTAATCTAAGTCTTAAGAAGCATATTAAATACAACCAGTTAGGAAAACATCAGTGAGTCTTCCATAGGCCTGAGATTTCCTTACCCATAGACTTTTGACAAGGGTTACAGAACCAGGCATGTTTTCCCTTCCATTGAATGAACTTAAGATCCAATTGTAAGTGGTTGGTTGCTCCTGAAACACTCATGCCACTATTGCATCAGATGGTGAATCTTGTCTGATAAGTCAATACTGTTGAATATTGATACATTTTATCCCCAAGCAGACTGTGTAACACCTCCAACACTGTAAATGTTAGTTGCCCAGATGCTTCCAGCTCTAAGTTTTATTTCTCTGTGCCTTATATTCAAAGAGGGCATTGCAATCAGCAATAAGTTATGCTACACAACAAAGGTAGTAACCACAACTTTCGCTGTTTGGAAATTCTAGGGCAGGTCTCTGTCAAATACGTCATATATTTATTTTCTGATCCATGGTAATATATAAGAAAACTTTTATATTAAGTAAAATATGTAACTGTTAGGTAAATACTTACTGTAAATTTACCTAGATTTATATTGAAAAATCATTTAATAGAGAATAGTATTATGAACTCAATTCTACTTTGGTATCATTTTTAGTTGTATCACTGCAATTTTATTGATTTTAAAAAACAGATATTTTTATTAAAGTAAAGGTTAAAATAGTGGTTTCCAGAGCCTAGAAAGTATGTGGAGGAGGAAAAGAGGGACACAAAATATTTAATAATATAGGGATGCTATTAGATATGAGTTCTATGGTCTCAGACATAGTAAAACAATTATAAAGGAGAACAATTAGGAGAAAAGGAGAATGTATATCTCAGGATAGCTAGTAAAAATGTTTTTAATATTCACAATACAAAGAAATGATAAATATCTGAGATGATCGATAGATCAATTATTTTTCTGATTATTAGTAACCTATTCATATATCAAAATATCACATTGTATGTTATAAATATATTCAGTTATTATCAATCAAAAACAAAAAAATTTAAAATGTCAACCATTTAATGGATCTCTTTTATATTAATTATTAATTATGTATTAGCTTTTACTAAACTGGTATAATATATATCCATGCTAGTTTTACATTCATTATATACTTTATATAAGTAAAGTCCTTATACATCAATTATGTCTAGGTTCCAAAGGTATTCCTATATTGGTATGCTAAAGAGCTTTATATCAAGTTGACACAGATGTAGAAAATTTTGGAAGAGGGAATCCCAATTAAAAAAGTGCCCCCACTAGATTAACCTATAAGCAGGACTATGTGGTCCCTTTTAAAAAAAAAATAGAGGGTAGGTATGGGAAGGCCCAGCTCACTGGAGATGGTGCCTCTGCTGGGCTGGTGGTTCAAGGTACCAAAAGAAAGTGGGTTGAGAAAGTTATAAAAGCAAGTCACTAAACATCAAATCTCCATGGCCTCTGCTTTCATCCTAACTCCAAGTTCCTGTATTGAGTTCCTGCCTTGATTTCCATAGTGACGGAGTGTGACCTGACATTTGTAATGTGGAACAAACCCCCTCCTTTCCTAAGTGTATATTTTGCAGCATAGCAACAGAAACTATCATTCAAACTGACTTCAGATTTATTTCCCTATATTTTGCCTCTCCTCTGAGCAAAATAAGTTTCATGGCACATCCCATACACTGTGTTCTTTTTTTTGCTTGTCTTCTGTACAATTCTTCATTAGTCAACCTCTATCCTCTTGTCACTGTTAAAATACTTCTTTTTCAAGAACCAATGGAAATGCCATCTCTTTGGTCCTCAGATGAGCTCCTCCCCTCTGTTCTCTATCTTATTCTTTTCATGGTACTCTTGTCAGATTCCAGTTATCTCTTATTGATTTGCTTGTCTTCCTCCATATGTATCAATCTATCATCTATCTCAAGCTTCCAGGGAGAAGAGACCGTATCCTATTTACCTTTGAATCCTCAAAACCTTGTACAGTATAAACAAAAGATACTGTAAATATTTTTAGTGACTTCATCTTTTCTAGTATGTGAAATGTAACATATTTTTATTACCATATTGTGGTGAATATGAATTCTAATTCCATGATCAGATATTTAGCATGAACAGATGCATAGCCTTTTCTATTGGACCAATGAACTCTACGCTTCATTGAATTGGAACAGTTATATTTTTGGTAGCCATCATTACAATTTATTTTATCTGTTTGGCATTAAGAAGAGAGACCTATTTTGGAGAGTCAGACATTCTCAAGTGCTATCCAAAGATGCATTTGTCAAAACTAATACATATTTTGCATGCCGTAGATTTAATACTACACATGCTGCCTTCTTTTAAAATCTGTTTCACTGTGGACTATGGTGTGTGTGTGTGTGTGTGTGAGAGAGAGAGAGAGGGGGGGGAGAGGGAGGGAGGGAGGGAAGGAAAGAGGGAAATATTTGGTAAGTTTTAACATTTGTACATGTCAGCAACACATCACGATTTAGTGCAAAGGAAGATTGTTTTGCAATCTTTAGTTTGCTTTTCTACAATTGGCTTTTCTACAGTTTTATATATGTGTTTTCTTTTGAAAGTTGAGGCTTTTGCCTTTGACTCCTTCACTCAGTACAGAATGAAGCAATTATGGATACAACCATGCTATTATGTATCTCACTAAGACTCTCTAAAGTCGCTTCTTGCTACACGCTACTGTGATGTCTAGGAAAGGTCATGTTTACCTTTTATATTTAAGGTTGCTCATAGGATTCTCTATTTACATTTGTGTTATTTTCCTAATAGAGTCTCAGCCTATAAATCAGAATTCTTTCCCTTTGCTGTCTTTTGAAATCTAAACTTCTAGATTTAGTCTTACCTCTTGGGAAGAAATGACTTGAAAAGATAAAACCTGAAATATGTAGAGAAAGAAAGCCGATTTCTGATTGCTCAGTTCCTAACGTGTTCTGATGTTCTGCCCTCGCTGTTCTTACTTGATTACATTCCACAGTACACAGTGAGGTATTTGTCAAGCTTCCTGTCTTCTATTTGATCTCAATACCTCTACATTTTTGGCTGTAATATAACCTCATTTCCCTTTTCTTCTCGTAATTCATCAGCCAGGGAGAAAATTGCTGCAGTCTTCTAAATAAGTTCCCTCAAGCAGATCCTTCCCTTGTTGCTAGCCATGACTCATTCCTTCATTTCCTTGCATTAGGTCTTTATAGGAACCATAACACTGCCACTTAAACATGGAACAAAGAAACTGTGTGATGATTCAGGTAAAACAAATTTTATTTAGGGATGTTCCTTCCCTTTCAACCCATTTTTGTCAAAACCTTTCTTTTTCCCAGATTCCATTTGAATTATTTTCCTTACCTTCTCCAGCCATAGCTTTATAACTTTGAGTTAATATCTTTTTATGTGTGCTCTCACATCAATTCTTGTTGGCCCTATCATTATATAGTATTATTCTATTATTCATACAGTATACAATATATATTGTATAAAATATATACAATAATAAATAGTATATTCAATACATTTTATAAAATATATTCAATATAATAACATATATCATGATACATTCATTAAATTTGTGGTAAAGTATTCTAGGCAAAAGATACTCTTCTGTGGCTTATAAGGACTCAAGTGTTTGAAGATACCTCTAACCTATAAGATGGTCAATTAATTGCATTTCAACATCAGTGCTGCTCTTCCTTTTTATTCAAGGTAGATGTGAAGCTTCCATGGTGAGCTGTCCATCATATAGTCAGAGACTGACAATTTCTTCATTGCCAGTTTCCAACATCTCTCAAAATTTTTAATCCCCAAAACTGACAGATAACAAAGGTATATATGATGAGACTGGATTTAATATTTTAAATTAGAGGAACAGTTATGAGATTACTTGTAAAGGAATCGTGTCTTTATTTCTTCCATGACTTGAAACTAAACAGCAGAGCTGGAGAGATGGCTCAGCGGTTAAGAGCACTGACTGCTCTTCCAGAAGTCCTGAGTTCAATTCCCAGCAAACACATGATGACTCACAACCATCTGTAATGAGCTCTGATGCCCTTTTCTGGTGTGTCTGAAGAGAATGGCATTGTCTTCACATACATCAAATAAATAAATAAATCTTGAATGAAAGAAAGAAAGAAAGAAAGAAAGAGAGAGAGAGAGAAAGAAAGAAAGAAAGTAAGTAAGTAAACAGCATTTGTACTAGGTACTTTTCTGTTACTGTGATAAACCCCAAGACCAAAAACAATTAAAGAAAGAAAGGGTTTATGACTCCAGAGAGGAAGAGTCCACAATGGTGGGGGAGGTATAGCATGGCAATAGGAGGAGGAAACTGGCTGATTTTCATCTATACAAAAAAAAAAAAAAAAGCAGAGAGGGATAATAGAAAGTAGCATGAGGCTATCCATCCTCAAAGCGGCCACCAAGGCCATACTTCCCTGAGCCAGGCTCCACCTCTTGTAGTCTCCACAGCATCCCCAAACAGAGCCAACAACTGGACATCAAGTATGCAAATACAGGAAAAAGTAGGATACATTATTTTATTCAAGCCATAAAAATATCCAACCTTATTGTACCGTTACTTAAAAAAAAATTATTGACATGCCAATTTACAAACTTATTTCTACATGTTACCTCCAAGCATTTATTCAACCTCAAAAAAAAAAAATAATTCATGACTACCCAAGTTAAGGATGACATGAGTAGATTGACAATGCATTTATCCTGCAGGAGAACCTTATACCATTTTGGAGGATTCCATCTGGCCAATGAGTTGGACTACCATTTCACTAAGAATGATTAATTATGCATACCTCCTGTTTTCTAACTAAACCTACATCATATCCCAGTGTCCTAAAGATGGGCTTTGGATCATTGAACTTTTATTTCTGTTAAAAATGTTACCAAATGGATAAAATTCTCTTCTTGGGGGGGTGGGGGAAAGCAAAAATTAACATTTTATATTTACAGCAATTAAAACATAAATCGGTAGCTTAGAATGATTAATCTGACCCAAACTTACACTCCTAAAAAAGTACACTGCTTGAACAAGTCACTTCTCCTTCAAGATTTCAATTTTTCATCCGAGAAAAGAAGGGATTTGAAGCAGATGATGGTTGAAGTTTCTTTTATCTCCAAGACTCCATGAATCTGTGACTTTATAAAATGTGCCTTGCAGGATTTCTGAAAAAAAAATAATGATTTTGAAATAATTTAAGACCTAAGGATGAAAGGTTTTATGCTCATGCCAAAAACTATTTTTATTAAATGAAGCATGCCAGGGAAATCTGTTTTGCCCAGGGACAGCTGCTGTCAGTGGCATTCCCCAGCATAGCCGTGTCCAACACAGTTCCAGAAACAGAGGAACAAGAATACCACCAGGAGGCCAGAAGCCACAGCGAGGGAAGAGCAAAAGCTTTCCTGAGATTCAAGTCCGAGGGCTTACATGTGCACATATACAAACTTGCCCTGGTGTCTGATTAATACCCTTTTACATGCCAGAGTTAAGAAGACACTTATAGCCACGTGCAGTTATGAACTCTTTGCATACCTTCCTGCCTCAGCAAAGAAAACCTATTTGATGCTCCAATTTCAAGTACTTATTTAAACAAAGTGATTGCCTAGCCACTAATTTTTATTTCAAGACTACTTATACATTATTAATCCAATTTTTCTGATATTGCCTCTGTTAATAGCCAATCAAAAAA
Organism: Apodemus sylvaticus; assembly: GCF_947179515.1. Taxonomy (NCBI): domain Eukaryota; kingdom Metazoa; phylum Chordata; class Mammalia; order Rodentia; family Muridae; genus Apodemus; species Apodemus sylvaticus. Next base: position 85,126,242 of record NC_067480.1, on the reverse strand, counting down.
TCACAGTCAATGCATAATTAGCTTGTGACTAAACAGCAAGTCTGTGATTCATAGCCAGTGGTTTTTCAGCCACAGTTTATTGTTTTAATTTTATTTTTACATTATTACCTCTCATTATTTGCTGAATATTTTGAATCATGTAGCTGTTTATTTGACACAAGACCTCAATGTTTTCATTCTAAATGTTAAATGAAGGTTATAACCTAATATATATGTATTAAGATATTATCTGACAATACTGCAAGAGTAGGAATAACTTGTACCTCACCATGATTTTTAGAAGACTTTTACATTTTACATATTTTGTGTGGTTGTGTGTGTGTGTGTATGTGTGTGTGTGTGTGTGTGTGTGTGCACATGTGTGCATGAGAGTGCAGTACACAAGGAGGCCAGATGAGGATACTATATCACCTATAGCTGAAGTTATGGGTGGTTGTATGCAGGCAGATATGAGTGTTGGGAACAGACCTCAAGTCCTCTGGAATAGTATGCATTCTTAACTGTTGCCTTGTCTCACAAGCTCCCTGTTTTTCATTATGTATTGATAATAAAAGAATTATGGTGAGTTAAGTTAAACTTAACTGCAAGCTGGGCGGTGGTGGTGCACGCCTATAATCCCAGCACTCTGGGAGGCAGAGGCAGGCGGATTTCTGAGTTCGAGGCCAGCCTGGTCTACAGAGTGAGTTCCAGGACAGCCAGGGCTACACAAAGAACCCCTGTCTCAAAAAAACCAAATTCAAAAAACAAAAAACAAAAACAAAATACTTAACTGCAGACATTGTTAAGTTTAAGTTTTGAGTATCATGACTGTATTCTATAATCTTGCTTTTATGTCTCATGGTGAAAATAATGCTGCTTTTGGTTTGAGTTTATGGGCCTAAAATTTGTAAAATATATACATATATTTTTATATTAATATATATATTAAAGTTTGAAACACATTCATAAAATAGACAAAAAAATAAATGTTTGGATTTAATAACATGGTTCTTCAAACCTAACCTAAATGATGATAATTTTGCTGGATTTCATCTTGGCATTACAGAGCATCCTCCCAGAAGGAAATGAACAGTTTGTTCTCCTAATATAAACGCTGTCCCAAACTCCCATTTCAGAATTTAAGACAAATAGAAAAAAATGGTTATGTTAGAAATTGATTAGTGTGCGTGGAAACTTTTGAATAAATTAAAATTGTGAAAATGGCCATATTTACATATAGTGAGTACTTTGTCACTGAAAGGACGACTGAACATACTTTTATGACTTTACTTCTGGTACAAGAGAAGCCATCAAAGTCAACACTTAAGCAAGAAACAGATGAAGAGTACAAATAATTCCTTTAAATGATTTTATGGGTTTTCATCCAACCCTTGTACCAGTGCTCATTCTATATTAATGTTATCGTTCATATTTTTGAGTGATTGTTCCCCATGCACTGTGATAACAAGGAATTCTATGTCTATTAGCAACCTTATTTTATCATGGAGTAGATATTTTCCCCTATGGGAATACTTTTCTTGTTAGTAAAGAGAAGTTATAAGCTTTGAAAGAGATAGATTTCAGTTTGGGCACAGGTACTATTTATTAGAACAACAGTGCTGAAAAAAAGACATCAAAAATATTTTCCAAGGGGAGAGATTATGTTATGTGGGGAAGAAAAGGAAAAAGAAAGAATAATGGGATTGTTTATTGTGGAAATAGGAGGACTTTCAGGGCAGAATAGAGGAGGACAGGAAATGGTGAAGCGGTGATGGGGTTTATAAAGCAGTATATTAAGTTACCCATTGCTCGAGGCACATCTGCAGCAGAGGACAGTCATGTTAGACACCAAAAGGGCCAGGAGGAGAGGCCCTTGGTCCTGGAAAGACTTGATGCCATAGTGTAGAGGAATACCAGGACAGGGAAGCAGGGGAAGGTTGATTGGGGAAGGGGAGATAGCTTAGGGGATTTTCTGGGGAGGGGGAACCAGGAAAGGGGACAACATTTGAAATGTAAATAAAAAATATACCTAATTGAAAAAAAAGGAAAAAAAGAAATGTGTGAAAAAGCTGTAACAAAGCACACTACTTTGTATGGTAACTTGAACAATATCAAGGAGATCTACTGGGAAGGGTGCCATCTCACAGAATGAGCAAATCAAGGTGGTATTTTAAAGGGAAGGTGTCTCACAGACAGGAGCTTCCCTGGGAATGACTTGTCCACCAGATAAATACCCACTAATCACTTAAAAATAACAGTTGTCAACTTGTAAATATTAACCTAAAAGATGATAGACAGGGAGACAGAAGGAATTAAGCACATTTCTGAACAAATTTCATATTTTTCCACATTTAAGTTTATTTCTCTTTTTTATTCGATATATTCTTTATTTACATTTAAAGTAATTTTCCCTTTCCTGGATCCCCCCTTCCCGAAAGTCCCATGAAGGCATAAGATGGGGCATAGTATAGACATAAAATTTCAATGTAAGATACTGCAAGTCAGGGTTCCCAAGGTTACTGATTATGGCGACATGTGCTACTACAGCAAGAGTTTTTCCCTGTGTGACAAGAGAACAGAGGGGATGATACGGAAGCAGAGAAAAGAGACAAGAAATGTGGGAAAGAGGGCATGGAAGGAGGTGGGTCTGAGAGCTGAATAAAGAACAAAGAATGCTTGAGAATCTCATAACATGTTACCTTCTAAATGAGATACCGTTGTCCGCACGTCCTCCTGCTCACATGCACAGCCAGTGGGAAGGAGTGATAGTCAGACACTGTCTCCTGGACATGGCCTGGCTCTTGCCCTCATGATAATGCAGCAACTGAAGTGCAGCTGCAGAAGATCAAGTCAGTCACAATCCCAGCAGAGATGGGGAATGGCCCTACTCCTACCTGAAGAGCTATTGGCAGGCAATGGACTCATAGACAGTTTTCTTTAGAGTGTGGTTACAGTAGATCAAGCGTGCTTTAGGGAATGACTCACACCCATTCACATACAACACATGCAGGCAGCACTAAGTAACCATTGTTGTTTTACACATACACACACACACACACACACACACACACACACATACACACAAAGTTGGGAGGAAGGTGAGTTGGGAAAATATGGCAGAAGTTGGAGAAGAGGGAGTGCTGTGGGTATGATCATAATACATTGCAGCATGCAGAAGAATGCGAATTGATCCATTCTTATCTCCTTGTACTAAGCTCAACTCCAAGTGTATCAAGGACCTCCACATAAAACCGGACACACTGAAACTAATAGAAAAGAAACTGGGGAAGACCCTTGAGGACATGGGCACAGGGGAAAAGTTCCTGAACATATAACTTATGCTCTAAGATCAAGAATTGACAAATGGGACCTCATAAAATTACAAAGTTTCTGTAAGGCAAAGGGCACTGTCAAAAGGACAAAGGCAACCAACAGATTGGGAAAAGATCTTCACCAACCCTAAATCCGACAGAGGGCTAATATCCAATATATACAAAGAACTCAAGAAGTTAGACCCCAGACAACCAAAAGAAAAAAATGGGGTACAGAGCTAAAAAAAAAGAATTTTCACCTGAAGAATTTTGGATGACTGAGAAACACCTTAGGAAATATTAAACATCATTAATAATTAGGGAAATACAAATCAAAACAACCCTGAGATTTCACCTCACACCAGTCAGAATGGCTAAGGTTAAAAAGTCAGAAGACAGCAGGTGTTGGCGAGGATGTGGAGAAAGAGGAACACTCCTCCACTGCTGGTGGGATTGTAAGATGGTACAACCACTTTGGAAATCAGTCTGGCGGTTCCTCAGAAAACTGGACATGACACTTCCGGAGGACCCTGTTATACCACCCCTGGGCATATATCCAGAAGACTCCCCAGCATGCAATTAGGACACATACTCCACTATGTTCATAGCAGCCTTATTTATAATAGCCAGAAGCTGGAAAGAACCCAGATGTCCCTCAATGGAGGAATGGATAAAGAAAATGTGGTATTTTACACAATGGAATACTACTCAGCAAATAAAAACAATGAATTCCTGAAATTTTTAGGCAAATGGTTGGAACTGGAAAATATCATCCTAAGTGAGGTAGTCCAATCACAAAAGAATACACATCGAATTCAATCACTGATAAGAGGATATTAATTAGCCCAGAAGCTCTGAATTCTCAAAACACAGTTAGCATATTAAGTGATACCCAAGAAGAGAGAAAGAGAGGGCCCTGGTTCTGAAAAGACTTAATCCAGCTTTGTAGGGGAATACCAGGACAGGGAAATGGGAGGGGTTGATTAGGAAATGGGCAGAGGGAAGAGGGCTTATGAGACTGATGGGGAGGGGGAACCAGAAAAGGGGAAAGCATTCAGAATGTAAACAAAGAATATAGAAAATAAAAAAATACAATGATTACATGTTTTAAATTAACAAAGAAAAATAAATTCCATACGGTTATGTATTATTTTGTTTGCCAACTTGAAAAAAATTCAGAAATATTTTTATCAACTTTTTGTATATCTAATCTTTAAGTGATTGATATTTATGAACAAAATTACATTAAAGAACAAAATCCTATGTAACAGGAATATTCATCAATGGGCTTTGTTAATGAATGGGCAACTTAAGCATTAAGTTGCATGCTAGTTCTCAAAAGACTAATCGTGGAACTGCAATCACATCTATCATGAACATCATTATCAGGTGGTTTTTAAATGACCATACGATTAAATACATTAAAACATGCTGATGCTTTTAGTTCTAATCATTAGACCCTATTAAAACAATTTTAATAATTGTATATGGGCATGGTCAGAGATGGCTCTGTGGCAAATGGAGACAGTCTGACAGCTTTTATCCTATGCTAATTAGTGGTATTCTAGTCTACCACTTAATTAGTGGCCCAAACTTCCTGAAACCTCAAGAGCTAATATTATGCAAATTATGAAATCAACAATATTCAGTGTGTCCTTAAAGCCACGTCTGTGTTCAAAGAAGGTTGCTGTTGGTGGTTCTGCTGCCACGGTATTTAATTACTGCTAGTGTTTGGGGATTTCTGGTGTTGTTGCTGTTAATTTTGCTACACTGTGGCATTGTACCCTTGCATCCTCAATGCCAGCAAGCTTGTGTCACTGTGCCCATCATTCCTATTTCTTTAAACCAGAGATTTGGGCAAAGCATCTGTATTGGGAGAAATGATAAGTAATTTCATCTTTGTGAGATCCCCATTGATCTAAAAGTACAATCTTTTAGTCCCTTGAACATTAAGTGGCATTCTTGGAGGATATACTGGATTTTACAGGTATTTCAGAGCACAGCTTTTAAATGACAAATCACCTTCAATAACTTTGCCTTCACATAAATAAAGCCACTCAAATGTAAGAGTGTTCATTTCATATGCTGACTGTGTTTCATCTTTTCCCCAGCCATGCTTAGCACCAAAGAATAATATTGATCAAACAAATAACAAAACGTCCATTTTTATGAAAGCAAGAAGCATCCCAAATTGCAAGACACATTTATTTCAGACTTTGGGATTTCCATAAAATGTGTTAATTCAAAATTACCATATATTTTTGAGCAACCAAATGTGCTTAGAGATGAAAATTACTCAGTACATCACAGAGGCTCCACCTGCCTAATAGGACACCAGATATGTGACCTCTAAAACTGATAGTTTTCTTTTATATTTTATCAGATCTATGATTATTTCCCTTGTTGGTGATGCTATAATGTAATATGTCCACTCCAAAATTTGACTTTAAAATAAAATGCAATTGTTGGCTGGAATTCCATTTAGGCAGTTAATCAGGCTGTATATGATAAAATGAAGTTTATAGTATGACTGAGAAGTAATCGGTTTATCATGTAAATGGGATGCATGTATTGTATTCCTTATCTGAAATTTAGCTGCTCAAGTTTTAGCATATAGCCATTCTAGTGAGAATGTAGATACATGTATGTAATAATTGACCTTGTCTTGATTGGCTAACACGTAACACCTGGGTTCTGAAATAAACTGTAGTTACCATTATCACTAACAATTCCTTTTGGATAGTGACAGATTTTTCATTTGTCTCATTGGTTTGTGGATTTGGGAATGACATACATCTGAATTCAGATCCAGGCTCTGCCATCTAGTGGCTGTAAGACCTTAAGGAAGTCATTTTTTCAAGCCTCTAGTCATTGCCTAAAAACTTAATGCTAGTTAATAATATTGTGCACCCAGGAATTTTGTAACTATTAAATTAAATATGCTAGTGTATATGGGGTTCTTGGCTCTTAAGATGGCCCCCATAAGCAGTCATTAGTGTGACCAACATCATTAACATTGTTATTGTTTTACTAACATGTGGTCTTATAGACAACTTGATTTATCAAACATATTTTTAATTACTAAGAAATATAGTGTTACTGGTTTGAACATAGGCCAGAGGGTTGTTTTTAAAATAGGAAAAACAAAATATCAGATTCTTGGTGTTTGTATTGCTTAAGGTATTGAATAACCCCAAAAAATAAATAATGAGAGAAGGTCATAAGAGTTAGACTTTAGCTAGTCTCAGGTTAGTCCTATCCTGAACCAATATTGTACGGCACTGTGATGCAAGAAACAGGCACAGGGAGAGGAACAGGAGAGGGTGTTTAATGGAAGAGTTGGCAGATGTTCCATGTCTGCCATTTCAGTGTTGTAAATGTCTTCCTGTGACATAGTCCACTTTGAACAAATGGTGCTATAACATTTAATTTCAGCAATGTAATTTCACCAGTATAGTAGCTAGAGACTTATAATGCAGAAGGAAAACTTCATATTTTTATCTTTTAGCAAACAAGAATTAAACCAGATGTAGAGGCATGTACGTGGGTCGGTGGTCTCACAGGCTCAGGCCAGAGGATCCCTTGAGTCCAAAAGTTCAAAGCAAGCGTAGGTAACAGAGGAAGGCCCTGACTCAGAGACAAACAACTTGATACAAGGGACAAAACAATCTCAGGGCAACAAAAGTTTAAGTCAAATTTTAATGTTTGTGAAAAAAACAAAACCCCAAACCCCTAGACTGTATATAAATACATAAAATTAAGTATGTATATATGATATAATAATACGTGCAAAACTGTCAAGGGCAATCAAAGAGTACGAATGGGGGAAGGGAGACAAAAGCAATATGAGAACAAAGTCTTCTCATAATGCATGATGTACATAAATACATAAATGCTCCACTGAAAGCCCCTACAACATACAGTGAATATACGCCAATAAGAAAGAACAGTGACATTTTTTAAAGCCACAAGGAATGTATGGTGGAAATGATTTATTTCCTTTTACAGGTGTTATATGTTCTCCACAGATGTTCTCTTACCTTATTAGTCTGAAGCTCACTCAAGATTGAAATAAGAAAAGGTAATGGGAAAAACACAAATGCCACTTTTCATTTACATAATCTTGCTGTTCTCTGCTCATAGCAGACACGGAACTTAGTTCATTTGTGTCGGTCTAGAAGATGTCTACATGCCCTTTCCTTTGCACATCCAAATGCACATTCTGCCACGCCATTTCCCACTAAAGAATATAAGGAAAAAAACACTAAATTGGAAAAAATGAGCCGTGTAATTTTATGTAACGTAGAAATAAACCTTCAGCATAGAACCTGCAGAGTAAATTCAGCCACCTAGTTTTGTATAAATTATGAATTAAGGATAAATTTCCTCTTTGTAAGCTGATGAAGGAAAAAAATTACATTATGACATGTGAAAATTGGTGTGAAATTTGAATGTAAATATACATAACAAGATTTATTGGAGCACAAGTATACTAGTGTTTTGCACACTGACCGTAGCTATTAGGGGTCGTGGCGCAGTTGAGAAGTTGTGGCACTGCCCATACTTGGCACTCCTGTTGCTTGGCATCGGTATGTACGTCACAGCAAAGCACCTAAAACAGATATATTACTTTATACGACATCAAACACTGCCACAGCATCTCCCCTGCAACACACAGCTCTGCAACATAGGTTCCATTGTCTGGGCTCGTAACAACCAGAAAGAAGTAAAAGTTGACTACATACCATTATGTTAGGTACAACATGTGGATTAATTCACTGTCAACTTTGAAGGCTAAGTAACTTTTAAAATCAGTGGTACAGAACTGATATTAAAAGAATAAAATGCCAACAGTTCCAAGTTAAGCTACATCACATCTCTGAAAGACAATGATGAGTCTGATCAGGACTGTTGAGGGGACTGTCTCTTCCCAACAGATCCTCAAGGAAATAAAAGGCAGAAATGAGGCCTCAGGGGAACTCCTCAACAGTTCACTCTGTAGCCAACTGAGGTAATCTGCTCCCTGTGTTGACTTGTGAATCACTATGATTATGGCAGTTGAAAACACAAACAGAGGGAGTAATTAAAATTATTAACTTCTAAAATTACTTCTTTTGTTTTCTGAGATTATAATTATATTGCTTCCCCCTTGGCTTTACTCCCTCCAAATACTCCCATATACATTATCTTCTCTTTAAATTCATGGTCTCTTGCTTTCTTTCATTAAATATGTTTTATATTATATATCATATTGTATATTATATATTTATTATATAGTATATAGTGAATAGTACATAGTATAGAATAGAGCATATAGTATAATACATATTTATTACATATAGTATAGAGTATAGAGTATAGAGCATATAGCATATAGTATATAGTTACAATATACAGTATACAGTATGATGTAGTATATTGTATATAGTATATAGCATATAGTATATAGTATACAGTATACAGTATAAAGTATGTAGTATATTGTATTTAGCATATAGTATATAATACAGTACATTGTAATTGTATATTATATTTTTATTATATATTACTTTATATCATATAGCATAAAGTATATTGTATATTATATATTTACTATATAGTATATAGCACATTGTATATTGTATATTATAAATTATATATATCAAACAGGTTGTATTTAGGAAGATATATTAATATCTATATAGCACCTGTGAATTATAAATTGCATATATGTTTTTAATGCTGACCATTTGGTATTGGAAAACCAATTTTAAGAGCTGGAAGATCAGGAGGGGTTGCTGTGAGACTATGTCTCCTAGAAATAGTTAACACTACACAAGTAGTCTCACCAACATTAGTGCCTGAACACGAGCTGAACAAGGATTAGAACAATAGATATGCACACTGGGGGAAAGACAGTGAAGCCTCAACCCTACACAAGGAACATATGCAATGAAGGAGAGTGTGGGTGAGTGGGAGAAATAGTTTTCTCCGGGAAGGAGTACACCAATAATTTTTAACTTCTTGGCTAGAGTAATTTCTCAAAGTGTTGAAAGGAATGGAAGTAGTCACAGTAGTCAGTTTAACAGTGAGAGAAATCACTATGGTGATTTTCCTAGGCTCTTGTGAAGTAAGATGTGACTCACATCAATTTGTTATTTATTGCTTGAGAAGTTTAAGGGACAGTTTGACATGACTGAACCATGGACACTTATCAACGTCTGTGCACAAACCAAAGTAAGTGAGGATGTTTTCAAGAGCAGCTGAGAAAGTCCTAATCCAATACTGCCCAATGAATCATCTAATAGGGAAGTGAAATTATGTTTGCAATGCCAGAGGCTTTGCTGTTTATAAAGTTTACAAAGTTTACAGAGATGTAAGTTGTTTAAAACAGGAATTGTTTGCCCTATTAGTCATCAGCAGTAACTTGGCAGAAAATATGTGAATGTCTGCTGGGTCAGTAATGAGATAATAATGCTGACGGTAAGGTTGAGTCAGTAATGCAGATAGTAAAAAGAATTACGGGCTTAACCATTGGGTGAGGTTGAGACCAGCTCCCAGTCTAAATGGTCTCTCAACACTTATTCTCAACATTTAAAAAACACTAAAAACTTTTGATACTGAGTTTCTGTTATTTTCCTTTTAGATTCAGCATTACTCCTTAATGAGTAGTAAGAAAGACTAATACTTATTTTGAAATATATTTTTGTAATTACTCCCACGAAAAATAACTTTTGCTTTAATCATGGCATAGAAAATGTTATAAATGCCTTGCGCTATCAAAAGTTAAAACAATTATCCAGTCTTCATTTTCATACAAGTTGAAAATGGCTTAAACTAATGTTCTGAATTTCAGCAGAAATGTCTTTGCTGAAATAATGAAATGATGAAAGTGTCTAGGAATTACTGAGTTTCATAATCCAGTTACCCATACAACCAAAATACTTTCACATAAACTTCTATTTAAAATGACTAATATGCATGTTATTTCATGCTCCGAGTCAAATGTCAACACAGTTATCAAATAGACTGTCTTCCAAAAGGCCAATGTGTTGAACAAACTCATATGCTTTACACACTGAGTTTAAACAGTGTGTAAAAGAATATTTCCTAGGTGAGTTAGACAAAACCTAATTCAAGATAAACACTGATGAGCATTTGCTATCAAGTTTGTAATACAGAACACTAAATCTGAGCCTGGGGATATTTTTTAAAGGATCACTGTAACAAATTAGCACAAGCTTGACTATTTTACAGTGTCTTCTTTGAAGACAGTGCGAAATTATGATAGATCATCTAAATATATATGTCAAAGATAAATAATTAAAGGTTTTTGAATGGAGAGTATAAGATGAATAAGAGTCCATGGGAGACAGAAAACATGATCTATAAGACATATAAACAGGAGGGAGGGTACTGGGCCGAGGAAGAATGGTTTAGAGAAGGGAAGGGGGAAATAGGCAAAGAGTGGGGAAAGATAGTCAAGAAAAGCAAAGTATGTATCTAAATACCATGAGACCCATTACTTAATATGATAAAGCCGTGCATGAAGAACTTTGTTTTTTCTGCTACTTAAAAACATATAATACCCTCAGTTTTACCCAGTACACATACTATCTGTGCTCTACACACCAAGATTCTACAAGAAAAACATCTTTATGAAGAAATTCTGAAAGGACACTCAACTATATATTCCAAAAGCTGAAAAATCTGAAAACATGCCCAAGAATACATTGCTTTTTTTTTTTTAACTTTTCTAGGATTCTATGTGTGTGTTTACATTTAGTAACAGTGTTTGTCCATTCTGCAACATTAACAGCAGCAGAAATGTAAAACTAAGCCAAATAGATAATAAGGCCATAGTTGAATGAATGAAAGAAATCCATTTGGCATAAAATTATAAAAGAAAAATGTAAATGATAACTATTTCTAGCATTATTGGTTGTTCACTTGATTATTTCACCATGCATAAATATTATATTGAGACAAGAAATACAATTAAAATTGGTTTTAAAATTGATTGCATTCTGTGGGGACAGTAAAGAAACAATAAAAAGTAATGATAAGTAATGATAGAAACTATGAATAGAGCTCTAGAAACATTGTTCAGAAATGAGAAGCAGTCTTCACACACAAAGGAAGCCCAAATTCTTTAACTTTACCTCACCTTTACAATGTTCATCCTTCAGAAGTAGAAAGCTTTTCATTTGTTGAGGAAAATTATAATTGTTCAATAACTCTTTGAGAACTGTGCTGGATGAACTTGGCCTCCAACCTCTTCATAGTCTCGTACTGACGCATTGCTTCAGAATCTTCCTTTGTTAAGCCTTACCTTGAATTTACATGACAGAGATAATGAATTTTGGTTGGATATCAAAAATCACCAAGAAAGGAACCAGTTACGAGAAGTATATAGGAATGATAAGTCATTACTACAACAAGGGTTACAGCTGGTGAAGAAGGAGGAGGGAGCTGCAAACAGAGTGGAGAACACACGTGTGAACACAGACTGGGACAGGGACCATATCATGGACCACACAGACTAAACATTCAAAGTAAAAGGACTATGTACTTCTGTCATGTTTCTTAGATTTGTCTAGTTGTATGTTCTTAGAGGAGACCGAATGTTATGTTATGTTATTGTATCTTACTCTTACCTGACATTTTACCCAGATCTGAAGATTTATTTTGAGTAGGCATTGGCTTCATTAAGCCCAACCCAATGTGCTATGTGGGTCCTTACTGCCTATCACCATGGAGGCTATGAGCAGAGATAGGAACTGAATCTTTATGTGCCACTTGACACTTAGAGGGATAACAATCTAAGAAGAGAAGATATCAAGCTAATGCCTTAAAAACTATCTCCCATCTCATCTGCAGCCAAATAATTACATAGAGAGAAGGCAGAGGGGAAAAGGCAGACAACCACTTTGGAGCTTAGATTTAGTCCTGCGTTTCTGGTTAGGTGGTCCACAGTGTTTCTGAGAGTGGTGATGTCTGTGTCTCTCTTGTTATCGCCTTTGCACTAATCCATCATTGAGTGATGTGTGGTCTTACGCACTTCTTGAAGTCTTGAGTCTATTTACATTCACCTGGTGTCAACCTTGTACCACTGCAAGGGCATCTGTATTGGGTAGTAGTGAACTCAAGACAAGTGAACTATTAACAGCATGTGTGGTGAGGAGTCAATAACATATAACATATGTGTAGGTGTGTGTGCAGATTTCTTTTTTTCAATATAGAGTACAAATGTGTTTGATAAAATATAATCCCTCCTTTTTCCTGTCTTATGTGGAGAGTAGGCATATATTACTTTTGTACAATAAAGACTGTACAATAACAATATGTAGTAGAATCAAATGGAAAGGTACTCAGAAAACAGTCACAAGTTTTCAGGGCTATGATATTTCATGCAGAAAGATGGTTGAACTGCAGGAGTACTATGTATGGGCTTAAGTAATAATATCACTAGTTATAGGAAACAAAATAAATAATAAAATGGTGAAAAATCTGTTTAAATTAGTACAACAAATTTTAAGTCAGTTCAGCAAAAAAGAGATCCTTTCCCAAAGATGACTTTGACAGAAAGAAATTTCATTACAATCTTTGTATGTGAGTATTGATTGTATTCATGTCAACAAAATAACTAAATATCCTTTCTTAGCTTATGAATTTTCTGGGTTTTGTATACTTACATATGAACAGTTATGTGAAGTTCATTAAAAAAAATGTTTCCACTTGAGTATGAATTGACACTGCCTGCATTGCATTTCCTAACTGAAAGAGTAGCTCTCTTCCAAAGGTCAACACCGAATTCCTCTGTTTGATTGGCAGGCTGAAGGCCAAATGTTTGAATGTCAAACTTTGTGTGAGTTTGTCTGTTGTCTAAAATAATTTAATTTACACTATTTCTGAAGAGATCCCTTTTCTCCAGTAAGAAAACTCTATCTGAAGCAAAGACACAGATTTTGTACAGGATTGCTTGAACCAGGAATCAAAGTTTTCCATTTCTTCTATTTCTGTGTTCTAAAACGGAAAAAAATCATCAAAAATGGCAGGGTAAAAATCAGATTGGGCAGTGGAAAGTTTGTTGTATTGAATAGTGTTTGCCCTGTTTCCCGAAGACCCAAGTTTGAATTTGAGAACTCACATAGGGCAGCTCATAGCCACCTCAAACTACAGCTCTAGGGAATCTCATGCCCTCATCTGACCATCATAGAGTGCTGCACAACATGGCAGCAAATGGGCACACACACACAAACACACACACACACAAATGCACAAACTACATATACACATACGTATACACACAAAATATTTCAAATTAATTATATTAAAAACCAGTTTAGAGGAGTTGGAAGGAAAATAGGGAGAGAGAAATTACATAATCAAATATGCATATATAACAAGATATTTATGCATGTATACCAAGGTATTTATGCATATGTAATTTTTAAAATCTGAACCTGAAACTGGTTCTTTCATCATTAATAGTGAATTTCATCCTTTTAACAATATGTAGTAAAATCAAATGGAAAGGTACTCAGAAAACAGTCACAAGTTTTCAGGGCTATGATATTTCATGCATAAAGAGGGTTGAACTGCAGGAGTACTATGTATGGGCTTAAGTAACAATATCATTAGTTATAGGGAACAAAATAAATAATAAAATGGTGAAAAATCTGAACTGTTTTCATAATAATTGCATGCTTTTATTTCAGTAGTATCAGTGTTCAAATGCTCTTCCCCACTGAATTAGAGTCATCTATCTATGCCACCTCCTCTCCTCAAGTCCCCCTTTCAATGTTTATACCTCTCCTTCTTTCCTTCCGAATGAAGGAACTTATAGCCAATGTTCTCCTACTGCCTGTCTCTTCACAGTGATATGAATATGAATGTTGATATTTGATAAGGTACTAATGGAATTTGTACATGAAGATTCACAAGAAACTCATCTAGAAGGAGGAAATATCTCTCTGGACATGGTGAGCACCACTAATAGCCTAGTTTGCTATAAACAGTATAACTTTATCTACATATTAGTTTAAGTTTATGAAAAACTATGTATAATTTTGTTGGCAGTATGTCAAAAATGTACCCATGATTTCATCTAGTAAAATAAAATATATTATAGGGTAATTTGAATAGAATTCTATTAGACAGAATTCCAAGGAAGGAAAATGAGTTCTATCATAAAGTTAGAAAGGAGAGGAAGGGAGAAAAATATTGAAAATAAATTATTTTGAGTCTGAAGTCAAATGACTTGTATTTCACTAGGATTTAACAATGTAAAATAAAAATAAGTTCAAGATACATTTTAGTATGGGACCACCTCCTTCCTAACTTAAAAACTGCCTATTTAAGTAGCTGAAAACCTATTGTGGAGGCAGTAGCATGGAACCTTTGTGGGTTGATCCAGGAAGCCTCCACACTGTAATGTAATTTGGCAGGGAGAATTTAATCTTCAGCCTAGCTATTCTTCTGAGTCTATATTTCAGGTATTTTTCCAGCCTTTATCAATTTTCAGAGCAATGTCAAAGTTTGTATTCTGCAATCTAGGATGCCCTCAGCCCTTGCTATCATACAAATGCACAAGTCACCAGGAAGGAAAAAAGGTAGGCTGAGATTTAAGTGGGACCAACAGTTACAGTTTGTTAACATCTGGGAAATTAACAAATTAGTGCAATAACTCAAACTCCAATGTGTCATGAAGTCAAAGCTAGAGGAAAGTTTACGAGCACCTAGCTCAAGCCCATTGCTTTACCCTAGTTTACAGATATGAGACTGGAGTCTACTTACATGGAGTGGTTGAGCCAAAGTGATGCAGCCGTGACACAGGTCTGGATGCTGATCCTTAAGGTAAAACTACATTTTCATTGACTTGTATCTTTTACAGAACGTTATTCACTTTCTACCTTAGGAAAATAGTAGTTTAGGGGACAAGAAGATGAGTCAATATAGTAAGAGTTGGTTGCGGCATGTGTGATAACCTGAGTTCTAAATACCAGTTACCCTACCAGAGAGAGACAGAGAGACAGAGAGACAAAGAGAAAAAGAGACAGAGAGACAAAGAGAGACAGAGTGAGACAAACAGGGAGAGAAGAAAAGGGGTACAAAGGGGAGAAGGGGAGGGGAAGAGAGTGGAAGAGAGAGAGGGAGAGGGAGGCCCCAGAAGCTCACTGCTCATTCAGTCTATCCCAGTCAGGTTCAGTAAGAGATTGTGTCTCAAAAAATTAGGGTAATGGCCAGCTAAAGAACGCATTAGGCACTGACTTCTAGACTGCACACACACACACACACACACACACACACACACACAGTTTTGTAAAAATATTTATGCTCATAACTCCTGAGTCAGCTTCTTATTTCCTCCTTTTAAAATATCTAGTTAATCAGGGCGGTGGTGGCACACGCCTGTAATCCCAGCACTTACCAGGCAGAGGCAGGCGGATTTCTGAGTTCGAGACCAGCCTGGTCTACAGAGTGAGTTCCAGGACAGCCAGGGCTACACAGAGAAACCCTGTCTCAAAAAAACCACACAAAAATCTAGTTGAATAGTTGATATTAGAATGAAGATGATGTTTTCCAGTTTCACCCATTTGCCTAAGAATTTCATGAATTCACTGTTTTTAATAGCTAAGTAGTATTCCATTGTGTAAATAAACCACATTTTCTTTATCCATTAATCCACTGAGGAGCATCTGGGTTCTTTCCAACTTCTGGCTATTATAAGTAGGGCTGCTATGAACATAGTGGAGCATGTGACATTATTACATGCTGGAGAATCCTCTAGGTATATGCCCAGGAGTGGTAGAGCAGGGTCCTCTGGTAATATTATGTCCAATTTTCTGAGGAACTGCCAAACTGATTTCTAGAGTTGTACCAGCTTGCAATCCCACCAGCAGTGGAGAAGTGTTCCTCTTTCTCCACATCCTCACCAGCACCTGCTGTCTCCTGAGTTTTTGATCTTAGCCATTCTGACTGGTATGAGATATCATCCTGAGTGAGGAAACCCAATCACATAAGAACACACATGGTATGCACTTACTGATAAGTGGATATTAGCCCAGAAGCTTGGAATACCCAAGGTGCAATTCACAGATCAAGTGAAGCTCAAGAAGGAAGACTACAGTATGGAGACTCTGGTCCTTCTTAGAAGGGGGAGCAAAATACCCTCAGAAAAAGATGCAGAGACAAAGTGTGGAGCAGAGTCTGAGGGAAAGACCATCCAGAAACTGCCCCTCCTAGGGATCCATCCCATATACAGTTACAAAACCCAGATACTGTTGTGGATGCCCACAAGTGCTTGCTGACTGGAGCTTGATAAAGCTGTTACCTGGGAGGCTCTGCTAGTGCATGACAAATATAGAGGGGGAAATCTCAGGCAGACATTGAACTGAGCACAGGGTCCCCAATGTGGGAGCTAGAGAAAGGACCCAAGGAGCTGAAAGGGTTTGCAGCACCATAGGAGGAACAAGAAGATGAGCCACCCAGTACTCCCAGACCTCCCAGGGACAAAACCATCAACCAAAGAGTACACATGGAGTTACCCATGACTGCAGACACATAGGCAGAAGAAAATGGCCTTGGTGGACATCAAAGGGAGGAGAGGCCCTTGGTCCTGGGAAGGCTCAATGCCGCAGTATAGAGGAATACCAGGACAGGGAAGTGAGATTGAGGAACATGGGGAGGGGAGATGGGCTATGGGATTTTCAGAGGGAAAACCAGGAAAGGGGACAACATTTGAAATGTAAATAAAGAATATATTTAATAAAATTTTTAAAAAAAGAGTGAAGATGATGTTTAGTTCAGATGTTAAGAATATACATGATCTCCCAGGATCTGCCTGTATTCAGAAACCCCATCTCTGGTATTACAGACATTTGTAGCCATACTCATATTTTGTGCGAGAAGTGTTCATTTGAACTCAGGTCTACAGCTTATGTTCTTACCCACTGAGCTTTCTTCCCAGCTTCAAATCCTATCCAAATTTCAATAAAGACAAGATATTTGCAGAGACTCCTTCTATCAAAAAGTTATATCTCACATGTTTTCCAAGAGAATAATGTTTTATATCATTTATATCATTTAAATACATAGACTTTCTATCCTATTATAAAACTTTGCAAAAATGACAGAAAGGAAATTCAAATGAATCAATCCTTCCATTTTATTCAACTTGGAAAACAGGATGCCCTAAAACAAATATGCTTTTTGCAGAAAAAATCTGCTCAGAGTTTACTGTTAGATGCTAAATACCCAAACATTCACATCATGCCATGCTTCTTCCTAGAGAAATATTGTTCTAAAGCAAAACACACCCAAGATAAACTTCATGTGTGACAGCAAGCTAAGGGATGGAGCTGGCCCCATTCCCAGCCCTGTAAGAGTCCAGGTTGGCCTAAGCCAATTACAGTGCCATCATTTCTTACCAGTGATTCATTTAGACATCGGTGTGGGAAATAAGGCTTGCGAGGAAGTCCACTGGGAGTCTTCTGGGAAAATCTTCTTTACTCTGTGAAGAGCTGTACAGGCTGAAGCAGTTTCTCCTTCCTCTGAATCTTGTTTTGTCTGCATGTCTTGCTGGTAAGCAAACACTAGCTCAAGATGCCAGCTCAGAATGAGCAAGAGGATCTGGATTCCTAACAGTGCCTTTGAATTATCGAAGCAACTAATTCTGTAACTGCCATTCTTTATGAGCCCTTGTAATCAGCCATCTCCTTGTGTATGTGAGATGAGAGATGTCCTTATTAATTGAGCCAGCTGCAGCTAGAGACATCCGAAATGCTGAAGATCAGAATTGTCTCATAGATCTAGATATAGATAGATATAGATAATCATATATCACATATATGTCCCTTACATGTGTCATATATATGTTGCAGAGGTTTGGGGGTGTGGGTGTGGTTGTGGGTGTGGCTGTGTGTGTGGTGTAGGTCTCTCGGATATAACAAACCCCAACAGTGGGTGATAATAATCTTAGAAACAGACATTCCTTGGAACCACCACCAAAGACTAGAATTCATGAAGCTCACAGCCAGCTGGATGCTGGTTAAACAATTCCTGGGTGAAAATGTTATAAAGGGGTCAAGTGCTAGTCGAAGTACACAGCAGGGGAGTTGGGGAGGACAAAGCAAGAGAACATAGAAAGATGTTAAGAGACTTTGCTACCTGGCCCTTATATTCATTGCCTGTTTTGGGATCCATAGCTACACTGTATCAGAAAATCTCCCAGAGGAGATGAAGTGCTAGTCTGAGCAATGTACCAAAAGAGATACTTCCCACTCTACCCAAGTCATCACACCTCCCTGATGTGCTCCTCCTGGTTTATATCCCTTTCATCTGCTTGGCTATGAAATGACCTTGAACATCACTAGTTGAGAGTAAACATAGAAGCACACAGCCAACCAAAAATATCCGCAGCAAATATTAACTTCCAGCACCATATAAATCTCTGCTTTGTAACTGAGGAGGTTTGGAGGCTTCTTCTAATTGCTACTGTTACAGGATTAGCTCAGCAGACCTGCAGCATTCTGGTGAGTGTTCATCCTGAGTAACTGGGTTAATGGGATTCAGGTTTACAAAGAAGGAAAAGTGAGCATCTGAGAATCAGAGTATCTCACCTAGAACAACCAGGAAGTGGGTTTAGGAAATATTCTGTGTCCCCTGGCGGCCTTTCCACAAAGAAACCACCACATAGATTTCAAATTGGCTCTAAGTCTTGAAAACTGATATTGACCAACACATTAAAAAATGAAAGCTGTGTGAATTAAACATTATTGATTGTTGTTTTGTTACTAATATGGCCCTAAATACAATTGCTTTTAGCTTCTTCCTAAGACTAATTTTTAAGCCATGCTTGTAAGAATTATCATGTGACTGACATCCACTGATGTTTTGGTGAAGATCAGCTTTGTATAGGTTGATCATTTGTGACATTCTTCTGTCTTAGCATACAATTTGTCTTTCTAATAAGTCCCTAGTAGTTTTTAATGTTAAGTTCTCAAAAGTATCAAAATTAGGAAAAACTAGGCTCTTTCTTCTTGTAAACATTTTTTACTAGTAAGAATTGATACATTTTATCATATTTTTTAAAGAGCAGTTTGAAAATCACCTCAAAAGCCAGGCTTTTTTTTTTACTGTGTAATTCAGGTCACAAATTAGCAAGAAACACAACTTCAGTGGTCTGTTTGGCACTATATTTTGGCAGGACGCATCAATGTAAACCCTTTTATGTTAATATAAATGATTAATTTAACATAGTAACAAAGAACATGTGTGTACGATGTGTATATACATATATCCAGCTCTGTCTACTGAGAGAGGCTAAAAAGAATGATCATCCGAAAGCAAACAGCCAAACCTTTGTTTCTGATATGATTCTTAAGACAACAGAAGCAAAAACAAAAACCATCAAGACCTCTAGAAAAGGTTGCTAATTTTAGGACCAGTTATGAAAAGACATAAGGTTAGGCTGGAACACCTTGTGAAATTATGAATGCTTTTCTGAAAGAGAGAAAAAGGGTCCCCATATGAATAAGGTATGTCAAGTGGATATGGGAGCAAAGGGGGCATCTCAAAGTGTGGTCAAGAGCCAACCTCAGAATAATTGAACTAATCAAACTGTTTACAATTGTAATGCAAAGTATAAAGAAATATCTATGGGTTTATATTGAGGCAAATAGAAGAGTAATATAAAATAGACCTGTATCCTACACAGAATTTCAAAGGATTTGCAGACCCAATTCCAAGGCAGAAGGAAGCAGAACTAGCTCTCTAGTCCTCTAATGTAGATGCATGTAGGAATTCCCTTCTTAAAAATATAGTATGGAATATGATTAGTTTCACAATGAAGAAAGCTAATAAACATTGCTTCAGGTCAGGCAAGCAGTTGGGTTCACATTAAGAGTCACGTTGGCAGAGCACACCCTTGACATGATGCGAAACTGGCATTTCACCACTATGTTCTTCTTTCATTAAACTCCAACTCTTCTTGAGAAAAACACCTCTTAATTCCCATTAGGGAAAATTTCTAGAAGGACCCCATAAATTCTCCTCAAAACTTTCCAAGACATCAATCAAAAGCAAGACACCATTACAACTGAAAGAGGCCAAGGGATACATCACCACTAAACACAGTGTGAATTTGCAGGCAGGATCCTGGGACAGAAGAGAAACATGAGCTAGAAATTGAGGAGATCTGAATAAGTGCTTATTCAATTAATAGTGAATCGAAGTTGGTTCAGTAACTATATCAAATATGCTGTACTAATATATTAATCATGGAAGAAGTCATACAATGGTTAGATTCAATGTCCTGTACTTTCTAGAACTTTCTACAAAGTGTCTAAAATTGAGCCATTTTAGTTTTGTCACTCTCAGTCTGATCATCAAATTATAAATAGAGTTATTTTAATGCCACTTTTATCTTTCATCTGTGCATGTGCCTTTTCAGGTGACTTCACACTGGATGTAATTTTCACTTAACAGTGGGGGACTGTATGCCCATGAATTATAATTCGATATGATGTGTATCTATAAGTCATTCATTTTAGCAAACCAATATACTTTATATTTTTAGTCAGTTATATACTGTAACCTTTTCCACCCTGATTATGATAGATCTATTAGGCACAGAAATTAAGGAAGTGCAAAGAGAAATCTGGGATGAAATAATTGTGGCACACTTGTGTATTGTGAGGTGTGACATGGATGTCTACTGCTGAGAACAGTATGCTTCACCAAAACATAAAATACCCAGATACCAGTCCCAGCCTTCGTGATTATTCTCCGAGTCACCTGGAAATCCCCTAATCTCCTTACTCTCTTGGGTCCTTGTCTACAAAATGGAATAGGGAACTTATTCAACAGAGCCCATTTCCAAATCTTACTATGGTACTTTTAAGACAGTTTCTTAGAAAATTTCATACAAAGAATATGACCAAGTATATTTAATATAATAAAGCTACTGAAGAAAATTGTTGATATTTAATACATATTATTTAAGATGTGTTTCTGAGTGAATATGCCTGTGTGTTTATTCATGCGTGTGCACCTGGTACCTGTGGAGGTCGGAAGAGGGTAATGGCTTCTATGGAACCAGAATTAAGGATGGTTGCGAGCCACCAGATGGGTGCTGGAAACCAAACCCAGGTCTTCTGCAATGTCAATTTCTCTTAGCCCCTGAGCTATCTCTCCAACCCTGCTATAAGGCCCAAAGTATTGGATCCTGCGGCACCAAAGGAACACATTTTAAATATTATAATCTGATAGTTGAAAACCAAAAAAGGCTTCCCACTGAAGGAGAAAATGTGTGCGCAAGCACATGGAATTCAGCTGAACACAGGTGGCGGTCTAACAGTAGAATGACCTTCCTAGAAAGTTAGAAAGGCCTTAGATGTAAAGAAGGTCATAGCTTGGACTGCCTGCTGAGCCACCAAGGATAATTCAGAAGCTATTTCCCTATAGAGATATCAAGATAATCTTTAGTTTTATAAAACTGGAATCTTTATGTAATCTTTTTTTACACAATCCTATAGATCCTGGTCCATAAATGGTATCTTTACTCCTTAACTAGGCATTTTTTTTTATTTGCTGCCTTAGCTGAGAGATCACTCCTAATAAAGAAAAATAAATGAATAAATAAAGTATCTCCTTAGAAGATGAGCCTGTTAGCTGTTTGTGTGCTGGGATGTGCACCCCTCTAAGCATCTAATGGAAAATGGGTCCCTGGTTGTTACTAAAAAAAAAATGAGCACAACGCATCCATTGAGACTCTGTCTTCTTTATGGAAGTCATTCTGAACTGGGAAAATCAGTTCACAATCTAATTGCACAATTTGTTCTCAGGATTTCTTCGTCTTCTTTGTGTTTACTTTGTTGTGTATTTTTCCCACACAGGAAATTATGAATACCCCAGCAAGTTTAAAATTACACATGCATGTTTGAAATTGATCTGGTCTGCTGGTGGGAGGTCCTGGCCTGCACACTTCAGGGCATGTGGGAGTTTTCTTTCTCTATGATGGACACTGAATTGGTTTTTCTGCAAGATCTGCAGGATGTTGCCCCCTTCCCACCTACCCCCCCCCCTTTCTTTAGGTGAAACTGTCCACTGAGTCTGGCAGACACTTCAGGACATATAGTTTAGGCTAATTTTCTTCTGTCAGACAGGGATGGGGAAGGAGTTGTGCAGGGAGGGGGGAAGAGAGCAGGAAGGTAGGGGAAGATACAGAGAGAGGAGGCAGAAGCCAGTGTTAGGTCCTGATTCCTCAGAGAACACGTGTGTAACACTTAGGAAGTAGCCACACTTCCTGGCACACATGCGAACACACACTCACACACACACACACACACACACACACACACCAAATGTTTCCTTCCCAAAGTCCAGAGCAAGAAAGGGATCTGGAGAGCCCCAGCAGCCAGCATAGCCTGGGGTCTCTGTCAGGCCTCACCTCAGGGGACCAGTGGGTGGCCAGACAGCCTGGAAAGTGTTGCAAGGAAAGCCCTTGCATGCTTTGTGGAGTGTTAAAAGTGCAGCATCATCCTCTCTGCTCCTTTTTCTTTGGCCAAAAAACAGATTTCGAGGGCATGGGGCATTAAGAGGAGCTTGAAATCTGCCCCCTGGAGGAGGCGTGGAGCCACTCCCTCCTAGGTTCTCATGGCCCCTGCTCCAATGGGCCAGCAGCACCTTCACCCTTTTACGTCTCCCATTCATTCCAGCCGGGAGGACAAGGAAAACAAAACTCTAAAAATAACTGTCAGCATCTTAAAAAGAGAAAAGCTTCGCTGCCACCACCACCACCACCCCCCCTTCTTCCACTCCCGCCCTCTCTCCGCGCCACGGGGCACATGTCTGCTTCTTACAACACCGCGAGGCACATGGTCCCAGTTAGACACCGAACCCCATCGAGACCGAGAGGAAATCCACATCTGTGGGACGCTCCACACAGAGCCGTCACCTCCAGCGAGGGAGGCCGGGGGACTGCAGCAGCGACATGAAAAAGGGCTAGAGCGAGGGGACGCGGCTCATGCGGTGAGAGGCAGCGCGTGGCCAGCTAGGGCGCGGGGAGGCCGGGGACGCCGGGGGAGGAGGGTGGCCCGCCACTCCCCGCAGCGCCCGCCGTCCGGCCCCCACGCGCGCTCCCGAGACTTGCCGGCCTTGCTGCAACTTGCTGCAGTGTTTGAAAGAGTAGTAAGAGCGCATGGAGGTGGGGCCCGGGGAAGACCGGGCGGAGCGGTTGCGGGGTGTGCGCGGGGAGGGGGCGGGGAGGAGGCGGCGGCAGAGGGGGGGGGACGGAAGGGGGGTTGATCCCTGGAGGGAATGGGATGGGGGAGAGAGGGGTAGCCCCAGCGCTTACACATGTCACATGTGCTTTTTAAGACGGCCGGGAGCGCCTGCGAGCTGGATCTGGTGGAGGATGCTGCGGCAGGTGCTTCGCAGAGGGCTCCAGTCATTCTGCCACAGGCTGGGCTTATGCGTGAGCCGGCACCCGGTCTTTTTCCTCACCGTGCCGGCAGTCCTGACCATCACCTTCGGCCTCAGCGCGCTCAACCGCTTCCAGACCGAGGGCGACCTGGAGCGCCTGGTTGCTCCCAGCCACAGCCTGGCCAAGATCGAGCGCAGCCTAGCCAGCAGCCTTTTCCCCCTGGACCAGTCCAAAAGCCAGCTCTATTCGGACTTACACACCCCTGGGAGGTATGGCAGGGTGATCCTCCTCTCCCCACCCGGGGACAATATTTTGCTCCAGGCTGAGGGGATTCTGCAGACCCACCGAGCCGTGATGGAAATGAAGGTGAACCACAAGGGCTATAATTATACTTTTTCCCATCTGTGTGTGTTGAGAAATCAGGATAAGAAATGCGTGCTGGATGATATTATTTCAGTGCTAGAGGATCTCAGGCAGGCTGCCGTCTCCAATAAGACAACAGCCAGGGTGCAAGTAAGGTATCCCAACACTAAATTAAAGGTATGCTCCTCCTGCATGCTTCAGCCACTTAAAAGAGGCGGCACTTCATTTCTTGCCCTAAACAAGCAAAGAAAATGCAGAGGTCTCATCCTTAAGACTCAGAAGCTAAGGCTTCTTTCATTTCGGGAGGGGTGGAATGGAAATGATGGGAAACCGAGCAAAGAAAATGGGCAATGAATAGTATAACTAGATAAGAAGAAATTCAAAGGCAAATCAAATGCCAAAAACAAAAGAAAAAGAAAAACAAAAGTTTCTGAGACCCTGCAGTTACATCTTTGTTCAGGGTTAATAAATCAGTGGATGGAAGGGGGAGGGGGTTCTGAACAACTGGGGTATTTCTTTTCATAACGGGGTTCAATGTATTTCTTATTACTGATTACACATCCACTTGGTATCATCTCCACCTTTTTGCATCTTCAGCCTGGTTTGATTCTTGACTGGGATGGTCATGGAATTTTGCTGCTCTATGGTTATGCCTGTGGGATATGAATGTGTCAGGGATTCCAGGAACTCGGTGTGTGTGTGTGTGTGTGTGTGTGTGTGTGTGTGTGTGTGTGTGTGTGTGTGATGTTTGCATAGCAAAGGTAGTGGGGGTTTTCTATGAATCCAAACAGGGATATGTGTTTAATGGATACTTGACTTAACTTAGTACGCCCTTCCTTTCCCATAAAATATCCCAAACCCAAAGAAGATTGGTTATAGCTGCCAAGTAACCAAAAGGAAGGGGGAAAGTCCACAATCAGCAGAAAGTACAAGGCATTTCAACAGTACATGGAGTTTGCTGTTTGGACTCTCAAGTAAAAATGTGACACTCAGTGAGATTCCTAAACTCATTCTACACTGCCAGGTCTGAAATGGTGCAGCCAGTGAGGCATGCAGTCTGCAGGTGACTGAAGTCTCAGGAACAAACGTGACTTCCAAAAGACACACTGCACCATTTGTGCACTTGACGCTGTGTGTGCTCAGAAGCTATGCCTCCGAGAACTCTCCAGACAGGTGTTTCTCAAGAAGTAAATTTTGTGTGTCCTCCCTTAGAACAGAACAAGAAAGGCCACCATAGAATATCAAAATGCACATTTATTGATTTAACAGCTCACCAGTATATAAAAGTCCAAATAACTTCTTCAGGACTTTTAAGAGACATATCTCATTTCCTGACATAAGTGACAATATTTGAGTTTGGTACTTTGGTTACAGTGATTCAGGTGTTGGCCTTGTTCTTAGCCAGTGAGCTGCCCTCTGAGGTTTAGGGAAAGCAGACAGATGCGTCATTAGCTTGACCTGAGTGGGGGGCTTGCCTGCTGTGTATGCACTGATGAAGCGTGTTGGGTATCTGTGGTTGGGCAGCATGTTTTCCATCTTCCCAGTCCTTTGCCATCACCATTACCGCTTGCTAAGGAAAGGGTGTGGTGGAGAGGTGGTCTTTTCTCCCCTGAAGTTCTAACCCAGTTCTTCCCGGGGTCAATCACGTACAGAAAGATTTGCAGCTGTGTGGTACTCAGTTTGTTTTACCAAGTGAGTCAAGGTTGCAGGTCATTAATGTGCATCATTATAGTCAGATCTCAATAGCTTTTATTCAGCTGTACTCTCCAAGAGGAAGAGCACCCTCCAATCAGCAACTATGGACATTTTGTTTGTGGGGCAATATCATCTTGACATTCGTAATACAAATCTCTGTGGTATACTCCTTTGATTGACCTAATAGTTATTAGCTGTGCCCGTATGATGTGCTGGGTAGTCTTCCAGGCATGAAGGACTCAACATCAGGATAAATGCTCTTACAGTCAGTTTCAAGGTAGGAGATGTCAGCATTTTCATTCACCAAGACAAGGGTAATCAATCTATGTGCAGGAGCCCCACAACTCCTGTACATGTTGAGTGCATGCTTGAACTGACACCATGCTGGCCCCTAACACATCTTCCACCTACACCTCCTGACTGACTGGTTGGTTGATGGACAATTAGGCAGGACTCTGAGTAATCATAAGGAATGACGTAATTCAACGCAAAGTTTGCTGAGTAATAGAATTAGTCTGCTACCCATAGAAGGAACAGAGCTGTTACATATGGACTGACGTTCTTATTTATCAATATTCCATCATGAGTTTTTCCTCAAATGTGCTGGTTTGGATCTAACTTCACGGTTTCAGTGGTGGTGGGTCTTTAAGCCATATTGGGGTTTCTGTGAACAACAAACCCTCTCAGAGCTAGACATAATCTCGCAGGTGCTCGTGCAGTATAAAATACAATTTTAAAAGTACCACAGAAACCTAGAATTCTGCCACAGAGACTCTGGGCATCTCAGGTACAGAACTTTCTCGCAAATAACAAAATGAGATGGACTTCTCTTTTGTTTGGGTGTTGTTTTCAAATAACTTTAGTTCATGCATGGCAATGTCTGTCAGAGTATATCTCTGTAATGTTGGTACTCAAATTTTTTATCAAGATTGTTGTTAAAGATGAGAGGGGAAATTTCATACGTAGATTTTAGCTCTTTAATTAATTTTATTCTGCTCTATTTAACCAGTATCCCCACTTCTGTCCAATATGAAAAACTTCTGTACTGGGACAGTCCAACCGAGGAGAATCACAAGTTAAAGATAATAGCAAAATAGATAGCATTACTGAACAGTGTGAATTGGGACTGTCAATGACTTAGCTTGAGAGGAGCACTATGTGGGCCTGAGAGACGCATGATGTCAGGGAGAAGTGTTTAAAGACCCCAGTTAGGGTGGTCAAGGTACTAAAACAGCTGGCTCGTCCTGAACCCAGCATGGCTTAGATCTGGTCAACATAATAATCCCGATGATGTGATCCAGACAAACTGGGGTCACATAAAATTGGCTAAAATGGAAAAATCCACCTAGGAGATTAAACATACCCAATGTGAGAAAAGTACGGCTTGGCCCAGAATGCTACTGAGGTAATCACATTGATTCAGGCTTTTTCAAAACCTATGCATACAAAGTTGCAAAGTCGGAAACACACTCTGCCTTTTTATTATACATTTTATAATCTTTACTTTGTATTGATCTTTATGGAATAATCTCAAAAGATTACAAGGGTCGTCTTATTTCTTTCATGCAATCCTTTTCTCTTCTCCCAATGTTGATACATCTATAAAGGCAATATTTACCACAAATAACTATTGGCTATTTTCCTAAACAACTGATGCATTCATTCAATGTCACAAAATTACTATTAATCTTTGTAGCATATCTTCAAAATATCTATTTTGAAGATATCTACTTTTTAAATATTTCTCTAAAGTGCTTTTACCTCAATAGTTGAAATACTCTTATCTTTAAAAGTCTCTCTCTCTCTCTCTCTCTCTCTCTCTCTCTCTCTCTCTCTCACACACACACACACACACACACACACACATGTATATATGAGCAGATGCAACAGCTAATCTATTACATTAGGTAATGTAGAACAATGTGGCCAGACTGAGTTTTTAAGTAAAATTCTTACATATTTTAAAACCATTCTGTTTTTTTTTAAATGAAATGGATACTCACAATCTGTATTTAAGAGCTGTTTTAGATTTTAATAAATGTTTCAGTTATCGTGTAGGTACCTTGGGTGGCTACAGATAATGTTTCCCTGCTTCTCGGATAAGTCATTATAATTTCACTTTTTAACCTGTGGAAGTGGCAATTCTCACATAGCACAAATTCCTGACCATAGAAGCAGATGCAGTACAGACAAAGCAGGTAAAGTGGTCGTCAAACCCAGCTACTTCCCCACACTTAGAAAGGAGTCACACAGGTTGGATGTCTCTGAAGCACACCTTTCCCTTTATGTTACACTAACTTCCACACATCTGGACACATTTTAAAACCAGCATTACATCTGTATATCACATTTATAAATAGCAGCAAGATAGGCACACTTGATCGTTAACAGAAGACAGAGCTTCTTAAGTACAATGTCCATTTTTGGAAGATATTATAATTAATTGTATCATTCTGATCACTGTGGAAGAGGAACTACTGGAAAAGCTGTGGTCAGCATTTTTGAATTCTACCCTTAATTCATTCTCAGGTCATATATACATGTATGTATATATATATATATATATATATATATTCATAAATTTTCATATATTCTGATTTAAGTTTACCTTTCTAATTCTGTCTTTCAATGGTAGAAAAATTGCAACCATATTAAACATTATGTTTGTCTGGGAAAGGTTTCCAGTTGTTATCTTCACAGCGTATCATTTACTTTATATGCATTTATAAATGGCACTCCCATTTCACAGGGAAAGACAAAGCTGCTCCAATGATTTCTTCTAGCTCTTCAAACTAGTATATATGTTCAGGGTCAGAATTATACCTTAGTCTGGCTGGCTGGCTCCAAAGCCTAAATACAACATGTTATTGGTCTTCCCATCCTCTGTTCTCGTATTGTACTCTAGAATAATTAATATTGGCTGTTCTTACAAAAGAAGGAGCAGGAGCAGGAGGACCAAGAGGAGGAGGACCAGGAGGAGGAGGACCAGTAGGAGGAGGACCAGGAGGAGGAGAAGTGGCAGACTTTTAGAGTCATTTTTATACCATGTCCCTTGCAGGCTAGGAATGGCTGGCACATAAAAAGATGGTAGAGTGAGACTCCAGTCAGGGCAAACACCTGCTATCTACCTAACATGGCAGCTGCCACAAGTTTAGCAAATTCCTCATTGGCACATGACTTCGACTTTGCTATCCTTTTCTCTCAGTGCAGAACAAAGAGAGTTTGGCTCTAGGATCAGCTAAAAGTGAGAAAGCTGAAAGCAAGGTTTGGGGCCCAGGTCTTAGGTGTCAAGGAAGCTTCGGCTTGCCCTGCCACTAAGGGTGTGAGGGAGAAGTACTGGTGAGAGAGCATGTCCTACTTCAATGCATTTCAAACAGAAATATTTCAGGAGAGGCCTGGGTTCCGGTGTCAATTCTTTAAAAGACCAGTTAGGGACTGACTGATCTCACCATCCATTTAGGTGTCAGCACTTTTTATATGGGAAATTGAGAGAGCCAGGTCAAGAAATGGCAGGAATTCTTGTCAGCCAGCAAAGTTCTCTTATTGGTGTCAAGCAACATTCCTACGCATAGCGCATAGCGTGTGTTATCTCAATGGATTTACAGTAGATTTGAATGATGCTATTGAAAAACACTGACCCTGGGTCCCTGACCAAATTACTGTGCATGAATCCTAGCTACCATACCAAAAATGTATTTGTTCACTAATCCATGCATACACAGATTATGCTCAAAGTATTGGAGCCCGCCTCTTGCTCATTGGCTGCACTAAAGACCTACTTTAAATCAAATTAAATTATGCTTCTACATACTTCTTCATGCTGCTGTTTTTAATCCATTGTGCTTTTTCAGGAATAAGTTTAATAAGCATGCAAAATATTAGATTTCATTATTGCATTTCGAGAAAAATTGGTTTACTTAGATGTTTCTCTCTGCTTTGCTCCCCTGTGCCCCATTTACCCACTTGTGCTCTTACACCACAAGCAGTCGCCTTCCTACTCTGCCACACATGCCTGCTGTACTCCTCTCCCTCAAGGACCGCTCTCAGTCCCCTGTCTAGTTTCATAGTCTGTAATAATATATTTGCACCCTCTTATAAAATTGTCATGTAAGAGGAATACAATTCCTGTCTTTCTGAGTCTGAGTCACATTGCTTAATACAGTATTTTAAAGGAAGATTATTTAACAAGCAGTTGCTCTTCTACAACCTTTTCTGCATTTTCTTACTTTCAACTGGTCTGAAGAGGCATTCCTTGAGGTTTCAGGGCACCAAAGGCTAGTAATAGAAGTGAGGTTGGAAGTCAGGGTGATCTGAAGGATGTGTATGAAGAGATGTGCCTCTCATTCCCTTAAGAAGCCTCCCTTCCCCTTTCTACTACTTTAAGGCATATGATAATGTGCTTCCTTTCATCATTTCAACTTTAAAAGTTTTTATTACAGCTAGTCTTTAAAATACATTTGAGTAGCATCTGGCATTTTTAACCCTCTGGCTACTGCATCAGGTTAGGACACATTGCATTTATTTCCATTTTAGAATTGATCAGCATATGATGAGGACTATTGTAGTTGTGTTCAGACATTTATGGGTGTGTTCAATATTAACATTTTTGAAGATGACATCTGAAAATGGTAAATGTCTAGGTCCCCCCACCCCTACCCCAAATCATGAATTACACTTCCATTTCTTTTCTGTATGTACTTTGAAATTGGAGATCTTAGACCCAAGGTGGGCCTCAATAGTTCTAATTCACAACTGTCAAGTATTTATTTCAGAAAAATATTATTAACAAAAAATAAGGTAGTGGAGGAAAACATCAAGGAAACATGTGGCAGGTTATTGGGTAACTGTTCTATCTTGAAAAACCCTCGCCTCCATTGGGTGTGCTTGGGCCAGTCACTTGATGAAGTGTGAAGCTGATGACCGTCATTCAGCCACCCCTGAAAACGCTGGAATTAGATTTAACCCTTTTCAGAAGGAGCGTTTTGCAAGCTCGTTTGCAGCTGAATGCTGAGCTCCTGTCTGCTTTGTACATTAGCAGCATCAGAGACCGCCACCCAAGGGAACCGAAAAGCGATACATAAAATCACAGCAGAATGTGCTGTTAATGGGGTATGGTAATCTGTGAGCTTTCAGGTGGGATTATTATGAGTTCCTCAACAAAATCAAGACTCATTTTTCTGATGTGCTGAGAAATCCAGGACCCTGAAAGGTTCTTAATGAGCAGAACTCAAAAAAAAGAAGTGCTTAGATAAAGGATATGGATTGGAACAGCCAGGTCTCCTCTCAGGAGCTCCCTGCACAGGAAGAGGTCTCACCTATGATCCTCTGACTCGTCCCTGCTGCCACAAAAGCTGCAGGCAGAGTGAGCTCTCTGAGTTCAGAAGTTGTAGATTTACCCAAGCACTGATGGAGAACCATCGGGTGTAACCCTACTTACTACACACTGGCAGGCTTTTACTTTCACTATTCCCTAAACCACGTGGGTTATCTATTTATGTAGCACCTACACTGTGTTAGCTATTTAAGTATTCTAGAGATTATCTAAAGCATATAAATAAAAAGGACGGATAAGAAAATACTCAGGAAGATGTGGGTATGTTCTGTAAATACAGAGTGCCATTTTACACAAGGAACTTGAGAAAACGGATTTCTGCAATGGCCAGGGATTCTGTGTTTATTTAAGGCTTTCGGTCCTGGAAAGCCAGAAATGTGTTTCAAACATTCTCAAAGTTTCAGAACGCCCCTGATGAAGATCTGGGTATTTTGGGCAGGTGTTTAGAATTAGAATTAGTCCTTAGATGTTTAGAATTTAGCATCAAACTTTATGCTAACCTTCGAGTAACAGGATCTTTCAATGGCTTAGAGAATAATCTCGCTTGATTCTGATAGTTCGTACTAAACACACTGATGTGGGTGAGCTATGTATTATATCATGTGGATAAAATCCAAAGCTATTCAAATATACGTTCACTCAGGTAAATACTGTGTCTGCCCAGTGTCGGGCACTGGGTTGCCCACTGTGAGTTTAGCAGGAAGTCAACCAGATGTGGTCTTAGCTGCCTGAGAGAGACAGCATTACACATATAGTTCATAATTACAGATTACCATGGGTGAAAAATACATGACACTGTAAACGTAGGTATCAAGTCCTGTGGCGTTAAAAACTGCTTTCTGAAGAAATGGCTGCGAGCTAAACTGCGAACTGTAACGGAGTTCACATGAAAAGGGTAGCGTAGATGGTAGAGACAAATACTTGATTGGGAAATCATAGCACTCTACAAACACTGAATAAAAACCACCTCCATGGCTGGAAGTTACAAAGTAACAACTAAGATGGTGTTAGGGACATATTTATAATTTCTTGAGATGGGTTTGTGGACCCCAAGAGTATCTAGGTATACGTCCCAATTCTACCTTCATTAAAATTATGACTTGAGGTCCATTTTAGCCTGTTTATAACATAGCAGTTATAAACTCAGTTTCCACATACTAACCCATGCGTCTTGGTATTAAATATATAAACTGAGTTGGGAGTACCTTTATGAGTGTCTCAGAAAGTATAGATGTCACCTGGGGCTATTGTAAAAGATGTATCTTCTGCATCAGAGATCGGGAACAAGTTGAGATTGCATGTTTAGCAAGTTCCCAGAGATGCTAATGCTTCTCTTCTAAGAAGCACAATTCAGAGAAGAAGAGGCATAGTGGACTTCCAGAGGAAAGTTCTGGGTCCACTGTAAACTCTTAGCAAGCACCATCCTTATCCTGAAGGCAGGTAGAGTTTGCTAACTGACTTTCTCAGGAAGCAATTTTCAAAAGAAATAACCCTCTTGGTTTCTTCTCTAAAAGTTTACAGTAGCTCTCTCTGACTGTAGGCCTCGCTATTGCCCTAGGAAGTGAAGGGTGACAGAGCGTTCCTGTGCCTTTCGCTCTGCAGATCTGGAGCTCATCATTCTGAATGTGACCTTTGACTGAGAATGAGAAAGCTAGGAAAGGAGCATGTCAGACCTAAGCTGTTGTGGGCACCTAGGTCTGAAAACACCTTGGGGCACCATTCTTAGGACATTTCAGCAGAGCTAGCCTCAGCCACACTGCCAGTTTCTGTCTCCTGCAATATTATGGCTCTTTGCACCATAAAGCCTCATTTTGCTGTATAGTTTTCATATTATGATTTTTGCTACGTTCTCTTTCATTCTTCTTTTGGTATTCTCATCCATCCAAAGAGCTGCTGTAGTCATTCATACGTGTGACTTTTATCATGGTCTTGTCATTTTGCCACTTACCCAAACTCTGACTTTGATGAAACTCTGAAGCTGAGGCTCAAACCCTAAAAGTATCAGGATATTTTTTTACAGCTTATAAAAGTACTGTGTATTGGCCTTATCTCCCGAGGTAATGGGCTATTCACCCAGGAGTGTCCAGGACACTGTGGCCTTAAAACTCTCCTCTAGAGTCTATATGAGATCACCAAGGTTGCGGACCAACATCTCCTTCTCAAGCTTCTTTTCCTCTTCATATTCATGGCCGCCACCTTTGCTCTTCATTGCCTTTTGACTGTTGTACTTCTGTCTCAGCTTTTATGTTCCTGACTTCACAGACAATCTAGCCTGTGTAACGTGGTTCTATGCCACTCAAAAAAATGTATTTTCACTTAAGCAACACACAAGAGAGTCTGCTATAAAAGAAACTACCATCTCCTGGCTATGCCTACTGAGAACTCTCTGTAGTGACACTTCCAGCCTCACTTGTAGTATCATATCATATTGAATCATACGGCAGCAAGAAAGCAAAGCGATCCAACTTCTCTGTTTTTCTTACTTCACTCAAACTGTTTCTTTTGACTGGACTGTCTTACTTTCACAGGGTTAAAATTCTACATGCCTCTGAAATGCTAAGTCCCTTGCCATCTACCCGCCCCCACCCCCTCCCATGGACCATTGCTAGGATATTTAGATGCATAAAGCACGTTTATGTACTTTTGGGAGTTCTCATCTCTGTCTAATTTGCATTATGGCTTTAAAGTGACTCTGTATGTGCCTAGTGCACTAATAGGGTTAGGAAACCTCTTTATATAAATTAATTTGCCTGGAAGGATCTAGTGAAATGGAAGTTCCCACGGTAAGCCCTGAGGGAAGGTTATACTAAAACAGGAAGAAAGCTCATTCCAGTCAAGCTAACATCCTGCAGCTATGAGCAAGTTCTAAAGAGAAAAGATTCTACCTAAAGATCATTGAAAATGACCTTCTTGAGTGATTGCAAGATACACAAAGAGCAAACAGCATAGTTTTAGATTTAGGAAAGCGAAGAGTGTGTGTGTGTGTGTGTGTGTGAGAGAGAGAGAGAGAGAGAGAGAGAGAGAGAGAGAGAGAGAGAGACTTTCTCATCCACCTATGTGGCTTCAACTCCAGAAAGACTGGAAAGAATAATACATGGATATAACATTAGATAGAGTTTCCAAATTTAGCAAATAAAAACGCACAAAGATGTATTAAATTTTAGAGAAAAACCTAATAGACACTTAGGGTAAGTGCCATGCTGGTTGAATTTGTAGAACCATGTTTGGGGTACTGGGTTGCCAGGACCAACTCTTTCTTCAGCAGGAGCTGAAGTTCCTGTTATGAAAACAGAAGCAGGCCCTGCTTTTCTTTATTCCTGGCATTGTAAGAGAGTAGGCCACTCTGAACCTTCCCATTGGTTCAGATAAAGAACTGATTTATCTTCTCCTTTTCTTTTCTTTGTTTGTGTTTTGTTTTTGTTTTTTTGCCAGCCCCATTTTTATTGGTGATCACCATCCAGGGAACTAGAAAGGAAAATGTAGCTGGAAATAAATGAAAAATATTCCAAAAAACTCCAGAAATGCACATAGAAAACTCTGAAAAGACCAAAGTCCTATTCAGTTGGAAAGTGAGCAATCGAATTTTAAGTCACTTTTAATATGGCCTCAGAAAACCCATTACATTTATTATTCTACTAATTCTCAGAGATTCTACTGAGTGAAAATCCCACTTAGCCAAAATACCTCTTTATCACATGTTTTAACTATGAGAAGATGAAAATGATTTAAAAGAAAGATTGGCTAGTGGGAAATATATGACAGGCATATAGAGAGAGAATCTGGAGGCTAGAAATATTCAGTGCCCACAAGCCTACATTTTAACTAGAGGCTGGGTACCCAGCCTATGAATGAAACCTTTTACCAAAACAACGATGATTCATGCTCTGAGCATCTTAACATTAGTAATAAGTACATGTACCATTTAAAATGAGTCTTCCTTTCCTTGGGACTGAAAATGTCTTAAGGTTAGAAGTCATATCTTGCTCATATGTGTAGCTTCTACGCATTATTGAAAGACAGTCTTACATGTATATAAGAAATATTTCATACAATAAAGTAAAAAGGAGATTCTCGTTGACTATGGATTTGGATCCCTGGAACTGTTTAATAGTCTTTATCATCCTTTGCAGTACTATCCTAACATTCAATGCACAGCCTCTCAGGCACTCATTGCTCATGGCAAAAGCCCAGCTTCTCATTTCTCTCCCACCAGGACTTGCCTTCCCATACAATGAGAATGTATGTAAATGCATGAAAACTATATAAATGTACAGTATGATCTTCATAGCCCACGGGCTTGGATAGATGAAGCACAGACTGCATAACAGGTCACAAGGACAGAGGCTATAGGAACCGTAAGAAGGTAACAAGGACAGAGGAAGTAGCCTTGGGGACAGACACCTTGTTAGAGCTCCCTGGGCGCCGGAGAAAAGGTCAGCATCTGAACTAGTTTCATGACCCCCTTTCATAGATAGTACACCCTCTCTCAGGGAGTGGCACAAAAAGCTAAAATTAGCAACCTGACACTTGTTTTCATCTCATTCTTTCAACCACTTTTTATTATTTTAAAGGGTATTTTCTAAGGAAGTGGATTTCTTCTAGGTTGTGAAACTAGACACCACATTCTCTAAAAAATATCTTGTCAGAGTGTCTTGTTTCTAAATGATATTTAAGTTTTATACTCTCAGAGCTAGTTTCCTTTCTGCATTGATGTTATTTTTCTATCAGGCAAGCCCCTGGTAGAATAGTTTAGTAATTAATAGCTACTCTGTTAGGTGATAATCACTTCCTAACTTTTCCTGGGCTCAGTACCTTGACTGTTTACTGAAGGCCTTAAAGTTGTTAGAATTCCTTAGTAATCTAACAATGTACTTTAAAGAAGCAATTGCTTTTATTGAGCCAAGCCTTTGTCTTCACCAATTAAAATAGGGAACCAATTAAAAATTGAATCCTTCTCCTAAATTTTTTTGTTTGCTTGTTTGTGTGAATTGGAGTCTTATAGTCCAGCCTAGCCTGCAACTGATTATGGTATAGAGAATGGCCTTGAACTTTCAATTTTCCTCTTTCCATGAGTGTAGTAACCATTGTCATGCACCACCACACCCACACTCCCAGAGTAGTATCTAAAATACTGAAGGAAAAAAAAATCAAGCAAAGTTAGGTTCGATTCCATCTTTAACATTGTGTACATTTGAATGTGTTACTCAACATCTTTGTCCTTCCTTCCTTCTGTGTAAAAAACAAAATTAATCTTCACTAATACCCACCCTTCTGTTGAACTCCTAACACCTAGCACTTTCTTCATCAGCTTTAACATTTTTAATTAATTATTTTATTTATTTACATCGCAAAGGTTGCCTCCCTCCTGGTCCCCACTCCTAAGAGTTCTTCACTCCATCTTCCCTAAGCCACCAACCAAAGAGTATCACTGGCTAATCTGAGGCCTCCTCTGGCACATATATGGCAGAGGACATCTTTAATGTTTTATTAACATAAACTTGAAATGACAATATCACGGGAATGTAAGGGAGCCAAATGAAAAGCCATTCACCATCCCATTCGCCATCCCATTCACCAAGCCAATTTCTAAAAATCGAGTTTTAGCAATACAATATAGTTGTTATAATGTGGACACCTGTTTGATCCTATTTATTTCCATAGTTATGTAAAGGTATTTGTACTATTGTCTTATTAATTGCGCAAATGTTCAGTTGGCAGTACTAATACTCGCTGTAGAACACGTCTGTGTCTCTCTCTCTTTTTTTTTTCATCCTTAACAGGCATAAGAAAGAAAGCAACACATTCTGGCTCATTGTTAGGAGCCCCAGATATAGATCACTTTCTATATGACTTAGAAAGCTGCTTTTGTAAGTGTAACTTTTGTGAACGTGAAATATAAATATAGGTCAATGGACTCTAGGGTAGCATTATCTCAGAAGAAACCTTTGATGGAAATTTGGAGGACCTAAGTTATTCATAAGCCAGCTTGAAATGCTATACAGTCTTAAGGACCACATCCATGATTAAGCCTCTAAGAGGACCTTGTGGTCCTCTTATCAAACCAAGAGTTAGTTTTCACTACCTGGGTGAAACTCAATAATTCTCCAGAGAAACACTTCAGACACTCTTCAGTAACCCAATGCCTATAGCCTTTCCCTGGGTCCATTAAGTAAGAATCTATGGAGAAAGGGCTGACACTGGTTTTCTCATAAATACTGAAATGATTCTAGCAGACAACCAGATTGGGAAACTTAGACCTAACCAAGACTCTGACGTTTTGTCCAGCTCCTTAGCAGACAAAGTGAGAGAACAAGAAGCATTAGTGAGCTGGGCAGTGGTGATGCACACCATTATACTCAGCACTCGGGGTGGGGGTGGGGTCGGGGAAGCAAGCAGACCTCTGTGAGCTTGAGGCCAGCCTGATGAACAAGAGTACCCAGACAGCCTGAAGACAGCCTCAAGAAATTCTGTCTTGAAAAGCTAAAAGTAGGGTGAAGGGGAAGAAGCATTAGTGAGGGTCCGTGATACTCCTGCAGAAACTAAGCTTTATGTCAATCTTGGGGTTTCAAAAAGGGGAATGAATTCCCTGAACATAGTGGTACCCCTTCGCTTCTAGGTAAGCTGCCTGCAGAGGATCTGTGTGTCTAATGGAGGTGACTTTATCCTCTTCTGTACTTACCTAATCTGAAAGTGCCTGAAAAACACAGGACATCTTAATCAAATCTCTTATGCACCAAAGATGTCCTGACTTGCTTATCGCCGGGAAATTAGATCATTTGTACTATTAAAGACATGCTTACTTAATAGATTTATACAAGGAGATTAAATTTTTTCAATTGGTAAGAAATATTTATTTTTTCACATTTTTATTAAATATATTATTTATTTACATTTCAAATGTTGTTCCCTTTCCTGGTTCTCCCCTCCCCCAAAAATCCCATAAGCCATCTCTCCTTCCCCAATCAACCCTCTCCCTGCTTCCCTGTCCTGGTATTCCTCTACACTATGGCATCAAGTCTTTCCAGGACCAAGGGTCTCTCCTCCCTTTGGTGTCTAACAAGGCCATCCTCTGATGCCTATGCATCTGGAGACATGGGTAACACAATGTAGAATATCTGGTTGAAGATTTTGTCCCTCGGAGCTCTGGGAGTACTGCGTGGCTCATATCGTTGTTCCTCCTATGGGGCTGCAAATCCCTTCGGTTCCTTGGGTCCTTTCTCTAACTCCTCCATTGGGGACCCTGTCCTCAGTTCAATGGCTGGTTGAGAGTGTCCACCTCTGTGTTTCTCATGCAGTAGCAGAGCCAAGGAGATTAATTTTTAAAAACTGTGGTTATATGGTAAATATGTACTACCATGGTGGTATATGCAAGTATGATAACTCTTGAAGTTCATGGCAATAATAATACCATAACTTGAAGCAAACCTTTGGCTTTTATTTAATTGCTATTAGCTCCCCAACTTAAATCAAGATCATCTAAGCCATACAGAGCCTGAGGTGACTAGGGTCTGCCACTTAGAAACAAATCTACAAATACTGTCCGCTCTCAACCAGTGCTTTCGCCACTATGATAGGAGATAAAGAACTATCTGTCCAGTGAAAGGTTAGATGAATTGTCTCTTAGCATTTTTAATTTCCACTTTGAGTACAGGACGCTTCATAGTACGAATTTAAATGGGACAAGAGTGAAGCTCAGTTGGGAACACACTTAGCTAATAAGCACAAAGTCCTGGGGATCATCCCCAGCACCACACAAGCATGCTTGTGTGTGTCTATAACTCTAGCACTTGGGAGTAAGGGTGGGAGGAGCAGAAATTCAAAGTCACCCTATATACATAGCAAGGAATAGTGATGCATGTATGTACTTTACAAGCTCCAACAATGCATGTATGTGCATAGCGAACCTGGAGTATATGAGACCCTGTTTCAAAGTAGAAGAAAAAAAAAGAAGTGGCTCCAATTTCTATTTAAACAGGATTTAGTAGAAAATCTTCAACAAATTTACACATCTTTCCTTTTCCCTCCTTACCTGTGACAATAATCATAGAATTCTTACCTCAGTGCCCTTCTGGTTTGAAATGTGTAGCAAATGCATGAATGTGTCCTGGCTTCTCCAGGAGGCGTCACCGGAAGGCTCGTGGTTGCACGTCAACCCATCTTAAAACAGCATCACCAGGATACCTAATTAAAGAAGAAGTATGTTCATTAAACTGTAATGAATATTTAAAGTACTTCCACTACATAGCAATCTAAGTGCTTTCTTTGAGTCACTACAAAGCCTTTCCATTAGCTTTCCAAAGGACTCACAAATCACAACCTCCCTCCCTTATTATTTTTAAATGAGAGTTCTAAATCACTTGATACAGGAGGGATCGGATGCTTAGCCAGAAAAGCTGAGCAGTGTGGGGTGCAAGGCAGGTGTTGGGCATGGCAGACCTTAACGTTAAAGTACCTTATTTTTGACAAAAATGACAAAACTCACTTAATGAATCTGGATCCAAATCCATACTATATTTTGTAGAAATATACATATCCTTTTCTCTGGGCTACACTTTCAGAATATTAAGTAGCTAGGATTGCTTGAAAAAACATTGGCATCATAGTTTTTCAACTATGTGTAAAAGTCCTTCACTATTGTCTCACTAGCATGTATCTCTCTACGAGGAAATTATTCATCATATTTATTTAAAGCAAGGATTTCTAATTATTCTTTCTCCAGTAGAGAGAAGGACCGTGATCATAACCATATTGTTTTCCTAGAATAATGGCTTTATTGTTTGATGATATGCACCCCCATACTGTCCTCTCTCATTCTACAGTCTCTCCCTTTTCTCACCTCCATATAGTTAATAAGGAGTTTTTATTCCTACTGTCCTTTGTCTAAACTCCACATATGAGCGAAAGCATGTGATGCTTGTCTTTGCGAGTTTGGTTTACATCCCATGATGAAATGGTCTCTGGAGAGATCTGCTTTTCTGCAAACGATGCATTTCTTTCTTGAACGATCTTCTACTTGTTGGAACTTGTGATTGTATTTTCTCATCACTCTCCTGTGTGCCGGGAGATTCTATTACACGGGGTCCTCAGCCTTAGCCTCTTGCTCACCTTAATTTCGGCACTTCAAGGAGGAAGCTTTTAAGTTCGGCACAATGCTGAGTCGACTAAGGCTTAAACGCGTGTGGTATTTTGTCCTTATAAGGCAATCAGATATTTCCCCCTGCTCTGAACTTTCCTGCCACTGCGTTTGTTTCAATGAATAGCCTTTCTGACTAGAGATTTATTCTATGCTTACACTGTTAGACATTCTGTATTCCATGCTAGAGTCTGGCTATAACTGTAAGTTATAGGCTTTTTTCCAGAAATACACAGTCTAGTCAGGAAAATGCTAAATGGGAGTTTAGCAACTCAGCTCAGGAGCTCCAGTGTAAGAGCCTAATCCAGAATGATCTGGAATGCTGAGTAAAACAGGTCCGAGGTTAATCCAGAATAATCCAGAACTCTGAGAAACATAGAGCTGATGCATCTTGAATTTCAACTTCCTCAAGAGCTTTATAGTCAAATTGGTTTTTATGAAAGGGTATAGCTGGTGGGAATAATCACTCTGAGAGGCTTTTTTTCCATTGGAAATTAATGTTTTCCTTTCAAAAATGCATTCATTAAAATTGAGGTCAGTGGAAATCTGTTCCCTGTAAACAAGAAAATATTTTGCTGTCATCAGTCTCTCTGGTTATGAAGTCAGCATAAAAATCTCAATAATTTTAAAGATATAAAGATGAATACAAAATAGAAAGTTCTTAGGGATATACGAAGATGAAAAGCACAAAGGATATTAGTCATGCACGGGACATGGCTAGAAGATTGTTTCTGAAGCTGTCTGTGAGCTCCCCCAAATCACCCAAACTTTGCACTTTCTCCCACATTATGGGGAAATCCCTTAACTCTCTAAATTGAAACATGGATGCAATATGTCTTTCATAAATTATGAAGCATTTGTGATGGGGGTAGAGAAACCACAAAGCTTCAAGTTTGAGCATTTTTAAAAAGGACGGAGCATAAGGCATATATTTTTAGCATAATACCTGGTTCCAAAACCATTTCCAAATGTCCACTTGAATGGTAAAATCATCATTTTATCCCCACTCAAAAAAAAAAGAATCATTTCCATACTTTTAATAAAAGGTCACTTTAAGCCTTTTTAAAAAAATATGGCTAATAATTTTCTACCAAAAATATCACATCTTACTAACTGAAAGTATTTGCAATGTATTTTTCAGAGAATTAATGTTTACAAATCATAAGGCTCTGTGCATCTGTATTAAAAACACAAATGAAAACAAATGTGCAGATGCTCATATAGATTGCTTGTATGCAATGTTCTGAGTACTCCATTAAATAACCAGTCATCACAGGTAGGAAACACAGACATTCTTACTTGACTGTGATATGACTCAGTTCTATTTTTAACAAGTCTCTGGAATTCAGTTCACTGTTACAGATAAATACTTGCATGCTTTAATGCAAGCACAGTGAGACTATAGGTAGTGAGTCTCTTTCATTGAATACTTTAAAGGCAGAAATATCCATTAAGTCATGTATGATGCAGGCCCACATTACACCTTTACTGTGGAATGGCAGTATATGGTCCTGTGGGCCAAATACTCTATGTTATTTGTTTCATGCCCTCTTCTAGATAAGTACGCAACTTAGTTTTCTCTAATCACCATATTCTTATTTTTAATAATGGGAAACTATGGCACAAAGAGTTAAGTAATTTATCAAGGTCTATTCAAAGTGGATGGAGCCAGGAATGTTATTTACTCTTGTCATTTCTAGACTTGGGTCAGGATATCAGTCTCTCAGTTTTTCTATGGGCTGCTCGCACCAACTCTAGATATCTCGAATGGTTTTGTAGGAAACTCAAATTAGAAACTGAAAAGTATTCACCAGATCATTAAACTCTCTCACCCCTAGAACTAATAAAACTATGTTCCCTATAGCCCCTTTTCCAGAAGTAATTTAATCAGTTTTATTAAGTGAAATTTATGTGCACCCTATTTAATTGATCGAATTTCCATCACTTTACTTGGAATACTCGTCCACAGAACTAATAAACCTGACTAATAACAGGGCACTTCATTATTATAAAACCATTTCTCTTTATTATGATATTTTATTGTTCCTCTTTCCATTAACAATATAGAAAGACCTTAAATAATTCTTTTTTATTCTAACAAGTCAGGCTGATGTCTCACTCTATGAAAGCCAGAAATCAGAGTCCACCGTGACTTTGTAGTATTAAAAATTAGCCATTAAAAACAAGAGTGTATTTGATGTAGCTTTGTGAACACTTCTTTGTGTCACTCAGAGATATTGGAAACCACATCTGGAGGTGTCCATCATTTTTGAAGGTATGCTGACTAACAGTTATGGAGTTTTTCCTTTGTGCAGGGTAATAATGGGTTGTGTGCTGCTAAGCCAATAT
This sequence comes from Apodemus sylvaticus, assembly GCF_947179515.1. NCBI lineage: Eukaryota > Metazoa > Chordata > Mammalia > Rodentia > Muridae > Apodemus > Apodemus sylvaticus. The sequence goes on along the minus strand of NC_067480.1, from coordinate 85,083,673 downwards.
GACACCCAAACAGCAAGGAATTTACAGTCTAATTTACCCATCTGTCACATAGATACAATGGCTCTAAAATACAATAATTGCCCAATGAGGGAAGCAGACATTGCTGTACTATCTATAGTGTCTACTGCTATAGAGAGGTTAGTGGGCAAGGATCATTTTACTATTCCCGAAGGCCTTTAGGATGAAGGGGGATTTGAACTGGTTCCAAAATCAAGAGAGAAAAGTCAAAGGAAACCATGTTGGTCGGGGAGCAATCCTTACAGCATCCTTTGGGGCGGGGGTAAGGCAGTGTTTTCATCTTTGGTAGACACAACAGGAGGCTGATTTTATTTTGTGAAACTATGGTCAGTGAATGAGCGAACCATAGAAAGCTTTCAAGTAGATGTTTGCCTCAAGAACTTCAGGTGTGCCTCTATTTAAGTCATCTCTAATACTGTGTGAACTCTTTATTCAGGTTAGGGTTGCCTAGCCTTTATTGATTTTTAGAACCAGAAAAGTCTCCCTCTGAGGGAAATCTAGCAGGGTCTCTGGTTCTTCCCATTAGATGCTGATAGTATTTCCTTTCTGCCCCAACTTGGAACAAGCTAAAACCAATCAGAAGAGTCTGCCAAATGTTCTCTGAGGTGTGAAATAGCCCCCTGCTGAGCCCTTCCATTCTCATCCTTTGAACTCTGAGGGAATCCATTCCCACAGATCCTGCTCCTTCCACAAAACAGACCATCAGGAAAGTGTTTCTGGTCCCTAATTTAAATCTCTCATTTTCCCTGTATGGTCAGTCATCTTTGTCAGTGGTCTCAGAGGGTATTGCCTACCAGGAGGCCAGACACCAATCTCTGCAGAATTTCTAGCATGTCCAGTGAAAATAATGGAAAAATACTCAAGTATGTCTTTTTCACTGAGAAAACCTCTCTAGGTTTGACCACTTGTCAACATTGTACTCCTGTTGAGATTGAAAACTGATTTCAATTGTAAATCCTGCTGGTTGTGGGAGGCTCAGCACCAGGAAGGCAGCAAAGGCTTCCTGGATGGTAAATAATTCATCTTGCTTACTTTGGAGAGTCAGAAACACTGACTCTTGATGCTAAATCCACAAGGTAATATTGTAAACCTGGACACCGGCAGTAAGAATGGAAAGGTGTACTAAATCACAGAGGCCTTCCCACAGCCTAGAAGAAGCCATAAAAAGAACACTATTTACCAACTTGATTTTCCCCAGTTTGGTAGCATGGACAAGGCAGGTGGTCCTGGAGAGTCTCATAAAAGCCAGCTAAGCAGAAGACATCCTTCATACACGTTTTAGATGTTGTCAGACTTGTGTCACTTGTGCATGCGGTTCATTTTTTTTTCAAATGAAATATTTTGACCTCTCTAAAAACCACTTTTCCCCGGGAACCAGAAGGTGAGCATGGAAGAGGCAACAACCATCTGTCCAAGTGTAGTCTGTAGGAAACACAACATTTGATTGGCTGCTTGATGACAGATATTTCTCCTTGGAGTTTCTGTTTTAACATTTGGCTTTTTATTGCATAATCCATCTCAGTCCAAATCATCTTTCTATCTCTTTCAAGCTTGTCTAGGTTATCATGTGATTCTGTAAACTCCAGTTTCACTGACAGCTTGCTTTTGATGTTCATTATCAGATTTTTAGGTAACTAGTAATCTTAGACTATCTATTTTTACACATTGAAAAGAGGTTCTGTTGTCATCAGAATGGCCATTTTCCCTAATGAGTTATCTCCTCCACACATGACAAGATCCTTATGTCCTTATGTGTACTGATATATGTATACTCCTGTCTCAGTCTCCTAGGGGTTCTATAATAAAGTCAGAAGAGAGTCAGAAGAGGGAGAGAGAGTGGTTTAAATAAGCACAATTTATCTCATACAATTCTGGGCATTGACAAGTCCAAGATCAAGGTAATGTGAGATGCTTGTCTCTTGATGACCCATTTTTTGTTTCACTCTGTCTTTCTGTCTCTGTCTCTGTGTCTATCTCCCTCTGTATCTCCTTCTCTCTCTCTCTCTCTCTCTCTCTCTCTCTCTCTCTCTTTCTCTCTCTCTGTTTCTCTCTCTCTCTCTCTCTCCCTCTCTCTCTCCTTACATAGTGGAAGGGGTAAAAATCCACCCAATGTGATCTAATCCCCTCCCAGGGAGCCACCTCTACAAACATCACATGGTTATTAGAATGTCAATATAGTCTTGGGGAGAGCAAAACATTTAGTCTACTGTAGCTCAGTCTAAGCAAGGTCCACTGCTTGTCTGTTGCTAGTGGCAACCTTCCATCCTAAGTAAGCTTAGAAAACACGTATATTTTGTGGCCAACGTATTTGAACAGGTTATTCTATATGATACAACAACCAAGCAAACATTTCTGTTAGCCAGGCTTTTCATGTTTGTGTTTAGCTCTACTGGGAATAAATGTAGAAAACAAAGCACAACTCTATACGATCAAGTCAATCTGCTATCAAGGCAATTCAAGCTCTATGTGATAATTAAGTTTTTTACCTGGTGGATTTTTGCCCCTTCTCTGAACATCTATGTGGATACATCTACAAAAAAATCTAAATTCTCACTTGAAAACTATCTAGGTGTAGTTTATACAAATACAGTCTGTCAGAAATAAAAATAAAATAGAATTAAAGGCACTGTAGTCAGAAAGAGGGAGCATTCAAGCAAACAAAATCTTCAATTTCAGTTCAATTGTTAAACTCTTTTTTCAATTAGAAGAACAAAGAATGAAAAGAATCCCGGTTATGGGACCCATGAGCCATGCAGCTCAATATTCAGGCTCTGATAATGAATCCCTGACACTGCAAGCAATCTTCAGCTTCTGGTATTGGTGCTCCGGGGGGTTTATGAGGATCCACACAATTCTCTCCTTTAGAAGTCAGGGATATAATCTGAGGAGGTATATATTCTCAAATACACAGCTGTCTCAAGCACACCCCAAAGAAGAACATTTAATCAAGTTTATTATGCTTCCTCTGGAAACATCTTTGAATTTTATTTCATTTGAAAATTTGACAGGTTGTATCATCGTACACCAGATATTGCCTTGCATATGTTATGTGTAACTGATAAGTTCTAGGACTTTCAAATGTCAGAACAATTGAGAAATGTATGATAAATTTAGAAATACACAATGGAATAAAAATAGAAATTTCTGGAGAAGACTGAAATAAATGTCCCTAGAGAAAATGTAGTCACAACAGTTAAACATACAACAATATTGAGCATTACAGCTAAAAAATAAAAGGTTAAAAGAATCACCCATGCTATTAATTGCATATATGTTTGATTGATTTCAAGTGAAATCAAGAGTTCAGAAAATATTTAACACTTTTTTAAGCTTTTACTTTTTATTGGATATTTTCTTTTCTTTTATTATTAGATATTTTCTTTACTTATATTTCAAATGTTATCTCCTTTCCTGGTTTCCCCTCTAAAAACCACCTATTCCATTCATCCTCCCACTGCTCACCAACCCACCCACTCCAACTTTCTTGTCCTGGCAATCCCCTATACCAGGGCATCAAACCTTCTCAGGACCAAGGGCCTCTCTTCCCTTTGATGTCCAACAAGGCTATCCTCTGCTACATATGCAACTGGAGACATGGGTCCCTTCATGTGTACTCTTTGGTTGGTAGTTTATTCCCTAGGAGCTCTGAGGGGTCTGGTTGGTTCATGTTGTTCCTCCTATGGGGCTGCAAACCCCTTTAGCTCTTTGTGTTTTTCTCTAGCTCCTCCATTGGGGACCCTGTGTTCAGTCCATTGGTTGGCTGAGAGCATCCACTTCTTATTGGTCAAACACTGGCAGAGTCTCTCAGGAGACAAAATTCAGGTCAAAGGAGACTGGGAGCACAACCCCAATTTTGTAGGAATGAAGCTTCCAAACAAAGTTCTTCTCACCTTGAGAAAATTTGTTCTGTAAAGAAGGGCTGCAGAGATAGTACCATGACCTAGAGCAATGGCTGCTCTTCTAGAGAACCCATGTTCAGTTCCTAGCACTCACACAGAAGCTCATAACTGTGTAACTTCAATTACATGGAGTTCAGTGCCTTCTGCTGACCTCTAGGAGCACTGTACCCACAGGGTGCACAGACACATATGCAGGTAAAACACTCTCACACAGAAGATAGATAAATAAATAAATAAATAAATAAATAAATAAATAGTCTGCAGAGAATCCGCTCCAAAAGAAAACATGAGGGAATTAAGATTTAAAACCAGATAAATATCTGGGAGGTAGTGACTCAAGAAGACAAAATGAAAAGTGCATCATCAGAAAGAAAAGATAGCTTATGGAATTCTAAAATAAGCTAGTTCAAAGAAGGTCGACTTTAGGATTGTTTTCTGATTTATTTTTTCTAGTAATAGATTTGTTTCAGAAAACTTTTTTAAGTTGGAAAGTGACTACACACTATTTTTTAAATGTATTATTCAAACAAATTGTGAGTTCATGAAACTCAATCAGAAGATATCAACCAGTAAGGATATAGATTGTTGTTGTTGTTGTTGTTGTTGTCATTGTTGTTTGAAATGAGGTCTTACTATGTAGTCTTGGACTATCTGGTATTTACTCACTATCTAATAGACTAGCTTCAAACTTGAAGCATGTGCTACAATAGCAAGCATACACTAATATGCCTAACTCTACAGATAACACCATTGTCTAGACTTTAAACATCTTAGTAAAGATGTTTAAGACATTCATCCAATATACACTGTAAATGTGCTTTTTTAATGAGATTTCAGTCCACTATGATAAACACTGTGGCCAAAATTAACTTATGGAACAAAGGATTTGTTTTATTTTAGAGTCTACAGCACATCATGAAAACAAGTCAGGGCAGGAACTCAAGGTAGAAACACAGAAGCAGGAGCCAAGCAGAGACTGCTCTTAATGGCTTGAAGCCCCTGGCTTATTCAGCCTGATTTTCTAGACAGCCCAGCTATACTGATCCAAACATAGTACTCACTATCCACAGTGGGCTGAGCCCTCCCACACTCCCACATCATGATTAATCAATGTAATACCTCATGGCCTTGCATACAGGCAATCAATCTGGTGAGTGCATTCTCTTTGGTGAGTCTCCCTCCTTCCATGTGACTCTGGCAAAAATCTAACCAACACAAACCCTGAAGAAAACTAAAACGCAGTTGATCAAACCTCCACTCTTCAAGCTTCAGTAATTAATGGGCAAAATGTTCATCTGTGGAATCACACTCACCAAAGATTGCATTTTGACCTTTTGATGGGGGCTAAAATACCAAGAAACTAGATCCATCCTTGAAGAGTGTATCCCCAGTGACCTACTACTGAAAACCCACTGATGCTTTAGAATTAATTCAACTTAAATATTTAAATGGGGTCACTTCTTCTGGGTAAGAGGGGGGAATGAATTCAAAGTGGTAAGGTAATGGCCTAAAGAAAACTGTTGTTAGTAAAATTTACCACCCCTCAAAAAAGGCATTTTTAGAAATATAACAAACACCTGTCTCCTCTAGATGATTTGGATGCAGGGCTGACTAGAGCCAGGGAGTGAAATCTTTGGAATCTTCCTCTTCTTATATGATGGATACAGGGATAGTATGCAGAGCTGACAACTTATAACAACTAGTAACACAGTGGCTAAGATGGTAAGGACATATTAAAAGGTCAAGGGAAATGCAGTCCATCTATTAGACATAGCATATATCCTGTAATGTGTGGAGTTGTGTAGTTTTTTAAAGATTTAACGTGGGAACATGAAGATACAAAATTTGTTCGCAAACTGTTTAAAGCCACAACTTTTTCTTCTTGCAATACTATTGCTCCGAAGCCCATTGACATGTTAGGTAACACAATTTCATTTGAGCAGATATTGTAGGTATATCACAAAGTTTGTAGTACATACAAAGGAATCTGTAAGCAAATAAGCAAGGCTGTGTCCTGGTAAGTCTTTAATTTTATAAATGGAGGTGGGGCTGATTTTATAGATAGGCTATAATTTGTTGACACTTGCTTTATATTTTTAAAAGAAGAAAATAAGTAGGGTTTTTGAAATGTTGACTGATTCTTTTTAAAAAAAAAAACAAGAGTATAAAATTTCTATTGCTTCTGATGAATAATTCTTAAATACTTCTACTGGGTGTCATATATCACCATCCATAAATTTGGTTTCTGTGTCTATCTAGGTTTTCTTCCTATTCTCAGAATGCACACTCTATAACTAAACCTCAGCAAAGGTTTAAAATCCCGACAGAAACCCAACCTTCGTAGGGCTGATCACTTTGTATTGGCTAATAAGCCATCATGTGTAGGTGAGCTATGGTTGCTCATTCCTGGGAGAAGCTAATTCTCCCATTCTCAGCAGCCAAGCTGGTGACAATACTAATCAAATGACAAGAAGTTAATAATTTGAAAAAAAGGAAGGGCATAGGATGAGGCTGGAGAGAAAAATGTGAATTAGGAAGGTGATGTAACTATATTTTATTTACAAATGTAAAAAAAAATAATTTTAAAAGAAAATCTATATTCTACAAAAATGACAAATTCAGGCTGTAATTCCATATATGTGTCCAGTTGAGAAATCATTTGTGCACCATAATAGGTTAGTATGAAGAGGAACACTTCATAATGACATGAAAATACCCTCATGGTGATGTGTTGAAACTTTGTGGAAGAAAATGTCAACTTTTTCCTTCTTTGTATATAAAAGGTTTTTTTCTTTCAACTGTGTAGGGATATAAGCACCAAAATTAAGACATAAAATTTTATAAAATACTAGCATTCAGCTATCATGGGGAAAATAATGTACAAGAGTTTTACTGGTCGGTGAAGAAAAACAGGGACTCTACACGATTCCCTTCACAAACCCCTTCTGCTTTACACCACACATCTTGTTTGTTGAAGCCAGTTTTACTGTGGATTTTTTTATCTAGTGTGTAAGCCTAAGAAGTTTGTTCCTGCCTTTGGGTCAAGTGGCCTATCTCCCTTAGAACTTATTGAGTCCTATAAAGCTACTACTCTCCCCATAAGCTTCATTCCCAACAACCCCCTAATAGAAGACAGACAGACTCAACTTTATAAATAGTCAACATCTGTAAGCATGTTTTTATTTATGAATATTGTTATGAGCTAGGCATCTATCTCGGGTGACATTTCTTAGAGTCCCTGTCCATGGAACAACAATCACATGTGTTTGAACTAAGAGTGGTGATATTCTTAGATTTGAGATCTTCTCCCCATCTTGCTATTCAGATGAACACCTTGTGGCAAGCCCATAGTGTAAGCTGCTCCATTAACGACATAAACTATGACTAAGGACATACATATACAGAGAGGGTGTGCGTGAGTTGTTGCTTGGGAATCAGATGAGTGAGAAAGTAGACTGTTAATGCTCCAAGTCCTCATCTTGAGTGTGGAAGCTAAACAGTGCCATCTGTCATAGTAAAATGAAAAATTAAATAGTTGTATGTAGCAAGGGTGATATTTATTGTATGGGTTTTCCTCTCAGGTCAGCATTAAGACACTGATAATATCGTGACTGTAAAAAAATAAAAATAAAAAAAAAAGAACTGTTCACTCCAGGAAATTTAAATTTAGCATAAGTACTATGGGAAGCTATAGTATGAACACAGAGAAGTTTGGAAGAGCCTCTGTGTCCATCTGTGTTAAAGCTCCATTCATACCTTCCTAGCAATGGATATCTTCAATATCCATTGATCTCTGGATGATTTCTAGTAAGACTGTGTTTCTCTCACCCTACTTCAGTATTTGCTTCCCTGTAGTATCAACTTAGTCACTGACTTAGAGTTTATATAACAGTGATAAAACATATAACCTGTGGCAGGAAGGGTGTGTTTCATCTTACCACTTATCATTCAGAGAAGTTAGGGCAGGAATTCAAGATAGAATCCTGGAAACAAGAACTAAAGCAGAAGCCATGGAGGGATGCTGCTAATTGCCTTGCTCTTTCATGGTTTGCTCGACCTGCTTTCATATAGCACCCAGGACAACCAGCCCATGGATGGCACTACACACACACACACACACACACACACACACACACACACACACATGGGGATCTGGGCTCTCCCATATCAATCAAACAATCATCAATTAAGAAAATCTACTACAGGCTTGCCTATAGGCTTCCCAAAATATAAAGGAGACATTTTCTCAGGAGAGCCTTCATCTTCTGAAATGACTCTAACTTGCATCAAGTTGATGTAAAACTAGCCAAGACACCTTCTGCCCTGTATAATGTAGAAAACCAAAAACGTGTTTGGCATGCCTGCTGAGGAGCTATACCCACAACCACTGATCCATTATTCTAGCCTTCTGCGTGGCTCTACTTCTTTCTGGCTACTGATTTAAGGTTAAAAAAAAAAGCCAATGAGAAAAGTCAGGCATCTGATTGAAGTGATGAATTTTCTTGTCAGTTGTTTCTAATTAAGCACTTTGTTGATGGATATATTTATTAAGTTCCCACAGTATCAGCTGTCACCCAATGTTTTGAATTAAGTAAGACCTAGAAAATACAGAATATGTTTGTATGTCAGCAAAGGAGGAAACTGAAGTGCAGTTTCTGGATAGAATGTCTCCAAAGATCAGTCCAGCAAGCACCCTCTAGTAAAACAAATTGGGTCACAGAATTGGTTAGAAAGGGCAGGGGCGTGACTGTGGTTCATTTCTCTGTCCAGGGTGCTGAGATGTTATTCTGTAGCATCTTTCAGCCTGTCTAATGGGCTCACTTTAGGAGAGTTGAGGGTGGGGATACCAATTTCTAACCACAAGCTTGATTTTACATTTCTGTTCATTTTGCACAGAAGGTACACTGTACTATTCTGTACTCTGTCGCATACATCCTATTGCTGTAGTATCATTTGGAAGTAACAACGATTTCAGAGAGTTGTTTCTCAAAAGGCACAAAACAAGGAAGGAGGAAATTAGCATAACTTTGACTCCCTATTTATGAACTACTCCCTTGTGGACTCTGCATGGTGAAGGTATAATGGAGACATTGCTATTCTCATGTAGACATCCACTATTTGGAGTTCATGATTCATACTTCAATTTCAAATTCAGATATCTTTTCTGGATACTTCATAAGATTAAGAAAAGCACAAGCTTTTCATTAGAAATAAGTTCTTCTCCCATCACAGAATCACAAATGATTGATATGATGATCAAAAATGCTAAGGACATTTTAAAGCACAGAGGTAAATTATATGCAGCTTCGGCTGTCATTAGTCTATGATAAAGATGAAGAGAGTATCAGTAAAACAACTTAATAGCGAGTGTTCTGAGAGCAGTAAGCTGATGTGGATACTTGTATAGATCTCTTATGTTTAAATCTGTGCTGGAGAGAGATTTTAGCATATCTAAAGTGGGTGTGCAGCATATCCTTTGATAGCCTTACCACAGTTTTCTTATTTAGCTGACACTTGGAAAGACTTAGATTTCAAGATGTTTGAAGTGAATTCTCTAATAAAACCTAAGAGTTAATGTCCTATACTGCTGATAGGTGTATTGGTCACATTTCTTGTTTCTGTGACAAAATAGCAGACTTTAGGAAGGAGTCACTGCAACTTCTGGGAGGAAGTGGGCTATTATGCTCATAGGTTGGGAGCACAGTCTATCATGGTAAATCATGTGGGCAGCAAGAGTTGAGGCCGCTGTATCTACAGCCAGCAAGCAGGGAAAGGTGCCCAGCTTGCTTTCTCCCTTTACTCAATCTGGGATCCAGCTGATGGAAATGGTGCTGCTCACATTCAAAGCGAGTCCTCTCTGCCCTGGTAATGCTTTCTTGAAACATCCTCACGTTCACATACAGAAGTTTATTGTCATAGCGATTTTAACTCTAGCCAAGATGACAAGAAAATTAATGACTCATCAAGGAAGAGCTTACTCAATCTCACAGTCAGTCGTTCAGAAAAATCCAAGCAGGAACACAGGTAGGACACTAGAGATAGCTTGCTCCTCATGGTTAGCTCAGCCTACTTTCTCACAGTATCCAGAAACACCAGCCAAGGGGTGGCAAGGCTTGCAGTAGGTTGAGGTCTCCCATATTACTTATAAATCAAGAAAATGCTTAGTAGGCATTTATACATAATATATATGTATGTATGTATGTGTATGTATGTGTATATATATGTATATATATATACATATATATGTATATATATATTATATACCACAAAACATCAACAATACCTTCTTGGTATATAAATTTGATATTATCTGTAAATATCAGGTTTTCTGAGAATCTGCATGCTCAATGTTTTTGTGCCGCCTAGTTTTATGTCAACTGGGAATAAACTAGATTCACTTGGGAAGAGAGAATGTCAACTGAGAAAATGGATGTCCTCTATAAATCAGCCTTTCCAAAAAGAACCCCAGTTCCCCAGAAAGTATAAGCAACAATCATTAAGCTGGACTTCATGAAGTTGCGAAGCTTCTATGCGATGAAAGAAATATTTAGATGACTGAAAAGGCAGCCTACAGAATGGGGGTAAAAAAAATCTTTACCAGCTAGCTATTCACCTAACAGGGGATTAGTGTCTGGAATATACAAAATATTCAAAAAAATAAATGCCAAGAAAACAAACACCCAAACTGATAAGTGGGTTAAGTAACTTAACTGAGAATTCTCAGGAGAAGAAATACAAATGGCTAACACATACTTTTGAAGAAGTTCGGCATCCTTAACCATGAGAAAATGTAAATTAAAAATACCTTCAGATTTAATCTGCCATAGTCAGAATGGCTAAGATTAAGAAATCAAAGGGCAATAAATGCTGGTAAGGATGTGGGGGAAAGGGCACACTCATGTACTGTGGGTAAGAGTGCAAACAGCCACTATGGAAATCAATGTGAAACTTCCTCCAAAAACTAGAAATACATCTATCATATGCCTCAACTCTATCAGTCCTAGGAATACACCCAAGAACTCTACATTCTACTACAGAAACACAAGCTCACCCACATTAATAGCTACTCTGTTCACAATACCTAGAGTATGAAAATAGCCTAAATGTCCATTAACTTGTGGGCAGGTAATAAAAATATGGTACAATAGAATTTTATTCAGCTATAAAGAAAATTAAATATGAAATCTGCAGTTAAATAGATGGAACTGAAAAACATTATAGTGACTAAGAAAACCCAGACCAGAAAGCCAAATACCCCATGTTCTCAATCATATATGGGTCCTAATGTTAAATCCTTAGGTTTTGGTGTTTAATATGGAGTGCTTATAAAATGTAGAGAATTAGAAAGGAACAACTGGGGTAGAGAGGGAGACACATATAACGGGAAGAAGTAAAATATGAGTGATGGAAAGGGGGAAAGTGAGCATGAAGGAGACCTTAGACATAGGGCAGGAATAACTAACACTAAGGGTGTGGTAAATGATAGGGGCAGAAGGTACAGGCAAAATGTCCCAATGACTGTTTTTGCTCCCTTGCATTGGAAATATGATTACAAAATGCCTTTTCAAAGTAATTTTTAAAGCAGAGAGAGGGAAAGAGAGAGACAGAGAGAAACAAAGACAGAGAGAGACCCCTGTAAACACCAAGCCACACCAGTAGCTCAGCATCCATCTGCATTTGTCACACTGTGACACATTTCCTTCTTTCCTTTTTTAAGCTATACTTTTTTCTTTCTTTTATATTCGATATATTCTTTATTTACATTTCAAATGCTGTCCCCTTTCCTTGATCCCCCCTCCCTGAAAGTCCCATAAGCCCTCTTCCCTCACTCTGTTCCCCCATCCACCCCTTCCCACTTCCCTGTTCTGGTATTGCCCTATACTGCTGCACTGAGCCTTTCCAGAACCAGGGGCCACTCCTTCCTTCTTCTTGGACATCATTTGATATGTGGATTTTGTCTTGGGTATTCGAAGCTTCTAGGCTAATATCTGCTTATCAATGAGTAAATAACTTGAGTGTTCTTTTGAGACTGGGTTACCTCACTTAGTATGATGTTTTCCAGCTCCATCCATTTGTCTAATTTCATGAATTCATTGTTTCTAATGGCTGAATAGTACTCCATTGTGTATATATACCACATTTTTTGTATTCATTCCTCCGTTGAAGGACATCTGGGTTCTTTCCAGCTTCTGGCTGTTATAAATAGGGCTGCTATGAACATAGTGGATCATGTATCCTTACTACATGCTGGGGAATCTTCTGGGTATATGCCCAGGAATGGTATAGCAGAGTCCTCTGGAAGTGTTATGCCCAGTTTTCTGAGGAACCGCCAGACTGATTTCCAGAGTGGTTCTACCAGCTTGCAATCCTACCAGCAGTGGAGGAATGTTCCTCTTTTTCCACATCCTCACCAGTGCCTGTTTTCTCCTGAATTTTTGATCTTAGCCATTCTGACTGGTGTGAGGTGAAATCTCAGAGTTGTTTTGATTTGTATTCCCCTGATGACTAATGATGTTGAACATTTCTTAAGGTGCTTCTCTGCCATCTGAAGTTCTTCAGGTGAAAATTCTTTGTTTAGCTCTGTACCCCATTTTTTAATAGGGTTACTTGGTTTTCTGTGGTCTAACTTCTTGAGTTCTTTGTATATATTGGATATTAGCCCTCTGTCAGATGTAGGGTTGGTGGAGATCTTTTCCCAATTTGTTGGTTGCCGTTTTGTCCTTTTGACAGTGTCCTTTCCTTCTTTCTAATAGTGATAATGAACTATGCCTGGCATGATAATCTTTCTCTTGTTTTCCTTTATGCCTTTTTCCTACTAATCATATATCTCTAAATAATATGATCGCATCCATGCATTCTTGATCAATTGCATAAATGGGGCTCTATGATAATTCCCCCTGGCTGTGTCAGTGACTCAACTATGTGTTTGAGTCTACTGTGTCTTTTTGTTTAACTTGAACTGACACTTCTTCTTTGCTACAGTACTTTTGGCATTGAGTTATAACTTTACAACTTATTCTTTCTAATGTTTATTAGAAAGAATAAGTTGTAAAGTTATAACTCATGTTCTTTATTCTTTGGATATTTATCTCATCCCTCCTCACTGCACCCCCTCTGCTTGTGTGTGCTTGAGAGTGTGTCTGTCTGTTTTTGTTTCTATATCTTCTACCTAACTTTCTTATGCTGTATAACAGAGGAGAACCTGTCTAAGGGTAGCATTAGTAGTAACCTGTGCCTTTCTACATCAATTACCAACAAAGACCATGCCCCCAGCATGCCTGTAGGACAATCTGATCTGGCCACTTTTTTAAGTTCCTTCTTCCCAGGTGACTGAAGGCTATATCAACTTGATAATAAAAAACAACCAGGACAGTTGGTTTCCCAGGTTATGTTCTTGTGTGAAGAATGAAAGCTCTGTCACTCTCCTTAAGAGCCTTTTTTTAGGTGTGGCTTGAAGAAGCCCAGACATGCTTGGCTCTCCATAATTCTATTGCATATCAACTTTCTCATTTAAAAGGAAAGCAAAGTAAAAATCACAACTCATTTATGTTTATTTCTCACTTTAAGTTATTAAACAACCTTTCCCTGATACTCCAAAGTCAAAATGTAATCAAATCTTTATAGACCTATGTAAGAAACTCATTTTTATTTTTTTTTATAATGCTGAAAATATACCTTATTATCTCCAAGATTCTGATATGCTGTTCATTCTCTGTGGGGTCATTAATATCACTCTGGATAAGTCAGTGTTTCTTCAGGGTCTTTTAGATTATGTATGGGCAATTAATCCAGATTAGAATATGTCTATAATTTGCCGGGCGGTGGTGGCACATGCCTGTAATCCCAACACTCTGGGAGGCAGAGGCAGGCAAATCTCCAAGTCCAAGGCCAGCCTGGTCTACAGAGTGAGTTCCAGGACAGCCAGGGCTACACAGAGAAACCCTGTCTCGAAAAAAAAAAACCAAACAAACAAACAAACAAACAAATAAATAAATAAATAAAATAAGAAGGTCTGCGTGTCTTTAAAAAAAAAGAATATGTCTATAATTTAAAGTCACTGTTTAGCAATGATTTTATCACCTTCTGATCTATTTCCGCTTCAGTTCATATATTCTTCACCTGTCATAGTGTTTATGTGTTCATGCATATATGGGAGTGCATAAATGTGCTTACTTGTGTGTGAACATGTGTGTTGAGGCCAGAGGTCAACCTCAGGTATCATCATTAAGAACTATTCATCGTATTTCTTGAGACAGGTTCTCCCATTATCCTAGAATTTGCCAGGTAAGCTGGGGTAGCTGGGCAATGAGCTCAGATATCTGCTGTTTCTTTTTCCTCAGCTCTTGGACCATAAATATGTGCCATCAGACCTGTCCTTTTATATGTGTTCTGGGTAGGGGGATCATTGAATGTAGGTCCTCATGCTTACATGGTAAGAACACTACAAGCTGAACTACTCTCTGTCCTCACATCTTTATCATTATTGCAAGAGGGAAGAGATAAAAGACCTAAACCACACTCGTCATCTCTAGTTTTGCATTTGCTCAGTCACCAGGAGTTATACTGCTAGTCAAACAACTGAGATAATTGCATCTCTAATTTGATCCAAGCAAGGAATAAACAACACACACAAAAAAAAAAAATCTGAGCAACAAAGAGCAATTTATAATACTTTCAGCACAAGGCCGTTTGTTTAAAGCTTAGCCTTTGAGCATTATTCTCATAGATCCATACTTTTCTTTAAATGTCTGTTGTTTTGTCCTTTGGATTTTTGCTGTTGTTGTTGTTAAGTGTCAAGATCACTGAAGACTCTGTGGGCCAACAGGTTCTAAGGTTATCCTGCTCTCTCTCCCTCAGTGGAACTGCTTGTGTTTGCACAGTGTGAACAATGTTCTCAGGACATTTCTAAACTTTGGCCTTCTGTTTTCGGTCATACAATTTCATGACAACATGTTCTTTTTAAATGTCCTAAATTTTCCTTCCTAATGTCACAGTGTCTTGTCTAAGCCCAAGCTTGAAGAAAATGAGTTTTGTTTTGTTTTGTTTTGTTTTAAAAAAAACAGGTGAAGACAGCTATCTGTATACACTTTGTTTATGAATGAAAAGAACCCTGGCTTCTGGAGTCTTGCTCTGTATTTAAGAGGCCCCCAGATTCATTCACTACCTATTTTCACCCACCTGGCTGTCATACGTCCATTTCCTTTTGCTCTGTCAAAATGCCCTGACGAAGTTGCTTAGAGGAGTATGGATTTACTTTGTATCAAAATTCCAGGTAACAGTCTAACTGCAAGAAAGGCAAGGTAAGAATCTGAACCAACTAATCACATCCAGGGGCAAGAGGAGAGAGAAATGAATCCAGTCACATCTATTCATCAATTCACGTCCTCTACTCTTTCCATAGTCCTGGACCCAATCCCAAATATTGTTTATAATGGACTGGATCTTCTGACCTTAATTAATGTAATCAAGACAATCCCCTACAGGAATGATCACGGGCTAACCTGATCTAAACCATCTCTCCATAAATGTTCTTCAGGATGTCAAGCTGACAATTCCACCTTGTGTCAAGTTGACAGTTAAAACCATCATGCTGCCATAACCCTCAGTGTCTTTAGGTAATCTCTTCCTCCTTCCATTTGTGTTGTTTTCATTACCTTGCCTTAGCCATCTCTTTCATCACATGTGAAGTTTTAATGTCTCAGGAGCCAAAAACCAATTATTGTGTCATGTTTTTTGTATCAATTTTGACCTTTTAGCATTAAGATGACATTGCAAGAATTGGAGAGAGATATCCTAGGGCAGTGATCCTCAGACTCAAATGTGCATCTGCTAATGACACAATTATTCAGTAACACTGCTGAAGAATGCTAAGGCAGACTGTTTCAGGCAGCATGCTATGAACAGGTACTGGGACACTAGCTAGTGCAATGGTGAACAATAATGGAAGAAAGATTGAAATCAATTCCAAGTATTACATAGAAAATTGAGATTTTAAAAGCCAAGGGGTAAGAGAAAAGATTTTTGGATAAAAATCACACATAGGGAATGTCAGGCCTAACTACACTGATCTGGTCAGATTCTTGACTATCAGACATCACCAAAATAGAAGGTGGAGAATGGGAAGCCCAGCTAGATATTCAGGATGATCATATGTTGAGAAGAGGGCATTCTGGATCCATTGACTTTAACATATTCTTCAAAATTTGCATACAGGACATGTGCAAAACTCTAACAATTGTATGTATTAGCACAGATGACCAAAAATCACTGTCTGCTTTTACCAGTTTCTCAGATCAGAAATTGGAATACAGTTTTGCCCAGGAGAGGATCTCTGCCACCTCAAACTCATCTGACAGGGTAATAAATCAGTTCTCACTGAATTTCATCCCCTTAATTTCTATTCAGAGAATTGAAAGTTAGTGAATTTAATATTGTATTAGGTTCCCAGGTCATATTAAAGCTGTTAATCCAGTGAACACACTTTGTTATGCAGTGTATTAAGTACAGGATTTTGATCATGCTAGACAAGCCTTCTGCCACTGAGCTATACTCTATCCTAAAGGGTACTGTCTAAAGACCACTACATTAGAAATATCTGCATTGTATGAAATATTCACATTCCCAGTTCATAGTGAGTCCATCCTCAAACATTTCTATTGTAAATGAAGGAGTTTAAACTTTTGCTGTGGATTTGTATAGCATCATCATGCAAGCAAAAGTTTTTATGGCCTACGTATAAACCATAATAACTGAATGCATTTCTCTGTAACACGATGAAGATTTTATTCATCTACCACAGAGATAAGATAGGAAAACAATGTGACATAAGGGAGAACATCAAATAGTTTACATTTTGTACTTGAAATGCATGTAGGGTCATAGAACATTCTGGTGAAAGAGTTAGAATTTCATAAGAAATCCATCTCCTTTTTTTTCCAACTGATCTATAAATGCAAATTCCTTGTAAAACCAAAGGGTCCTGAAGAGAACAGTGCTTGGTTTTTCCTCTTAAGGAAGCTCACTCTCATATACCAGATACCATCAACCAGAATTCTATTATTATGCACTATTCAAGACATTTCATCTCTTAATCATCATGTGAAGAGTGAGGTAGTTAAGAAATAAATGCAACACTTTCATCAACTGTAAAGAGAATTGGTTCTGATGAGGGATGTTGCCTGTGACAATCAGGCCTGAAGTAATGGAGATGTTGACAGATGCAGAAAAGTTGCAGTGTGATTCAGGCATAGATGAACAAAACTGTACAAAAAGAGAAAGGCTGTAACTCTGAGAACACCAGTGCTCCTACTTCAACGCTCTCTCTGTTGTATTTCTGAAATGTTTCTGTGTAAGACTTCCAAGTTGTATTTAAATATTAATACTCTAAATCCACAGGATTCTAAAACACAAGAGTATTTCAATATTTCCCTACCAATCATCTGTGTTTCATGGCAGTATTAAGCAAATTGTTCTTATATAACCTTCGCTTGTCCATAGAAAGAAGCATGCAGTAGTAATCTGTTGTGTGTAGTTTTACTCTACTGCCTTTTGCTTCGGGAGGTGACCCAGCTTCCCTTAATTCTGCTTATAGAAGACACACACACACACTCAGTTTGTTCCTTTACAACTTGTCTTCTTGGCACAATTGCTGGGCATTATCATCTTGTGCCTGGAAAAGCATGCCCTTACTAATTTATTATCTCCATCTCTCCACCCACTCTAACCTTCAGTGTCTAGTCCCACCTAGCCCCTGCCAAACATCCATGGCCACCCACCTGTAGCAGCCAGGACCAGACATCACATGGTTGCTGTATTCTTCTTCCTCTAAAGCAAGGCAGAGAACTCCGCCCTCCTTCTTTGTGCCTCCTTTTCCTCCTGGGACCCAGAAGTCCAGCCTGTACCTTCTGCACAGCAATTGGCCCCTGGCTTTCTTTACTGACAAATCAAGAACCAGTTGGGGAACAGGACCTTAGCATCAGAACCGCCCCCCCCTTCAGTAATCTTTATTAATCTTTACATCTAGGCTCTCATTTTGATCTGTCATGATAAAATCCCATATCCCAGCTTTGACAACCACCATGTAGTTACCTGGCAAAGACTATCCTTACTCATCTCTCTTTATCTACACTTACCATCATTTTGTGCGCCAGTTTGTATGAAATAAATACACACCAGTCATGTAATTGAAATGGCAAATAACACAGCTACTTTTAGTCATAACTACAACATTCTCAAATGCTTTCAGCATTTCCTTAAAATGTTAGTACCTGTTATGCTTCAAAGCACACATCATGTCTGACTTTTCAAAACCTGTCTATTTAATGGGTAGCCACTTCCAATAAAATAGAGTCTCCTGTAGGCAATCTTAATCATGGGGAAGATGCATTATTCAAGCTAATCATTCATGTCCAGCGATATTGTTAACAGTGATCTCTCAGGGGATATTGTTAACACACTTGTTAAAATTTTCAGAACATCATCCTAAGTGAGGTAACCCAGTCTCAAAAGAACACTCATGGTATTCATTCACTGATAAGCAGATATTAGCCTAGAAGCTTGGAATACCCAAGACACAATCCACATATCAAATGATGTCCAAGAAGAAGGAAGGAGTGGCCCCTGGTTCTGGAAAGGCTCAGTGCAGCAGTGTAGAGGAATACCAGAACAGGGAAGTGGGAAAGGGTGGATGGGGGAACAGGCGGAGGAAAGAGGGCTTATGGGACTTTTGTGGAGGGGGGATCCAGGAAAGGTGAAATCATTTGAAATATAAATAAAGAATATATCAAATAAAAAAATTTTCAGGGACAAGTAAGAAATGAAGGCAAAACTACAGCTGTCAGTACAACGATGTACTTCAGAGAAGGCATGTAAATATGTGTGAAGTCATTCTAATTATCAGTTTGATTTAAAATATTAATTACATGGACTCCATCTGTCTTCTGGAAACCTTCATTGATGCAATCTGTAAACAAGCGCAGGTCTGGGAGGTACATTGTGGTGGGCAGTAGGAGTCCACACCACCCACAGTAAATCCAAAGAAAATGATGGAAGCCTGCACCATTTGATAAAGAGGAATGGCCTGTGTGGTGTTCCTGGAGACATTTGTTGCTTTGATTGGATGGAGGCAGATACTCACATAGCTGATCTTGAAAGTCGGGAATACAAGACAGCACTGTGCTGCAAAGATGACCACACAGGGTAGAAAGAACACAAAATATTGCATTCCTACTCCCCAAAGACCCTAGTGCTGCCCCAGCTTTCTCAGATATCTCCACACTAAAGATAGCGGATCCCCTGGATGATAGCATTCTAGACCCACCAGTTCAGGTTTGTGGGATTTGCATAAAAATGGAAGTTTTTGTAATGTGCCTTCTGAGACAGACTTTACAGCAGATTTCAAACATTGAAATTCCATACGCTAATTGGAAAGCTAACTCACTTCTTTATGGACTGGACACGTACCTTTTCTACTCAGAAATCATACAACACACAAAGAAAATACTTTCAGCCAATGAGTCATCTCTGTTTAATAGATAACTCTTGATGGAATATTCTATGGTAAACAATTATTTAAAATACAATATCAATCCTTTATTCTGCTTTCAGAGCCTTCCCAGTAAAGAGAGAGACAAAAATCTTCAAAATGGCATATAATAAATAGAAATGACACAGAAACAGCCTGAAACTTCAGAGGATGCATTTCTTTCAGTTCAAGTTTGCAAAAACTGTAGGTTATTTCTAACTTTTTTGACTATCCCCACACAGGAAATTCTCTTGCAAAAAAAGCAAAAGAAATGACTTATATCATTGTGTTTTGTAAAAGTGCGAGAGCATTAATGCTCATATTGATCCAACTTGATAATCTGTTTTATTCTCATCAGCAAATGTATTAAGTTGTCAAATCTTTCTCCACACAATATGCTATTGTTTTGTAAACAGGAGCTCATTTTTTTTACATTAGTTCCTTAGACTTAATTTTACTTCTGTTTATTCAAATTGTTTTCATGTCATGAAGTTCAGATTTTGGAAGTATTCCCTCTCACCACAAACACACATGCACACATGTACACACATGGTGAAAGATCCAGAGACAGAGAGATTTCTGATTCTCATTGGAAATCTACCAAAGACGCAAAATGGCCCTGAATAAACAAGCTGCCCATTTGCAAGGAATTCTTACACATTCTACACCTAATCTAACACCATTCTTTTTTCAACAATAGCTCCATCTTTCGAGATTCATTACCATGAAAAAAATCTGTGAAATCACTTCTACCAATATTCTTTATATTGTGCAGAGGAGAATATGCTATTTTGGAATATTCATTTCCTTTTAACTACTTTTTACTATCTAATATAACCTTTTCAGTATCTGTTGTTACTATATACTGAGCACGGGACTGTGAGAAGCCCTTTCTTCTGTAAAGAATAGTCCAGTTAAGGACAGAAATACATCCTTCTAATGAAATGTAAATTTCTCATTAAAAGGCAACTCCTTTCTCTCAAAAGGTTGTACAGGTTACAACTTAAACTTGACTGGTGGAAATTCCTTTTGAAGAGCCCTGAAAGAATGTTCCAATTGGAGACAATGTAGGATCCAAGTTATTTTCATTTTAATGAATTAGAAAATGTGAGTGCATTTTCTAGATCAGAGCCAAGAAAATATTATTCTGAGATACCTCATCACATGTCAGTCAATGAGCTAACATCAATATCCATTTCCTCTTTGTTTAATCTCTTTCCCCATCCTTTGCTTAGTATATTTATGGATGAAATAGTTCACTAATGGAGACTCTCTATGAGCCAATGCTAAGTTGCAACGTTATTTTGTTATGAATTTTCTCAGTATTATGTGCCTTATTCATGTGGATTAGAGTCTTCTCACAGTACCCTTGGATAAATACACTTTCAGATTCTGATATGTCCTTAGTTTTTACTTTTAAAAAAATTCACTTAGGGCAGGTACAGTGATGAATGCTAGTAAGGCTAAGACTCAGGAGGCTGTGGAAAGAGGAACCCAAATTTAAGCTCATGTGAGCTACACTGTGAGACTTACCTCAGGAGCAAAGTAAAATGTTGGGCTTGGGATGTAGCTCAGTGACAGTGTACCTGTCAACCATATGTGAGGGGTTAAATACCAAACATTTATAAAAATAAAATAATTATTCATAATGCCTATTAAAGACAGAAAGACACATTTAAGGGGTCTGTTACAATAGGCATAAGGACCACTGCAATGGCATTTTGTAGTGATGAAGGGAGGTTAAATTAGCTATACATAGGATGAAGAAAATGTGGGTTTATGTCTCTAATCAGGATGCAGGTAGGTGGGTGGGTGAAAGATTATTAGGAGAAAAATTAGGGAGTCATGGGTATTATGCCTTAACCAAACTAACAGCATATATGCTGACAAGACAGTGATCAGACATTCCCCAGGGATGATGCCGGATGAAGAACCCAATCACATTCTGAGAGTCGGGTGTTCTAGTTAATCTTGCTAAAATAGAATGTATAAGGAAATGTACAGAAGGCCCCAAAAGAAGATCCAAGATGGGAATAAAGTATGTTAAAGACAAGAATTTGTGTTAGTTTCCACCCTTTCTAATTTACTTACTTTTTGTTTTTAAGGACCAAATGACTCATCAGCCAACTCAAAGATAAAAAACGCAAAAGCCCACTGTTCTGAATGTCCGAGTCCAGAGGTGGTTAGTTGAGATATGGAGATTCTCAGCTTGAAGCACTGTGAGCATATTGAGCAAGAAGAACTAGTGATGTGTCTTAGCTAATTTTTAATTGCTGTATAGAGACACCATGACCAAGGCAACTTGCTGATTTAAAAAAAAAAATCCTTTAATTGAGGATTTGCTTTGCAGTTTCAGAGTTTGAGTCTATAACCACAGTGATGAGCATGCTAGCAGTAGGGCAGGCATGGTGCTGGAACAATTTACAAGTTGAGACAACAATCATGAGTCAGACACACACACACACAAACACACACACACAGAGAGAGAGAGAGAGAAAGAGAGAGAGAGACAGAGACAGAGACAGAGACAGAGAGAGAGATGGGGGGAGACTGGGACTGGCATGGGTTTTCAAAACCTCCAAACCCATCCCCACTGACACACCTCAACCAACAAGGCCACACTTCCTAATCCTTCCCAAACAGTTCCACCAACCTTGGACCAAGCATTCAAATACATAAACTTATATGGCTGTTGTCATTCAAATACACCACACAGGGATAACCTGAGACATTCTCTGGTTTGTAGTTTGATGATGTCATTGGTCATTCTGGTAAATGTCTTTCACATACCATACAGCAGCAGATGTGAAAGCTATCTGTACATGACTTTTTATGATAGTGCACTTGGTTTTGATATCAAGTCGCCCAATTTCAGCTTGTGGGACTTCAAAACTGGGAAGTTCTAAGTTTGTTGTTTTTAGCCCCAAGTTAAGAATATGTTAGAAAAATGGAAACTTTTTAAAAAATTATATCAAGATAGGAAACTAGAATTTAAACTTGCTCCAGAAATGGGTGAGCAAAACCTTAAGGAGCGAAATGAACAGTACTATGATTATTTACTGACAAGAATCTGCTATAATTTATTACTGAAGCCACCAGATTAACTTGGTCATTCAGGCTTATACTTCCAGGTGCTTAGAAGACTGAGGCTTGAGGGATAACAGAGCCCAGGATGCTTAGGAGGCTACAGGCAAAGTCCAAAGCCTGAGAAGGCAAACAAGTGATATTCTGTCTCAAAAGGCAAAACACAAGAAAGTAGGGGGAGTAAAGAAAGACAGAAAGAAAGTAGTGCTGGGGGAACAGACAGAAGAGGAGTATAGGGAGAACAAAGACAGACAGACAAGAGTGAAACTCTGGAAAGTTGACCCTAGTTCTTTCAATTGTCTGGTCAGTTCTGATTTTGAACTTTGATTTTCAAATATGGCATTTTATTAAAGCCTTGGCTAATATAAACAGTTTCCAATTGTCTTCTGTTAGAAGAATATGTAATTATTTAATTAATGAATAGCTATCTTTCTATGAAAGCAAAAGCACCCACATGGAGCTTCCTAATTCTGTAGGGACCAGGTTTTAACTTTATTCACAAATATATTCTTAACCAAATGGTCTTGACCAAATTATACAAAAGTTAAGGACAAAAAAAAGGTTGTTTTGGGTTGGTTGGGTTCCTGTGTGCATCTGTGTTTGTTTGTTTGTTTCCTAGAATGTAAAGCATCCAAGAAACAGCCACCCCTCAAGCAATGTAGGTGCCCAAGCTTTAATCCACATGGTCAGGAAGGATTAACTGTTACGCTTGAATCTCAGCAAACATGTTTATGAATCCCTCAGTTATTCTTGTATTGCTGGTAATTCTAACAAGTCTGCTCATTTTACAGTTCTGAGATCCTTCCTTTTCAGATTACATGTCAGAGTATTTCCCATGAGTCTCTTATGGCTCAGAGTTCTTGCCAGGGCATCCGGAGCAGAAACAAACAAACAAACAACACTCTGTAGGCAGAGACTTAAAATGGTGGAGAACAGAGCGCATATAAGTAAGACATTTATTTATTTACGTGGAATGCAATGTCGGAAATAATAGCTAGAAATATAATTGATTAAACGATACAGACTATATCAAATTTCCATCCCCTGAGTAACTACCGGGTTTCCGAGAAATAGATGCGAGACCGTTCAACTTCTTCTTTTTTTGTAGGATACTAAGAGTTGAAGCGGGTGCTCACACATCCTAAGCAAGGGCTCTACCTACTGAGCTACATTTCAGCCCTGTTTTATTTGTCCCTCTTGTTTCTCACACATTCAATTAGCCACCAAATTCTATCCATTGGACTTCTTAAATATCCCTTTACTAACTCATTTTCTCATTTGCCTCTTGGTATTTGCCTAAGTTGGGGCTTACCTCTCAAGTAGGATATCTACTATGAGAAACTCATCCGTTTTCTTATTATTACTATTACTGCAAAAATCTCAACATGTTCTTATGGAGACATCTATATGTACATTGCAGACCGCTGTTCATGCTGCTTCTGAGAGAACTTCTTACACATATATCTCATTAGACGAGTAAAAATTTTCAGTGGCAGACATTACTTAGTATGGTGCAAGAAGCACCAGTGGCTGATGAAAGGCATGAAGGATCTCACTGCTGGTCAATATCAAGAGACCTGCATGCCATTCCGTCCTTTAGGAGCCACACTTAGTGTTCCAATGTAAGCAGGTCTGATGAGATCCAGGCAGCTGCCAGCTCCAGTTCTGGGGGAGTGTTGTTTGGGGTACATGCTATCACTGGTATTTTTAACAATGCATTGACACAGCAATAAGAATTCAAAAGGCCTCCCCCTAAATACCTGCTTATGTAACTAATTACAGTGGCTTCAACTAGGCCTGAGCTTTCAGTCAAAGCAAACACCCACTTACAGAGTGAAAGTACCCCTGTGTAAATGAAGAATGTTAGACTGTTTTCTTTATATAATCCCTCTGAAGAGGAAAGCCTCTCACTCTATTCCTAAGGGTGACATTGTCACCTTGAATTGTCTGAGTTCTTGCAATATCTAAGGGAATTACTTACCCTGTACTCAGAGTAACAGATAATGTTTAGGAACGATGGGCCACACCACACCTTTGCCTGTCAAAGAGCTTTGCTGTAGCACCTGCTTTGAAAAAGCACTTCTTCATCTGATGTGTTGAGAAAAAAAGTCTTTTGTATTTGCAGTTCTAACAGTGTATTTTCCGGCACGCCCACTGTACTCTAGGCATGTCATTCCAGTTAGTATATCTACTAATAATGGACATGAGGCCGCACATTGAATTCATACAATGCAGTGCACACTCTGTTCTTGGCATTCAAATACTCAGTGTCTGTATCATGTCACAGAATATAAGAGAAAGCATTTAATATATACAGCAATGAAATCTTATGCTGAAACATGTTAAAGTTTGCTGCGAAGTATCGTGATGAAATGTATTCTTCTGAATAATCCAGTACAGTTCAAATCATGGAGTTTCAATGACAAGGTGAAACATTCTGATTACTTCTTGACTTTAGCATACTGTGCCTTATATATAAAATTAAAAGTAAGTAATTTTTTGAGATAGGAGCGCTCAACATCAGTGGTTCTCAACCTGTGGGTCACAACCCTTTTATGAGTTGAATGTCCCTTTCACAGGAATCACATATCAGATATCCTGCATATAAGATACTTAGATTGTGATTTGTTACAGTAGCAAAATTACAGTTATGGAGTAACAACAAAAATAATGTTATGGTTGGGGATTACCACAACATGAGGAACTGTATTAAAGGGTTACAGCATTAAGAAGGCTGAGAACCGCTGTTCTTATATAGTCCTGGATGCTCTAGAACTTACTATGCAGACCAGGCCAGCCTTGAATTCACTATGATACCCTGCCTCAATTAAAATCCCCTGCTTTGATTAAAAGTGTGTGCCTTACCATGCCTGGCAAGGTAGATAGGTAGGTAGATGATAGATAGATAGATAGATAGATAGATAGATAGAAAATGATAGATAATAAATAGATGAGAGAGAGAGAGAGAGAGAGAGAGAGAGAGAGAGAGAGAGAGAGAGAGAGAGATGAAATCATGAGAAGCTCCTTTGTGCCTCAGCTAATGCTTTTAGTTAGAGGACTGTTTGTTACAGGACCCTCCAGTAGGGGAGGCTTTTAGTTACAGGACCCTCCAGTAGGAAGACTTACCTATAGAATCCTGTAGTGGTGAGAAGGGGAACTTTAAATTACAGGACCCTCTGGTGGGGGGACTTTTTTATAACTGTGGAGTCAGGTTTGGATTTTTCCATCCTGCCCTCTGGCTTCCAGAGCCTACCTCAGACCGCAGACACTGCCTCCCTGTGGAACTTGTCACACCCTGAAGTCCCATCTGCTTAGCACCTGGAAGAAAGCAGATGGCCACCCTGACAGGTAGATCTGAAGTTAAGTCCCAAGAGATCCTGGGAAGGAGGGGAAACTCCTCAGCTCTCGGAGCTCAGTCACATCGGCTCAGATAAGAAATAGTCTTCCAGGTTTGAGAAAGCCCCTGTCAAGGTGGTCACCCAAAGTACATTACAGGGACATTTGAGCTGCCTTCTTTGTGTTTCTCTTTTAAAAAAAAATATCTGAAGCATACTGTCTGTCCCACAAACTTATACTAACCTAGAAGCAAGCTCTGTGTGGTATGAAAACGACATCTCCAGGACAACATCAGGAAAGGCCTGAATTTTTTATACCCCCTTTGGCTGAATAGACTCTCCTTAAAGAACCCTGGGAACATTTATTGTTTATATTACAAGTTGGAGCTGATGGAAGGATTTTGGTGTCAAGGGCCAAGGTCTGTTTTAATTTATTTTATTAAGACCAGTAAATCATTCAACCACCAGTTTCTAGTTAGGCAGTAACTGTTGATAGAGCTTTTATAAAATAACACACAGGTTGCCAGCCCTCTTCAAATATCATACGTGACTATGATAAGGAACCTTGTGAACCCTATAACCAGCTTACAGATGAGGAAGTACCAGTGCATGGGAATGAAGTTGGAAAAGCCAGAGGAGGAAGAAAGCTTGGGCAAATGAGGATTTTAGACAATGCTCAGATTTTAATGAATTTTAAAACCTATCACTATTTCTGGTGACTGCCTGGAAGACCAAAGTGGCCAGCCTTCACCATTACAAGCAGGTCTGGGTACCTCTATGATATGCAGTGGTGCCCTCCTTCTGAGGAACAGGGAAGAGAGCTTTATCCATTTCATATCCACTTTATAAAAGCAGGTTTGGAAGAATTTTTTCATTAGTTAATTTATTTATTTATTCACTTTACATCCCAGTCACAGCCCCTTTTCTTCCCTGCCCTCGCCATACACATGATCTGTCCTTCCATTCCCCTTCCTCTTCACCTTTGACAATGAGGAAATACCCCTTGGATACCAACCTAAACTAGCACCTCAAGTTAATGCAGGACTAAATATGCCATCAAGAACTTTTTTTTTCCATCAAGAACTCTTTATGCTCAAGTTTTGTCCTTCAAAAAAGAACAGTGATGATTTGTGAAAGAGAAGTATTGATTGTCAAATTATGAGAATTTAAGCCATTGGAACTTAAAGCAAACAGAGAGAGGCTTCACTGATCAAAGTATTGGTGCCATCCCCTGAGTGTTGGGGTTTTTCATCAGGAAGACACATTGAGGAGGGATATTTTTGTGCACCTAGAAAGAAAAGTAGTGCAGGTGTGTGTAGTGAGGCCAATAAAACCCCCAGAGCTACAGTGCAAGTTGGGCTGCTCAATATCTGTCTTGTTTTGGTTATTACTTTCACAAGACCTGATTTCACTTTGATGCAACTGCCTAGCTTAGTATTTCCACATATTACATAGAAATCTAAATAAATTCAGTATTAAAGCTTTAGGGTTATCCAACCGCTTATGCTTCTCTCCATCTGTTACAAACACTTGAATTTTTAAACCTAAAATATTTTCTAAGTAACTGCCTAGATATATAATCAATAGAAACGATATAATTTGTGAATATTATTAAGGATATAAAGCAAAGCAAAAAGGAGGGAATGTTTCATGAACTTTTTTCATTTGAACATGAAACTTTATCATTCCTCACTAAAGCTAGTAAGCTGTATAATTTAATGTATTTCTGACCTAGCTCCCAATGTCCAAAACACTTAGCTTGGTTTACTACATCAGATAAGTGACTACTAATTTTAGTGTTAACCACAAATAAAAACATCCAGAAAGACATTTGATTTACCTGGGAGGAAATAAAACAGAGTACTTCTTTCTTAACTCTTTAATAAGTTTTGGTTAATCTTTTGCAATGAAGCAAAATATCATTTTTTTAAACGCACATGCTCTTCACTTTAGTGGTTTTGCCTTTTTAAATATTTTGATGTTTTCTTTGTAATGTTTACTTTCCTAAGGCATCAAGACATTCCTCTTTTGGATAACATTTAAGACTGCTTTCAAAATATACCTCACCAACCCACGAAATGTTAACACAGTTGCAAAGCTAAGCCATTACAGTCTCATTCCCTGTGCTGAGAAAAATATTATTTAGCTCCCACATGGAGCTGCAAGATAAGAGAATACTTTCCTCCTTGCCTTTATCAAATGACATTCAATTATTTTCATAATTGAGGCAGGAAATGTTGGTCATAGTAATGATCAATTGTAAGGATTTCATTAGGATGCGTATCACAGACTAAATTTTCAAAGCATGCCTGTCCTCTGGGGGATTACAAAGAAAAGGTAACTCTGTGGGAATAAATTGGACTTGAGCAAGTGTTGTGCCCTTTCACACCCTTTCTCTAGCATTTTGCTGACAGAGCTCAATAATTATCCCTCATTGTGTATCTAAGGGAGCTGACTTTCAGATAGTAGAAGAATATATTCAAAGGGGAAGGTAAGAACACAGGGAGGAAGGTTCTGAGCTAGTTACAGAGAGAGGACAAAGAGAGGGAGGAAAAGGAGAAAAGATAAGTAAGTGACAAGCAGAGGAAGAGATAAGAAGTGCGCTGAGGGAAAAACAATAGAACACTGAGGTCTGAATCGCATCGGTGAAGACCCAGGAGTGGTAGTCAACCACAGCCGTGAGGAAGGCTGTACTTTTTGACTCCAAGTTCTCTTACACATTGTTTATTACTTTGACCTAAGGAAAGGTACAGTCTGTACTCCCTATTTCCATTAAACTCAGACTTAAACTTTAGTAGAGATATATATTAAGTATCCAAAAAGGTCTCATTGGGTGTATATTTGACACATTTGAAAATGAAGTGGAAATGAAACTTAGAAATCTGCATTGTCTTTCCAAAATGCTAACGTTGCTTCTAGATTACATAAACCTATGTCATATTGGATAGTAATCTTATTTAATTTCATAATTCTGGAGTCTTATAACTATTGAGATAATCCGAGAATATATATATATATGCCATATTTCATTTCACAGCATGCTTTATATGTAGGAACTGCTCAAAAGATAAGTATCATTAGACCAAAGGAATAAAAAATAAAAGTGAAGAGCCTCGGAGGATCATAACTCAAACTCATTATAAAGGTGACATTGAGCCATCAAATTCATGAGAGTTTTCTTTGTTGAGAAAACACTCTTTAGCCAAGAGCAAGGGCAGTTCAGGTCAGAAATTAAGTTTATTAAGATTTGCTATACCCTTAATACTAGGAGTCTATGATATTTACTTGTAGCTTTAAACAGCTTGCATTACTAAGACCTCAGTAGGCATACTCACATAGCCCATAGAAGAAGCTCATGTATCCCGGTGAATTCATTGCTTATAACTTGGTCCTAAGGATGAGGGAGTACTGAGGTTCAGTCATCCCATCTCCTCCTCTCCCATTGTCTTCTACATGAAACTTGATGTGTCCCACACACTTTATCCTTCTCAATCCAGTCTACCCCTTGGCTCTGCTTCAATGACTCATTTGTCTCTGTTACTTTTATGGATGACTTGAGAGGGGTTACGAATGAAATAAAAGTGACCTGGAAATCTGTACCACTTGGTACAGCCAGTGCTTCTCTTTAGAATGCTGATATGTGTGTGCACACTTTAAATGAGTCCTACTGAATGTTTGTGATTTTGCAGCAGTCATACTTACTTGGGTTCTTTAACTCTCTTTTCTGTACTGCAATGTTCCTTATGTTTTATTGTTTTGTGATCATATTTAAGGGCTCTATGCATTTTACAACGGTGTGAACACTTCTAAGAAAGAAAATGCATTTTCCTTCTATTTGTCTTTATCTTGGTTTTATACCCAATAATCTACCTTCTGAGACACTTAATACAGACAATTAATATGTTTAATGTGTTATAGTGGAGGGAAATCTATATAATTTCCAACAACTCCTACACCTCTAAGTGGCAAAAATTTTCTAAAACGCCCTTAACACTCCATAAGGGGTTCTTTGGAAAAAACACAGGTGTGGAGACATTTATTTTCAGAATACTGTGTATTCCAGAAGATGTTTAAAAATATCTTTCCAAGGCTCACAAATGTTAGGTAATGTGCTTTAGAGGAAGCTGTGAGGAAGATAAAATGTGCATATATACAGATGCATGGTATGTATGCCATCTTTCCTTCCCAATACACAACCCATCTCTGAGGTACTCCAGAAGTTCAGGCTTTTTATATTACAATCAAAGAAAGCTTTGGAGGGAAGAACTGCCTTATTCACTATCAATTCCAATCTCAATGTTACCTCAGCCCCCCCCCCCCCATTGCAAATTGCAGTCATTCTGGAAGTTCCAGAAATACAATGTACTTACACTCCTGTGCAGGCCTTATGCACGCTGTTGCTCTCTGTGTGCAAAAGCCAGGAAGAATCTCATTGTTACTCGGGCTTCACAGTTTTGCTCAAATGCCACCTTCTCTGAAAAGCCTACTACCTCATAAACCATGTGATTCTCTCTTAACATTCCCTAAGCACTTTATGTTAACTGATATCATAGGTAGGTAGAGAGATGATTGATGATGGATTGTATAGATAAATAGACAGATGATAGATAAAGGCATACATGATAAATAGATGATGATGATGATAGATAGATAGATAGATAGATAGATAGATAGATAGATACCCCTACCTACTTATCACACCTACCTCATTCTTCTATTCCAGCACATAACCACAGTATCTGAAGTAGCTAACTGTACTATTCACCATTCTGTCCTGGGCCCACTGGATATCTGAATAAACAGTTTGCTTTATCATCTGTTGCTACCCACGTGTACCCAATGATACCCAAATGTGTTCACTACACTCATGTCTAATGTAAATGTCTTCAATGCTTGACTTTGTCTGCTTTTCCTAACTTTCCTATTGCTTAGACAATGCTTTTTATTTAAACTTTTTTATATAAAAAATATAACAACAGCACTGTACCCACTTTCCTTTCCTCCCTCCAGTTCTTCTTATGTTTCCCCTTGCTTCCTTTCACATCCATGAACTCTTTTTCTTTAACTGATACACACACACACACACACACACACACACACATATACACACATACATATGCACACATAATACATGCATTCATACATATGTTTACACACACATTTAACACATACAAATATGTATGCATACACACACATACAGAATACTTACTAAGCCCATTTAATGAGTTGTTTGTATGTGTATATAACCATTGCTGACCACTTGGTGTTGGATAATCAATTAGGAGGCTCCTCCCTTTGGAAAAGAAGTTCTCCTACCTTCAGAATTCCTTAATTACTTGTAGCTCTATGTTTCAGCATGGGGCCCCATGAGATTGCCCCATTCTGTTAGCATGTCTGTTGGTGTTTTCCTTGTTCATGTCTTATTCGGGAAGCCATATTGTTGAGGTATCATGGGTGACTATTCCCTGTCATTTCTAATAGTCACAGTCTCACAGCTGACTTCTTGATACTTTGATTCTTATGATCTTTCTGCCCCACCCCTGCCTTTCTGTGATATTTTCTAAGTCTTATGTGTAGAAGCCGTATTATAATTGTATTTATCTAAATGGGTAACCTGTGACCAACTATACTCTGAATTTTGACCAATTATGGTTTTCAGGGTTGGTCTTTGGTTTTTGCAAAGCAAAACTTCTTTGATGGATGCGGGAGATACACTAATCTGGAATTAAGGGAGTATTTAGAGTGCAATTAGGAATTACGCTAACCTCATAAAGTGGAGGGTATAAGTTCACCTCTAAGACCTATGAGCACCCTAGACTTGAGTAGTTGAGTAGATTTCTAGTACCAGGCATGCTTTCTCTCCTGTTAAGAGAGTATTAAATCCAATTAGACAATTATTGGTTATCACCATGACATTAGTGCCACTATCGAGCCATCAGGAATACCTTGTCATACTGGTCAATAGCATGATTCAGACTAAGTAGGACTATTTGTTGATTCCCTCTCTTATACAGTAACTTCTGGAGATATAAATGTTAGTCCTTGCAAGGCTTTGAGAGAAGGTGAAGCTCAGACCATTTATCTAAAGTGCATAGTGTTTTCAGCAACAGGGTCTTATCTTTATTCCGTGTGCAGAATATTCTTAACTCTACACTGAGGTTTTCCCCTGTAAGCTGTCAGTATGCCCTGTTTTTCAACTCAGGTGCTGATAGCCTAAGTGTCGCATTCATCATAAGGCCTGTGGTTATAAATAGGGCCTTTGAAAGGAAAAGATTCTTAATTCAAAGAAAGGTTATGATGGTGAGACTTTCAATACTTCTACCAAAAGAAGTAGCTTGGCATAGGGATTTGTAGAATAAAATAAATAATAAGAATAAATAAATTCTTCTAGTATTTATTTAACTGGCAGCCAATTTTCTTGCTGCAGGTCAGCACTACAGCATTGTACTGTTTGATGTCAAATACTTGACTTTGAGTAGTCATTACAATTCCCTTGTGAACAACTTACCTAAAAACAACAATATCACTTTTAATGGAAAATTGAGTGATAAGTTCACTAATATGAGCTATAGAGAAACAACATACTAATTTTCACAGCTTTATGGGTAAAGTTGGGATTTTTCTCCTTGGGTTCTTAATTTCCTTGATAAAGGATTTATAAACGGGTTTGAAAAGCAATTTCATTAGAGTTTGAAAAGCAGAGTTGGGATGATGCAAATATGGCAATTTCCAGGAGAAGAATCATGAAGAGAGGAAGAGAGACAATAAGAAGATTTAGTTATGGAACAGCAAACAAGAAGGACCATATTTCAATGGCAGGATAGGGAACTTCTAGAGACAAGGGAGTCAGAAAGCCAAGAGTGTCTCAAGAGCATGATCAGGCTTTGGCCAATATCCAAAAGAAAAAGAGAGAGTAAAAGCAAAAGAATAACACAGAAAAGCTCAGATGCCCAAGTGCTGGTAATGGAAGGATACAGTGACCACATGGGGTAAGGGTGTTCCAGGAAAGATAAGCACATTATCTCACTAAAGGGATAATTATTCTTCCCACTATCCTAGCATGGATTTAGATAAATTGGATTTCCCAAGGGGTGGTGTCTTGCAAGTCCCGGTAATTGACAGGCCCAGCTGGAAAAACTGTTAAGGCAGGAGACAGTGGTGGGTAATGTTTTAATCTTTGGGACATGTTTCTATCCAGAACATGATATATGCTTGCTTATATTCTTTTGATCAGCAGAAAATAGCTTTTCCTCAATGAGACTCAACAGAGCTCTGATACTCATCATCGGCTGCCTTTAAGGTTGCTATAGAGTTTACCCTGAAAGGAAATAGTCCTTAAAAGTGCAGCAGTACAGGGCAATACCAAAACAGGGAAGTGGGAAAGGAGGATGGGAGAACATGGGGAGGGATGCGGGTTTATGGGACTTTTGGGGAACCAGGAAAGGGGAAATCATTGGAAATGTAAATAAAAAATATATTGAATTTTAAAAAGTGGGTGGAAATTTGAAAATAGTCATCAATTTCCAGTATGAAAATACAAAGCTGCCGGGCGGTGGTGGCGCATGCCGGTAATCCCAGCACTCTGGGGGAGGCAGAGGCAGGCAGATTTCTGAGTTCAAGGCCAGCCTGGTCTACAGAGTGAGTTTGAGGACAGCCAGGGCTATACAAAGAAAACCTGTCTCGAAAAACCAAATCCAAAAAAAAAAAAAAAGAAAAGAAAAGAAAAGACAAAGCTGCAGTTCCAAAGCTGTTCATCAGAAGGAATTTGCATCTAGACTAGAATTTTAATCACACATTGACTTTGGTAGTGGTGTTTAGGAGAAGAATGGTGACGTATCAGAGATGGGGCTTGGGATATAACTCAGTGATAGTACACTTGCCTAGCATATGTAAAACCTTAAGTCCAAGAATCACTATACACACATACACATACACATACACACATACATACACACACATGCAAGCTCTTCTGACACCTCAACTCTTCACCAGAAACCGAACTAAAATGAAATTTAGCTTTTGGCCCAGGACAAAAACAGAACTGATCTTGGGCTCCTCTCCTCCTTATATCTGTCTCCTGTACTTACCAATATAACTCACATTAAATACAGGTGATAACTCTATTTCTATTCAGTTTATAAATCTATGGGAACATTTTTCACAAACAGGAAAAATTCAACATGTGTATGCTATTGTGTATTAAACACACAAATATGGTAGAGGTGATTTGATGAGGATCTGAAGAACAAATGACTTTAACAATCTAAGAAGTTTATTAGTTCCATTTGTGTTACTGGAGATTTATATCCCACAGAAAGGACAAATTTCTTTCTGTTGCTATTTAAGGCATCTCTCTAGAGATTACTTGAGAGAAAATAAAGGAGTGACTTTGATCAGATTTAGAAAGAGATTAACAACCTCTTGTTGCTATGGAAAT
This sequence comes from Apodemus sylvaticus, assembly GCF_947179515.1. NCBI lineage: Eukaryota > Metazoa > Chordata > Mammalia > Rodentia > Muridae > Apodemus > Apodemus sylvaticus. The sequence continues at coordinate 85,049,377 of NC_067480.1, read as the reverse complement.
GAGCACAGATTGTGTTGTTCTCCCATTCTTCCTATATTTATTTTATCACAATAAGGCAGACTGATCTAGTTTGTTTTGTAGTGTCTGATGGCTTCACCACTGAGAAGTCACCACTGAGGTTTCTGTTGCTGTGATAAACATCATGAGCAAAAGCAACTTGGGAAGATTATTTCAGCTTCAGTTGTAGGCCATCATTAAAACCTGTCAGGGCCAAATCAGGACGCTGGAGGCAGGAGCTAATGCAGAGGTTATTGGAGGAGTGCTATTTGCTGACGTGCTCAGCTGCTTCCTTATAAATCCCTTTCTTATGAAACCACTAGTCCAGGACTGGCATTACTGACCAGTTATCTGGGTCATCCCACATCCATAAATATCAAGAAAAGGACCTATAGATTTGCATACAAGAAAACACGCCAATCTATCAGATAGCATTTTTCTCAATTGAGGTTCATCTTCCCAAATGACCTTAGCTTGTGTCAAGTTGAGGGAGGAAAAACAAAAATAAAACTGGAACATTATTTAACGAAGAGTATATCAGAACTTCAGAGACAATGTAAGCCAAACTTTTTGCCTCACCTGAAGGAGAGAGAGAGGTCAGAGAATCCAATCAGCAGCTCCTGTCTTACTGTAGCAAAAGCAGAAATTAAATCCCTAAGACTTGATCCGTGCCTGTGTTCTTGACAGCACATTTCAGACACCTGCTGGGAGGCGGAAATAATTTTAAATGACTAAGTGAATAAACAGTATTATGTAAATACCCTATGTGTTGCATATTAATAAGCACAATCCCAAGCCCTGTCTGAGCTCTCATCATATCTTATATTAACATATTTGACCCTCACAAGACCTCAACATTCTTATTTTTATGAGCTATAGAAAAATGTGACCTCACAAGACCTTAAAATTTGTATTTTACGAGTGATAGTTATCCCTGAAACCATAGTCTTCGATTGTCATTTTAAGCACTAACAAATCTTATGCCCGGGAACTTAAAGCACACATACTCCTTGTCAGGGTTGTGACAGGGACCCTAAGCATCACAGGTGGTCTCTGGAGTCTTTTCATATAACCACTATCTTACACATTCTCTCTTCTGAGTACATTTAATAATTATCCAAAAATATGCACATGTGTTATGAATATAAGTGCTGGAGCCAGAAACAAGAATGAAGCCACTGGCGGTGCACCTGACATGTAGCCGTGCATCCTTAGTCTACTTGTTTACTCTCTTTTCGACTCATCTTCTCATCGATGCCTTGAAGTCATATCCGTAGAGCTGGTCCTCATAGCCTAGTGGGAGTCCCCTAGGACAACATGAATCAAGATCTTAAGTCTCTGTCAGTTGAATTAAATCAGTCCTACCAAGCTTGGTTCCCTGACAATGCTGGCACACTCTCTTAAAATTATTTTATGTCCTGGTTGGCTAACCTTCTTGTTTTGTTTCAGCAGCACAGAAACCCTATGTTTAATTATTTTTTTAACTTCCCTCTCTGAAAAACAATACAAAATACTACATTTTCTCAACTTAAAGTATGACAAAAGGAATCACAGCTATTCCCTCTTAGGGGCATTTTAATGCTTTAGAGACCTCATCTAGAAAATGTTTTTTTTTTTATTATTCTTTAATCAAATGCCTTGTAGGAAGTTGTTTTCTCATTATTTGCTTATCGCTTCCAAATATGAAACTGTGCGATGGAAAACCAAAATAAATAATGGTTTCATTTAATCCTATCTTGTATTTACATTTTTACAAGGAGAAATGAAAAAAGAATATGTTAGGAAACAAATACAGAGGTATTATTCAAACAAATAAACAAAATATCATTCTTTCCTAAAATGCCACTAGCTCCTTCATATGAGGAAAATTTTCCTTTCAGCAATAAAACGCAGTTGACCACCTAAAGGTTTATAATATCCTTACAGAATCTGTGTCATTGAAAATTAATGCAGTCTGTATTACAATTGCCTTGGCCAGGAGCTGTACTGACAAATTATTTCACAGTCACAAAATTATCTGAATGTTACCTAGCATCTAATGAAGCAAATGCCTGGTTTGCTTCCTTATAATTTCAAAGCACTAGTGAGTAAATTTTGGCCTGCACAGTTGTCTACAACATGAATATCTCCACATTATCTTATCTGTGTGAGAAAATATTCTCTGTTTTTAACTCTGAGTTTAATTTCCTCTTCACTGTAGAGGTGTGGACTGGCTGGAAGTGATTTAGGGGCTACAAAGTAGTAGGTTTCAATGCAAGCTAAGGGATCCAGGGATATTACTGCATTGCTGTCATCAAACAGACTCTGATAGCTCCCAGACCGTGTTGTGACCGGTAATTTTATTGATTCACCTTGCAACAATTTACCTACTGGAGACAACCTAAACTGGCATTTTCCTTATGCTGCACTCAGATTCTGAAATGCTGCAGAATTTCCTAACTGACAGTTTTGCGTCAGAGTCATCCTGACCCCAAACTCTTTTTCTGTAGTGCATGAGTATTAGAATTCAAAAAAAAAGTACATTAAGTCTTTCACCAGAATAAACCAACCAATGTTTTCATACTCAATTACCAACCTATGCCTTCAATGAGACAATTTGGAAGGAGCCCCCTGCCACTGTCTCTCTAAGCTAACATCTCACCCCTCCCTTCTGTTCTTTGAGCATCCTATGTCCTCTGTACATGCAGATTCTTCTCCTTCAATGGCTGTCTTGCACTCACTGAGGTGCCCTGTCTGTTGACTAGTGAATTATTGTCCTGCATGTGCCTCAAGCACAATGAAAGCTGCTGGGGAAATGATACAGGAAACGATAGTGATTGAAATGTGGATAATAAAGGGGGACAACATTTGAAACATAAATAAATAAAATAACCAATTAAAGAAAGGAAAAAATAAAAGGGATAATATTTCAAATTGTCGGATTTTAGCAAAGTATTCTCTAAAATGCAATATGATTACTAATTTACACCTGGAGTTCTGTTCCCTCAGTTAAGAAATTTTACTCAGAGAACAGGCTTGTTTGAAGCTCTAGGAAGTTATTAGTAAGCAAACCAGGAAAGGTCCTAGCTCTCAGCTATTTTCTGTTCTCACTGAAGAAACAGAAAAGGAGCAATAGAATGACTATATACAATCATCTCAAATAGAAATCTTTAGCAGGAAGTTCATAAAATAGGACAGTGCAAAGGTCTGAAATGGTCAGGCTTTGGGCAACAGGGTGTCCAATTAGGATTATATAATTTATATCATTTTTATAGCTAAGACCTCCATAACTGGAAGTAGTTTTGGTTTTAAGAAGAGTATAGGAAAATATTCAAAGCAAGGAGTACACCAGACACAAGCATCATGAGGTGAAAATTAACTTGATCTGTTCAAGGAGGAAGAGAAGCACGGAGAAGAGAGAAGGGGGAAAGAGACAGGAGAACAGTAGGCAAGGTCAGAAGACACTTCTATATGTCCTACACATTGCTCTGCAGGCTTGGTAAAGAGCCCCTGTAGCAGTGCAAACCAGTGGAGGTGGTTAGGCATAGAAATGGTGCGGTATCCTTTGCAATTGGACGAGTACACTCTGGCTGTAATACAGAGAGAGAAGATAGAGGAACAGCAGAATCTGAGCATGGTATAGCCAGAAACCTGACATTATCTTGTGCTGTTGACACAGCAGCTGAACTCAGACTAGCTCAGAAATAGAGCAGCACTGAAATCAGCATGTTACCATTATTCTGCCATTTAAACATTTAAGACATATCTCTATGGTAACATAAGAGTGATTTCTATACCCACGGAAACTTCAAATTTTGTATGAGAAAGTACTGTGTTAAATGAAGAGGCTGACTCAAATTACAGGCAATACTTTATCTGGCAGGGTGCCATACATGACGAGAAAGAAGTTGGAAAGGGGAACTATGGGTGAAATAAAGTTTTGATACATGAGTCAAGGCTTTCTCTGCTCTGACTCTGGGAAGGTCTAGAAAGGATTAGACTTGGTATCTGAGGATCTCAGTGGGAACTAATAGGTAGGCCTTTTCTACATGTCTGGATTCATTTATCTAGCAAATAAAACTGATCTACTTATGACTAATTAGATCTTAACCCAGTGCTGAAACAACCAACCCATCGCTCTAGTAGTTGTAAGAACATCATTTCTGAAATTCGATTCTCTTCAAACTCTTCATGTAAGTAGCTTTTTTTTTTTTGTAGAGCAAGAAAGCTGAAAACTTAACTTCTATATGCTATAACAATCACTCCAGATATTAATATCTTCTCCTATTAAAGATAAGAAAGCTGATGACAACACAGATAGTGAACTAGGTAGAAGTTTTCCCTAACTAGAATGAGTTTTATGCTACAACTCAAGTCAAACGATCTTCTGAGCAATTCTTTGCATTAACCTTACTGAATGTATTACCACTCCAAGGAAGTCCTCTACAAGACATAAATATTTGCTACATTCAATCTTAGTTTCTCCTACTTATAAGTATCTAATGATTGATTAGTTTGATAAAAGAAACTCTTTGCTACTTTTCTTCGATAGTAGAATGTTCTCATGTTCATAATATGTTTGATAAGTTTCTAAGGACTACAGTGGGATAGGTTGGCTGAGCCACCTGCTTGGGCATGTTGTAACCATTGAATGGAATTTTGATGCAAGATGTGAAAACATCTCATTTATATTGTGCAGGTACATAGATTTAAACATGGACCAGAAATTCATTCTTATTTACTTAAATACAATGGAGAGGAGAAGATACAATGAAGATGTATCTTTTATAAAGTATCTTTTTAAAAATGGAAATTAGGCAAGTTCAGAAGGAAGATTAGCAGCTGGTTAAACTAAAAAAACTGGGCTATTTAAAAATATTCATATCTTTAAATTTTTGACTTTTGTCCAGTCATACAATGAGCACCTCCCTTGTCCACTATAATCATCAAGTGAGACCTGAGAAACACATAACTTTCTTGCTGCTGCTAAAGTTTCCCAGAGGTTTCTTTAATGATGGAAATGAGCTAAGGCACACATAGCAGCACATCCTTAAAATGAAACAGAGTTTTGGAGATAAGGGCTCTTTCAGATGATCAGACACACAAATTTAAATAAAGACAGAATTTAAGAAAAAAAATGAACCTAAACATTATGTCAAATTTTATATAAAAATACACCAAATAAAATAAGCCATTTTTGTTTTTTGTTTTTTATTTTATTTTTTTTATTTACTGAAAAAGGAAGTAAAGGGAAGTAAAAACACTTTACGATAAAATTAAAGATTTTATAGTGGTCAAATACAAACTAAATTAACATCACTCAGCTCTGGGGCATAATTTACATCTTTTTCAAGGCATGCCAACCCTCTTTGCAAGATCCAAAGTGTTTAAATAAGGATTAAACTTGTAACTTGATTTTTTTTAACTGATTATTTTATGGAAATGGGTGATTTCCCTGCATGTAAGCTTGTGCACCAAGCAAGTGTCTGGTGCCCATAGAGACCAGATTAGAAGTCAGATCCCCTGGAACTAGGGTTACAGATGGTCGTAAGCTGCCTTCTGAGTTCTAGAAATTGAACCAGGGTCCTCTGGAAGAACAGCCAGTGCTCTTAACCACTGAACCCTCTCACCAGCCCCAGTTTGGTTTTATTAAAAACAACAACAACAAAAAAGAAAAAGCATAATTACAAAGATCCCACAGAAGCTGTTGATGCACCAAGGGAGACCCTCAAATTCAATTGTTGTTAAGAAGTAAGTTGATCATTTGGGTTTGTTCTAGTTTCTTAACATATTATAGTTATCATGTAGGGACAGGTACACAGAGTGATGGTGATATTGTTCCTTTTCAATATTTGATCATTCTTCAAGTAACATCTCTATTCTCTGAACATCTAACCTTTTCATGTTTGCAATACATGCTAGGGTTACTTTTGTACATGTTAAAAGTAAAATGCAAGTAAGTGATTCATGTCTAGGTTTCTATCTCATGAGCAAGCTAGAGGCCCAGCAGTTCCCTGCAATCTCTTATGATCAGCACGCTGGTCAGTGTGTTGCTCCTGCTCGTTGGAGAGAAATGTTCTCTGCTAAGAATGAACCCTTGTAAGATTAACTCTTTGACTCCATTCAAAAACTTACAGCATGAACTAACATTATTGCTTGCATCTTTTTTATTAGATATATTCTTTATTTACATTTCAAATGTTGTCCCCTTTCCTAGTCCCCCCCAAAAGTAATCCTAACCCATTCCCTTTCCCCCTGTTCATCAATCCACCTACCACCGCTTCCCTCTCCTGGCATTCATCTTACCTGCTATCAGCAGCATATTTTCAACCCTATAAGTCATTCTGGAGCCTGCTTTTGGGCTTAACATTCTATCAACTATAATCATTGAGGTATGGAGATGCTGTGGCAACAATCTATTTAATCTATTTGGAAATTTCCAAATAGATTAAAATTGTGCAATGGCCATAAGGGAACCCAGTTCTTCTGGGTGAGAAGTTCACTGGGTGAGAAGAACTGGTAATTCTGTGTCCATCCACATGAGCTTGAAGGAGAAATGACCACTTTGCTTGCCCCAATCCTAGAATGATGATCTTATGCACAGTCCCTCAAGTACAACTGTGAAACTGACATACCATTTGGTGACACTACCTGAAATTCTTACAGCTTCATTTGGGAATTTATCTCCAGGAAAAGATGAGTCTGAGACAGAGTCAGGTGTGTGTTGGGGGATTATACAGGCCCAGCAAGTACCTGTATCACATGTAGGAAGTCTTTTCATACCACACTAACTGTTGCAAAGGTGTTTATCCTACTCAGAAGTACTCTTTTAACCTCAGTAGTATAAGGAAGTAAGGGTCTTCTTATCTGTATGTTGGTGTGTATCTTAATTCTGGAATTCTTAGCATATTTATATGTAGGGTGATTATTTTAATTTTTGAAGCTTGAAGACTAATTTCTTAGAATTTAAAAGGAAAACATCTGAGGTAGGGAAACTATAAAGCCCTAAAACTGCTGGAGAAGGAGACTGGAGAAGAGAAGGAAGAAAAAAAGGCATGCCATTGAAACCAGAACACAGGCCAGGCACATGGTGGACACACAGGCACATGGCAGGGAAAGGAGCTTTAGAGAAAGTAATACACTCCAAAGAATCAGGAAAAAGGCTTACCTAGGTTCTGACCAGAACCGGAAAAGGGCAAAAGGCAGAAAAGGGGAAAAGAATACACACTGTCTTCCTGACTCATGCCACAGGAAGGGTGGGAACCAGCAGACCCTCATGATCTCTCACAAGGACAAGGCTGGGTCCAGGATCCCTAGGGAGGGAAAGTGCAGTGTCTTACTGAAGAAAATTTTATTCTATGTCTTTAACATGGCCTAGAGTGAGCCTTGCCATGTTCTCAACTTACAGCTAAATGTCGATCATAAGCTTGATCTGCCATTAAGGAATGTGACTACATTCTATAGAATAAAACGTTAGGAAAGAGAACATTTGGAAATCCAAATTTATGAGCCATTTTCCTATGCTTGTGGCAACTCCGATATAGCTTTGTAACACTATCCCCATCGTCTTTATTCCTGGTCGTCATGCAGGGTCTCCCATGTAGCTCCCAGAATTTGAGACTAAAAGCCTGACTTTCCTCTCCACCCACATCATTTCCACAATCACCAGCCTCCCTTGTGCTTCTTCACGTAGAATAAGAAACTGTCCCTTGGAATGTGCATCCTTCTGGTAACTGAAGTCTCCCCTCTTTCTGTTTTCAAGGATGGGAGGAACAGTTTTATTGGACACCAACTGGGCGGGGTAGTGGAAGTGCCAAACAGCAAAGACCAGCGGGTCAAGTCAGCCAGAGCCATTCAAATCACCTACTACCTCCAGACCTATGGTTCTGCCACTCAAGACCTCATAGGGGAGAAGTGGGAGAATGAGTTCTGTAAACTTATGAGGAAGCTCCAGGATGAGCACCAAGACCTCCAGCTGTACTCTCTGGCATCTTTTAGCCTCTGGAGAGACTTTCATAAGACCAGCATCCTGACCAGAAGCAAGGTCCTGGTGAGCCTTGTGCTGATTCTGACCACGGCCACCCTCTCCAGCTCCATGAAGGACTGCTTGCGCAGTAAGCCCTTCCTGGGCCTCCTGGGGGTGCTCACAGTATGCATTTCCATCGCCACTGCAGCCGGGATCTTCTTCATCACTGATGGGAAGTACAACTCCACCCTTCTGGGAATCCCTTTCTTCGCCATGGGTAACTATCCATCCTTGTGGTAATCGGATTCTTGCCGTTTTGGGGCAAGGTAGTATATTTCTTGGCTTCTCAGGTGGATATGTTTTAGTTTTGCTTTGGTGTGTCTGTGTGTGATTGTGTTTTATTTTTCTTGGAGGTTTGTGTTTGTTTTACATTTTTGAGGCTTTCAAAGGACATTATAGAATAATCAAATCATCCTTCTTTTTAAGCTAAGGAAGTCAAAAGTCTTTAGATTACACAATATGGAAATTCTTTACTCAGTTTCTTCATTGCTGATGGATTGGAAGTATCTGATATAAAACTAAGAAGAGTTGGTGCTTATTGTAAACATAATTTTGTGCTCTTCAATCAAATCCATCCTCTGGGATAGTAACAGGATTGTTAGTGAGTATGGTGAATGAATAGTCTAAGAGCAACTGATACGTCACAATCTCAAATATCTTCTAAGGTAAACACAAGCTCAGTTAATAGCTTTGCACAGAACTTACTCTATAATTTTACCTGTGCAAAAATAAATTTAAAAAATTTTAAAAACTGCCTAATGCCACTGAGATGTATTATCCAATTTACATGTTTAGCTCTGATGGAAATATCACACTTAAGATTATGAATTTTCTCCCAGCAAGACATAAATGATGTCCTAACTACTAAAAATGATGTATGTATGCATGTATATATGCATGTATGTATGTGGTGTATATGGATGGATATTTACTGTGAACAAACATAAGCGAGGTCTCAGTGACAGAGTGGACATGTCTTATTGATAAAGAGAAATGATGGTAATATTGTGGAATGTGTAACAATTCATAAACTGAACCTCCAGGTGCTGAACTGACATGAGCAAGGTATTCCTAAGCTATAAAGAATGACTTTTGGTGGACTAGCCTAAAGTCAGTTGTAAATAAGTTCCACTTTGCAAATGTTAAATATGCAGACATGTATACAGAATGTTTTTCTACATGACTCAAGCACCTATTTCTTTTTTTTTACCTTCACAAGCATGTCTGTATTAAGAATCCAACGTCCTTATATGAATGAGCTAGCACCTCTACCGAAACCTATAATTCTTGCATAAAATACCAATAGAAAGTCTTCAAATGATTGTTTTAACATAATATAATATAATTAAAAAATAATAGTTGAAAGTAAATGTTCAACAAATCTGTATAAGCTTTAGTAGGTAATGTGCGAAAGCTCTGTGAATTCGACAATGGTAAGGAAGCCACCTTTGGCTTCCTGCAATTCAGTCTTAAATTTTTTGCATAGAATCACAAATGTATATCTGTTAGCTAATAAAAATAACCTTTCCAAAAATATGTAAAATATCTTATCATTAGTGATAAAGATGAGTCTGAGACTGGATCATTTATACATTTTATTCTTTTATAAATATTCAAGTCTCTTCTTGACTTGAAAGCTGACACAAGATTTCTAAATATCACACAATAACACAAGTAAAACAAGGCTTTCTCAAACCTAATCAAAACCAGTAGCACCTTAATTACGGGATAGAAAGATATTTTTCAAGAAAAGAAAGGATTATACATTCAGTACAAATAAGGTTAAAAAATAAAAATACCTCTACTGATGCTAGATTGTAATGTCAGCTCTACAAGGGCAGAGTGGTGTTTATATTCCTAACAGCAAGAACACCAAAAACCATACTGCTGGAAAAGTCCAGACCTGTAGCATACACATTGTGCCTTACTGCTAATCTTTGTAATCACAAATCAACCATGGACACTGAGGACATGGACTGTAAAAAGACAGGTCAGGGGTATTTATGGTGCTGCTGCAGCTCTGAGAGGATTGTGTCCACTGTTCTCAGAAGGTAAAGCAGTGAAAGACACACAAGCATGTGTTTAAAAATTCTCCTTCTTCAAGATTCTGTTTTCAGCCTGGTTTTCTGCTTTTGTTGTATGTTATTCTGAGTACTCGGGAGCATCTATTTGTTCTGGTTCTTCATATTAAGATGAAGAATTGGGGCTATTTATATCTACAGCATTATTCATTTCATCATTCAGAGAATGTAGGTTTTTGCCATCCCTTTTAAAACTGCAAGGTTTATATTAACCTGCAACTTCTAAACAGAGAGAGAGAGAGGCAGAGAGACGGACAGAGACAGAGAGAGGCTGACTGACTAATGGTTAGGAAAACCACATAGTTTGCATATAGTGCATCAAACAAGCAAAGCTATAAGTCACAGAAAACACATTGTTGTCAAGGTTTCAAAGTAGAATGTGATGTTAAGTATAAGTAAATACTGTTTGTCAAATATATATTTGCCTGGGGCGTGCACAACATTGGTTGATGCAAACCCTTCAGTGAATCATCGTTCATGAATGTACAGACTCTAAAATAAATAGTATATTGGAGGAATCTCAACCAACATTTCTTATTTTAATAGATATATTCTTTATTTACATTTCAAATGTTGTCCCCTTTCCTGGTTTCCTTACCACCTCCAAAATCCCCTAACCCATCCCCTCTCCTCCTGCTCAGCAATCAACCCTCTCCTGCTCTCCTGTCCAGACATTCCCCTACACTGGGGCATAGAGCCTTCTCAAGCCCAAGGGCCTCTCCTCCCTTTGATGGCCAACAAGGCCATCCTCTGCTATATATACATCTGGAGCCATGGGTCCCTCCATGTGTACTTTAGTTCATGGTTTAGTTCCTGGCAGCTCTGGTGGTACTGGTTGGTTCATATTGTTCCTCCTATGAGGCTGCAAAACCCTTCAGCTCCTTGGGTCCTTTCTCTAGATCCTCCATTGGGGAGCCTGTGCTCAATTCAGTGGTTGGCTGAGAGTGTTCCCCTCTGTATTTGTCCTGCACTGGCAGAGCCTCCCAGGTGACAGCGATACCAGGCTCCATTTCTTGTAAACCTCTACTTCTGTCCTAGTCTACTTTCTTTTGCTGTGATAAAGCATGAACCAAAGCAACCTGGGGAGGAAAGTTTTTATTTGGCTCACACTCTCACAACATAATCCATCATTAGAGAAGTCAAGGCAGAAACCTGGAAGCAGGAACTGAAGCAGAGACCATGGAGAAGTGTTGCTTATTCCCTTGCTCTCTAGACTAACATTCAGCTACCTTGCTTACACTCCAGGACCACATGACTAAGGATATACCCAACCACAGACTGGACCCTCCTACATCAATCATTAACCTAAAAATACCTGCCTACACACCAATCTGATGGAGGAATGCTCTTAATTGAGGGTCCATCTTTCCCAATGACAATTGTGTCCATTGACAAAATAGAAAGCAAGCAAACAAGCAAAAAACCATTTATCTATTTTATATAGATTTATAATTTATTCTATTTTACATAGAGAAAAATTGGCTATGGACAATTTTTCTATCTTCCTGGAAAGATTTTGTGTGCCAATATTCAAAACCCTTCACCCTCATCAAAGTTGATTCCCAAAGTTGTATATCTAAATTATGGACTCTGTTCTATAAATTAAAGAGGCACATATCTGGCATACCTTTAATCTTGTGTCTTTCTTCTGTATTCCTTATGTATTTTTGATTCATTTGATGGCCCTAGTGTCATTTCAGAGTCACATAAAATGTATCTAAATATCCTTCCTTTTTAAAGGCAGTTTCTGTTCTTATTCTTTTTTCTGAGGCTCCCTTGAGCAAAGAGTTGTTTGGCAGGTTACATGTTCCATATTTGGGTTTAGAGAATGTGACTATAGGTACAAAGTCTCTTAACACTCAACAAATCCAGATTTAGAATGCATTTTTTAACTGGCTGAAATGATTCAAGCCTAATACTCTTTCTCTATTCAACAATAAGCCAGTGAGGATTCCACCAGATAAAATTAAAACTCAGTGTTGGGCCGGGTGTGGTGGCACACGCCTGTAATCCCAGCACTTGGGAGGCAGAAGCAGGTGGATTTCTGAGTTTGAGGCTAGCCTGATCTACAGAGTGAGTTCCAGGACAGCCAGGGCTACACAGAGAAACCCTGTCTCGGAAAACAAAAACAAAAACAAAAACAAAAACAAAAACAAAAACAAAATACCAAACCAAAACAAAACAAACCAAAACAAAAAACCCAAAACCTCAGTGTTGACCTTATCAGTTTAAAGGTTTTCATTTGCTTACAATGCATTCTCTCTTTATGGATAGGAGAATTTGGCCTAATAACACAAAAATGTCCCAAGCTAGCCCATGTTCTGTCTTACTGTTTATTCATAGACAATTGCCAGGGTATACATACCTTTGGTTCACTATTAATTTTCTGCTCATTCAGAGTTTGAGTCTAACATTAGTCATCTTCACAGACTGGTCACATACAGAGAACTTAGTGTTTTCAGGTGGGCTCAAGGTTTACAGATAGAAGCTTGTATGTGTCTTGAAGGCAGCCTTGTTGGTTGTTATTTACTGAGTACTATACAACTCAAGGTATTTAGAATTATAGTCTCAAAAGCTTTGAACCAAAGTAAATCCACTTCTTACCTCAGTGAATTTTAGACATATGTCCAAGAGTAAGGGAAGATGGGACAAGAAAATGAAGAAGGGGGAGCTAGAGAAAGGACCCAAGGAGATGAAGGTGTTTGCAGCCCTATAAGAGGAACAATAATATGTACCAACGAGTAACCCCAGAGCTCCCAGGGACAAACCAAAGAGTACACCAACCAAAGAGTACAGATGGAGGGACCCATGACTCCAGCTACATATGTTGCCTTTTCAAGGATGGCCTTTTCAGACATCAGTGAGAGAAGAGGCCATTGGTCCTATGAAGGCTCAATGCCCCAGTGTTGGGGAATGCCAGGACAGGAAAGTAGGAGTGTTGAGCAGGGCGAGGGGGAATGAGATAGGGGAATTTTGGAGGAGAAACAAGGAAAGGGGATAACATTTGAAATGTAAATAAAGCAAATATCTAATAAAAGAGAAAAAAGAAATGTAAACATTGCTATATTGTTGAGAAATAAAGCAAAATATAAATGTGGAATGGCATTCAGGGTAAAGAGCATTGGTGGTCAGTGAGGAGACAAATGTTGGAGAAGGGCCAGAAATGGTACAGAGGGATTCTATGAGGCAGTGAACAGCTAATACTTCAAATTTTAATTAGAGAAGATAGAATACTATGTGAAGCATTCTGAGTGAATCAAAAGAATGTGTTCTGAGAGTTGTGTAAGTCAGTCTGTAGTAGAGCAACAAGGAGGTGATAAGGTTATCACAGAGCCAGTCTTGCAATACAGGGATGCTAAACATAGTGGCAGTGGAAAAAAAATGGATTAAACTCAGAATATGTACCTAAAAGTCAAAATGGCAGGATTTGCTGAAGGACTGGGTGTGCTCTATAGGAGAAAGGGGTGCCAAGGGTACCTCCAAGGTTTGCAGAGTGACTTATGAATAGATTGCAGCTCCCATGGACTGTGCTTAGATGGTCTTGGCAGAAATGAGTCACGTGCTGAGGGGAAAGTAGTCAAAAGTTTAGGTTTGCATCTGCTAAGCCAAAGCCATCCATTAGGCATCCAACTTCGGAAATGTAGATTGGACTAGGTGTGTAAGATTGTGTGGAAACCAGGCTTAGAGGTTGGATCTGTTGGAGTTGTCTTTGAATTAATAAGATTAAATAGTGTGAAAATCTGCTAAGTTCAACTAGAAAGATGATCATAGATGAAAATGAATGTCTTTGGCTCAGTCCTGGAGCACTCCCATACTTTCAGACAGGAAGATGGGATGATCCAGAAAAGGAACAATAAAACTGACTAGACAATGGAAAAGGGCTGCAAACCAGAAAGAAGAGTGGCCTGGAGTCAAGTAATGATGTTTGTGAAGGAGCGGGACACCAATCATATAAGGGATTGTAACGCCTATATCCACTGAGAAGTGGCCTTTCGTTCATCAATCTGAAGGCCAGGCCTGGATGACTTTGACAAGAACTGCTTTGAGGAATGTTGTGGGTGAGAAGGTCATTTAAAGATGGTCAGTTGGGGGGGGGGGGTAAGAGGGAAAAAAGTAAATACAAGGAGTAAGAATATTTCAAGCAATCTTGGTATCATTTGTTTTCATTGGAAAGTAAAGACATTAACGTATGTTGGGACACGGTCAAAAGACAGAAAACTTCATAGTGAAAGTATAGAAAAACAGAAATTAGAAAAAGAATGGAATTAAGCAGAGAAGGTTCTACATCTGGAGCACAGGAGCATCACTAGCTTTATATAAAACTATAGCCAAAATAGAAGAACTCATAGCTAGCTTGTATAGAGAAATATCAGGAAGAACACAGGGAAAGATCTGCAGATGCTTGTCTGAGGAATGAGTGGCAGCTTATATGTGGAAGTTTTTTTCTGTGGCTTCAACTTTGTCAGTAAACTATTATGGAAGTCAGCAGCTGAGAATAACCATTGGAAAAGGGTATTTTTAAAATAAAAGAAATGTGAAACAGTCACTTAGAAATATTCAGGCTGAATTTTAAGTTATGGAAATCACTAGGGAATGCTAGGAACCCATTCACATTAGTGTTTTTCATTTTAGTAAGCTAATTAGTGAGTGAGTATACTGAACTTGTTAAGCCCCCAGACACACATATAGCTGGAGAAAGAAGTTGAATTTGATCAGAAAAATGTAAAGCATAAAACCTTGTAATACTGTGGCATTATATTGTCATCTGCAAAATTCATGCTTGAGAAAAGCAGTTGGGTTACAAAATAATTAATAATAATGATAATAATAATAATAATAACAGTAGTAGTAGCAGCAGCAGCAGTAGTAGTAGTAAGTCAATGTTTACAATTTTTTGTTGGGTCACACTCATAGCAGGCTATCTTGGAACACGTACACACTTTGAACAGAGTTTGGCTAAAGCAGTGTTGATCTTGTTCACATGACTGGTACCAAATCTTTGATATCTGAAGGACAATTTCATTTTGAACTGTTGAACTGAGTATCTAAATATGTTCTTACCAGTATAATGTTAGACTTCTTACATGAGGTCAAGGAACTCCTAGAAAATGCATTTAAAGAAAGCTACTCAGAAGGCACAAGTCTAGTCTGCATACTGAATTTGTCATATTCTCTGGCTGCATCCAATTACTAGGTCCAGGCAGGGTTCAAGAATGAGACAGTAGGGCTCCATGTGTTGAGGAGATCCTTGGTAGAATAACATTTCCCAGAGGGTATGTGGAACAGGAGTTACTATTCTGGCCATCTTTGGGAAATGTGGAACAAGAAACACAAAGCAGAATCTAGAAATGGTTGATGCAAAGGTTTTTCAGAATAGATCATTTTGAAATTATTGGCTAAATTATTAGCAAACCATTACCAAAAAATTAGAAACAGTCCCTGGGATCTGTAAATAATTCCAAACATACTACAGGTGATTTTCACAATATGTAATATGCACTTCAAAACTGTCT
Source organism: Apodemus sylvaticus (assembly GCF_947179515.1). Lineage (NCBI taxonomy): Eukaryota > Metazoa > Chordata > Mammalia > Rodentia > Muridae > Apodemus > Apodemus sylvaticus. The sequence continues at coordinate 85,033,781 of NC_067480.1, read as the reverse complement.
TGTTTTCAGAAAAGACAAAGGAAAAAACATCTGTGACCACTCATGAGGATGAAGGAAGATACTTGTAAAATACTCTCAGTCCTAGTAGCACAGAAGCAGAGGAGAAAGAGTAGAAACTTCTTCAGAAAACAATTCTTAGAAGCAGTGTATATACACAAGGAACATCCAGTTTTCATTAAAGCAAACCTCTGGAGATATCTGGATAAGGGGGATCTTGGTGATGGAAGTATGTCTTCATGAACACTCTGAAAAATGGGAGTAATGGGAAAACGAACAGAGCAGAAAATAAGTAGTACTGTAAGGGAATGTGACTCCAAGGAGAGAACTGAGGCTTCTGTGCCATATTCAGTATTCAGTGAGGAGAGGAGAGATGTATGGCAGGAGAAGTAATGGCCCTAAAACAACTTCCTAGCTAATAAAATTAAAAGATCTTCAAGCTTCAGAAATCTCTCCACCCTTTGTCCCTTTTCCTTTGCGTTCTTCCACATTCTCCTCCTTCTTCCTTTCCCTCGATTTCTTCCCCTTCTCCACCTTCTCTTTCCCACTATCCCCTCCTTTTCTCATCTCCTCTTCCTCATCGTCCCCCTTTTCCTTGTTTTTCAACTTCTTCCTCTTCTTCCATTTCATCATCCCTCCTTCCTTCCCTTCTCCCTTCTTTCTCCTTCTTTGTTTTCCAGCTTTCTATATCCTAAGAGACATTTTCCATACATAGCTTTTGTAGTCAGTGTTTTCCTGTCCACTCTGTGCAAGATCAAGAATATTTCCTATATCCTCCTGCCTCAGTGTTCTTAGAATTCATTATTGTCTAAATACATACTGTTTAGCTTTTCTTTATTGATTTCCCCTCACCAGATTGCAAATTCCTGCAAAATATGCATTTACCTTGTTTCATTCTGTTACTAAGTATAATGACAAACAGCATCTGATGTAGAAGAGACTTGATAAACATACATAGAATCAATGATCAAATGGCCTGTCACTGTTTTCAAATAGGTTGTGATGTATAGAGAATAATTAAACCAATATAATGTGTCATGGACAGCATTTATATTTCATTGAGAAGAAAAGATAATAGAAATGGATGGGAAATGTAAAAAACTTGCTACCTATGGTGCTTCTGTGACATATTTTTCTTCAGTTTCATATGCCTGTGTACAAAAGATCATGATGTAAAATGAATTTCGTAACATGGGCTACTGTCAATATTGTCGTAAAAGACAGCGTAGTCCTTGGGGAAAATAATTTTGGAAAAGGAGGCAGCTGGAATAACTCATCAGAGGTGCAAGTAGCATCTGATCTTGTTGGGAGTAGACTTAAGAGAGGAGTCTTTTAACTTTGTCATGCTTATGTCACATGTTACATGGCATCTTAGAATATTCCCTCTGGGGAATGCAACTGTGACTACTTGACATCATTACCATAGTCTAAAATACCCACAGTGGGATTTATGGACACTGAGTGGCCATGGTCTTGTCTCAACATGAGGAGGATCCTGAGAAAGGGGAAAATGGGGGTGATACTGATTCAATAATGACTCAAAGTCAGTAGTGAGTCTATGGTCAGTTCAAGAGCTCTTTCTTTACCAGAAGATTCTCAGCATTCTTACTCTTTACCTTTCTTTTTATTTATGCCTCCTTTTCATTCTTTTGCCTTCGATTGACCACAGAGCCTGAACCAAGTCTTTTATTTACTAAAGTTACATCATCAAAGCTTTGAACATTGTTAAGTTTTTTAGAAATCCTTAAATTTACATATATTTTGTGAATTCAGGATCATTAGTCCAAACCCTTCTTCCTTAAAACAGAAACTAAAGACAAGGCAAAAGCACATCTCCTTAGAGTTTTACCCAGTCTATTCATGGGTAGCTCAGCACAGCTCTTCCAGTTTCCTGGTACAGCAGACAGCAGTCTTTAGTAATTGCTTTCTTGTAAGAGCAGAAAGGTGACAGACTACTAAGGTTAAAATAATTTCCTACAAAGTTTTAAAACTTATGCAAGTAAAGCAGCTAGCTTTCTCTAACATCTCTCTAGGCATTGTAATCTCCAATCCTTCAAGTAGCTAGGAGAGCAAAGTACTAACTTTTTATATGCTTAAGTATCATCTTTTAATTCTCTAATCTTTGTTTCCTTATCCAAGCATTTCTATGGCCTCATGTACTTACTCTCTTTAGATATCATTTGTTTCTAGGTCATATACAAGCCTTCCTCCTATAGACAAATCCATCTATCACTTGCTTTCCCATAGATTCCTCCTTCTTTTCCTATCTGTGCCTTTACTCCTCGAGACCACTTTAACTCTCTATCTTTGATGTCCCCAAGCACACCCTGGCTAATAATGAAGCAGCCATTAGATTGCCGAGTACAAGTATCTCCTCATAATTCAAGTTCAAGGCCAAGTCTAGCAATGAACTATTTCTTCAAAGGGCTATGTAGCTTTTATGGACTCTGGTTATGTTATCTAGATCCTTTCCCATGGCCCTAAAGGCTGAGCAGAAGGCCTGTTCCTCATCCTCCACAGCCCCATGACCTCCTCTATTCCTCATTTCTGAGAACTGCACCTGTTTCATTTATTATGGACTGATTAGCTCTCAGTAAGGGGGAAGTATATTCCCCAGAGAGATTGAACATAAAACACATAGATGAGACAGCAGATCAGCTTCAGGGCAACAGCAACCATCAGCAAATGTGGTGATCAATGCCCTGGTAATGTTCCAGGAGCAGGAACTGTGTCACACCTCCCCTTATACAGCCGTGCTGGAACATCATTGACTTATCGATGTTTTTTTTCTTTTTTAACTCTTAGCTTTCTCAGAATAAGATGTCAAAGGTTTTGTTTGTTTCTTGAATTAGATGGCATACTATGTTCTACATGCTATTATTTAATTTTAATTTCCTTACATTGTTCTCTGTTCTTTTCCAGCGGTGGCATGGGCCCCACAAGTCCATTTTAATAAGTAAAGACACTATCATCGTTTTCTTTCTATTTGCTATAATGAGATACATTGATGAATGCCAACTTTTGGGGAAAAGGGTTTATTTTAGTTATTTAGTTCACAATTCCAGGTTGTTGTCCATCATTGAAGGAAAGTCACGGCAGTAGGAACTTGAGACTGCTAGTCATGTCATATTCACGTTGGATAGTAGAACGAGATGAGTGCAAACTTGCTTACTTGCTTGCTTATGTTATGCTCAGCTCAATTTATGATACAAGACCCCCACCTACCACCTAAGGATTGGTGCCACCCACGGTGAACTGGGCGTTCCTCATTAACGAGCCTTCATGTCAACCCAACGTAGATAATCTCTCATTAAGACTTTCTTCCCAACTGATTCTAGGTTGTGTCAGGTTGACAGATAAAGCTACCGATCACATTCACTTACTTATTTTGTTACACCCTTTGAAAGGATAAGATCTTAGTATAACGAGTCATTGGAGGTTACATCAAATATTGAAGGTAGCATTGAATATTATGTGCCCTTAGTGTATTCTATTATCCAAAATTAATTACACTTATAGGCTGACTCCTGATTCCTTAAGGTTTTATACACTCTATAGCAGTGGTTTCTCAATCTTCCTAAGCTATGACCCTTTATGTTCCTCATTTTGTGGAGAACTCTAACCATAAAATTAGCTACTATTTTATAACTATTACGAATCATAATGTAAATAACTGATATTCAGGGTCTCTGCTATATGAGCCCTGTGAAAGGATCATTTGACACCCCCCCCAAGGAGTCATGACCCACAGGTTGACAACCACTGCTCTGAATACATCCTCACTTTTTACATAAGAACAAAGAATACTGCTAAATAACACAATTGTACTCAGAGTAAAAACCATATAGACCAGTTCTGAAGAAGTTAATTTGAGGCCAGTTAATATTTTAGGTTAGACTATTATTATTTATTATTAATATTAATATCAATATATTTTAGACATGTCTCTTTTTATCATATTTTATTTATTTGATGTATTCTTTATTTACATTTCAAATGATTTCCCCTTTTCTTTTTTTTACATTAAAATAATTTATTTATTTATTTTTTTATTTGATATATTTTTTATTTACATTTCAAATGATTTCCCCTTTTCTAGCCCCCCACTCCCCGAAAGTCCCGTAAGCCCCCTTCTCTCCCCCTGCCCTCCCACCCACCCCTTCCCACTTCCCCGTTCTGGTTTTGCCGAATACTGCTTCATTGAGTCTTTCCAGAACAAGGGGCCACTCTTCCTTTCTTCTTGTACCTCATTTGATGTGTGGATTATGTTTTGGGTATTCCAGTTTTCTAGGTTAATATCCACTTATTAGTGAGTGCATACCATGATTCACCTTTTGAGTCAGGGTTACCTCACTTAGTATGATGTTCTCTAGCTCCATCCATTTGCCTAAGAATTTCATGAATTCATTGTTTCTAATGGCTGAATAGTACTCCATTGTGTAAATATACCACATTTTTTGCATCCATTCCTCTGTTGAGGGATACCTGGGTTGTTTCCAGCTTCTGGCTACTACAAATAGGGCTACTATGAACATAGTGGAGCATGTGTCCTTATTACATGCTGGGGAATCCTCTGGGTATATGCCCAGGAGTGGTATAACAGGGTCCTCAGGAAGTGTCATGCCCAGTTTTCTGAGGAACCTCCAGACTGATTTCCAAAGTGGTTGCACCATCTTACAATCCCACCAGCAGTGGAGGAGTGTTCCTCTTTCTCCACATCCTCGCCAGCACCTGCTGTCTTCTGAGTTTTTGACCAAAGCCACTCTGTCTGGTGTGAGGTGAAATCTCAGGGTTGTTTTGATTTGCATTTCCCTAATGATTAATGATGCTGAACATTTCTTAAGGTGTTTCTCAGCCCTCCGAAGTTCTTCATGTGAAAATTCTTTGTTTAGCTCCATACCCCACTTTTTAATGGGGTTATTTGGTTCTCTGGGTTCTACCTTCTTGAGTTCTTTATATATATTAGATATTAGCCCTCTGTCAGATTTATGGTTGTTGAAGATCCTTTCCCAATCTGTTGGTTGACGTTTTGTCCTTTTGACAGTGTCCTTTGCCTTACAGAAACTTTGTAGTTTTATGAGGTCCCATTTGTCAATTCTTGATCTTAGAGCATAAGCTATTGGTGTTCTATTCAGGAACTTTTCCCCTGTGCCCATGTCCTCAAGGGTCTTCCCCAGTTTCTTTTCTATTAATTTCAGTGTGTCAAGTTTTATGTGGAGGTCCTTGATCCATTTGGAGTTGAGCTTAGTACAAGGAGATAAGGATGGATCGATTCGCACTCTTCTGCATGCTGACCTCCAATTGAACCAGCACCATTTGTTGAAAAGACTATCTTTTTTCCACTGGATGCTTTCAGTTCCTTTGTCGAAGATCAAGTGACCATAGGTTCATTTCTGGGTCTTCAATCCTATTCCATTGATCCGCTTGCCTGACATTGTACCAATACCATGCAGTTTTTATCACTATTGCTCTGTAGTAAAGTTTGAGGTCTGGGATACTGAATCCCCCTGAAGTTCTTTTACTGTTGAGAAAGTTGAGGATAGTTTTAGCTATCCTGGGTTTTTTGATATTCCAGATGAACTTGAGCATTGCTCTTTCTAGATCTATGAAGAACTGGGTTGGGATTTTGATGGGGATTGCATTGAATCTGTAGATTGCCTTTGGCAAGATGGCCATTTTAACTATATTAATCCTGCCAATCATGATCATGGAAAATTTTTCCATTTTCTGAGATCTTCTTCGATTCCCTTCTTCAGAGATCTGGAGTTCTTGTCATATAGGTCTTTCACTTGTTTGGTTAGAGACACACCAAGATACTTTATGCTGTTTGTGGCTATTGTGAAGGGTGTCATTTCTCTAATTTCTTTCTCAGTCTGCTTATCCTTTGAGTATATAAAGGCTACTGATTTGCTTGAGTTGATTTTGTAGCCAGCGACTTTGCTGAAGTTGTTTAACAGCTATAGGAGTTCTCTAGTAGAGTTTTTTGGGTCACTTAAGTATACTATCATATCATCTGCAAATAGTGATAGTTTGACTTATTCCTTTCCAATTTGTATCCCTTTGACCTCCTTATGTTGTCTAATTGCTCTAGCCAAGACTTCAAGAACTATATTGAAAGGATATGGAGAGAGGGGGCAGCCTTGTCTAGTCCCTGATTTTAGTGGGATTGCTTCAAGTTTCTCTCCATTTAGTTTGATGTTGGCTACCGATTTGCTGTATATTGCTTTTACTATGTTTAGATATGGGCCTTGAATTCCTGTCCTTTCCAAGACTTTTAGCATGAAAGGATGCTGAATTTTGTCAAGTGCTTTTTTAGCATCTAATGAAATGATCATGTGGTTTTTTTCTTTGAGTTTGTTTATGTAGTGGATTGCATTGATGGATTTCCTTATATTGAACCATCCCTGCATCCCTGGGATGAAGCCTACTTGATCCTGGTGGATGATTGTTTTGATGTGTTCTTGGATTCAGTGGGCAAGAATTTTATTGAGTATTTTTGCATCGGTATTCATAAGGGAAATTGGCCTGAAGTTCTCTTTCTTAGTTGGATCTTTGTGTGGTTTTGGTATCAGCATAATTGTGGCTTCGTAGAAGGAATTGGGTAGTGTTCCTTCTGTTTCTGTTTGGTGTAATAGTTTGAAGAGTATTGGTTTTAAGTCTTCTTTGAAGGTCTGATAGAATTCTGCACTGAAACCATCTGGTCCTGTGCTTTTTTTGGTTGGGAGACATTCTATGACCCCTTCTATTTCTTTAGGGGTTATGGGTCTGTTTAGATGATCTATTTGATCCTGGTTTAATTTTGGTATTTGGTATCTGTCTAAGAAATTGTCCATTTCCTCCAGATTCTCCAGTTGTGTTGAGTACAGGCTTTTGTATTAGGATCTGATGATTTTTTGAATTTCCTCAGTTTCTGTTGTAACATCTCACTTTTCATTTCTAATTTTGTTAATTCGGATACTTTCTCTGTTCCCTTTGGTTAGTCTGGCTAAGGGTTTATCTATCTTGTTGATTTTTTCAAAAAACCAGCTCCTGGTTTTGTTGATTCATTGTATGGTTCTCTTAGTTTATTATTATTTATTATTAATATTAATATTAATATTAATATCAATATATTTTAGACATGTCTCTTTTTAATCATTTATTTATTTATTTATTTTAAACTCCAGATTTTATTCTCCTCTTGGTCTACCCTCTGACTGTTCCCCATCCCATACCTTCTCCCCTCGACCCTGTATCCACGAGGATGTCCCACTCCCTGCCCCCCAACCCACCAGAACTCTAAACTCTCTGAGGCCTCCAGTCTCTTGAGGGTTAGGTGCATCTTCTCTGACAAAACCCAGACCTGGCAGTCTTCTGCTGTATATGTGTTGGGGTCCTCATATCAGCTGGTGTATGCTGCCTCCTTGGTGGTCCAGTGTCTGAGAGATCTCGGAAGTCCAGGTTCATTGAGACTCCTAGTCCTCCTCCTACAGGGCTGCCCTCCTCCTCAGCTTCTTCCAGCTTTCCCCTAATTCAACCACAGGTGTCAGAAGCTTCTGTCCATTGATTGGGTACAAATATCTGCATCTGACTCTTTCAGCTGCTTATTGAGTCTTTTGGAGGGCAGTCATGATAGGTCCCTTTTTTTTTGAGTGCTCCATAACCTCGGTAATAGTGTTAGGATTTAGGGTCTCCCCTTGAGCTGGATCCCACTTTAGCCTATCGCTTGTCCTTCTTTTCCTCAGGCTCCTCTCCATTTCCATCCCTGCTGTTTTTTCAGACAGAAACCATAAAGGGTCAGAGTTTAGACTATGGGATGGCAACCCCATCCCTCACTTGAAATAGAAATAGGTGCAAATATTCCTGTCACTGCCCAACTGGTGGTGCTTCTATTTTTAGTTATTGGATTTGATGGGCAAATCAAGATTGGATAGTGAGTAGATATAGAAATTAGTAGAAATTGTAGAATGATGGATGTGCCAGAGAGTTTCAAGTCTCCCTGTTTGGACATCAGAGCAGTCCTCAAATACCCATCCATCAAACATAGCTTCAACAATCCTCATTAATTATAGTTGACTTGGATGTCAAGACACAATGTTCCAAAAAAAAGTATTTCTGACAAGGGGCAGCTGTAATTGCCAAGCAGAACGTGAGTTTCTGCAGAGATGCGTCAGAGTACTTGCTGCCATTCACACTCTGGAAATGGTGAGCTGAGAATACAGTAAAGCTTACGTCATTGATTTTTCCAATGAAAAAATAAAGCCTTTAGCAGGTAAAATTTACTCTAAAAGTAAAGTTTTGTTACCTATATAAAATCAAGTCTTAAGCCAGAGTTTTCACGTCCTTTCATCTAATACAAGAAAAATTTGACACTTAAAAAAAAGTATACTTTATGTTAATTTGGGAGCCTGAAGGGCTTCCTCCTAAAAATTGAGGCACCTTTGGACAGTGATTCCACCTAATTTTATGAAACATTTTGACTTGTATATGTGTCAAATATCTGTGTATCAGATTTGTTGATTCCTTGATACATTTACCTTTTTAATTCTCTTTGACTCTCTGTCTCTGTCTCTGTCTCTGTCTCTTTCTCTCATGTGTATGTGTCTGTCAGTCTGTCTCTCTGTCTGTCTCTATCTGTATCTGTGTCTCTGTATAAGCATGTCTGTGTCTGTGTGTGCCTGTGTATACACATTCCTTATGTAAATGTGGCACATCTATACCAATGTGTCCTTGTGAATGTGGCACATCTGTACCAATGTGTTCTTGTGAATGTGGCACATCTGTACTAATGTGTTCTTGGGTGGTCCTTGTCTTCCACTTTGTTTGAAACAGAGTCTTTGTCCTTTGGGTTGGGTTGGTGTTGTCCACTCTGCGTGCCAAGCTTACTGGCCTGCTAGCTTCCAGGGATTCTACTGCTCCTCTATTACATCATTCCTCAGGAACAAAAAAACTATAGACTACTACACTGCTATTTTAAGTGGGTCCCAGGGGTTCAATCCCAGAACTTTCTGCTTACACAAGAAGTGTTTTACCATTACTGAGCCATCCTCCAGCCCTTTTCATTTAAAAACTCTTTTATTGTATAGTCAGTATACATGATGTAATGCCAAATGAGGACCTTTTAATACAAGTACATATAGTACATCAGCTGAGTTCCCTTCCATGCTCTCCATTCTTCCCTCATCCCCTATCCCCAATCCCCATATCCCATATCCCATCTGCCATCCCTCATTCTATTCTTTATTCCTAGATTCTTTTTCCCCCTGAGGATTTTTCATCTAGACTAAGACAAAACTCCAATATTCAAGTCTTGCCTATAGACCTGGCTAACTAGATATCACCATCTATCCTTAGAGGCTAAATCTGAGTATAACTCTCAGTTTAGATTATGAAGAAGATGCTGTTATTTCTCTTTGCCATGACTGACCTGGCCTATCTGGAAATAAGCATAGCTGCAGGAGAGTGATTCATCCAGAAACTCATCCCATTTGAAATCAAAATCCATATCAATAGCATAGTTAACAACATAAATCAGCATAAAATGATCATCTGTGTCGCATTAGACTAATAGCCAAAGATGTCCTTTCAGATGACAGAATGAAAAGATTAGATATATTAGAGAGTGGCAAAAATGAAGGATATGAAAGTGTTTTTTACCAGAAAAAACAGATTAATATTAGAGTAAGCTACCTTTAGTAACAAAAAGGTGGGGTTTGGGAGAAACAAGACAAATGACTCAGTTTATGGGATAAAAGTAAATATGAATGCAAAATGGGAGACAGGGAGCACAGAAGGGCTCTGCCCCTGTTTGATTTAGAGACTGCAATGGCTAAGTGTGGTGAGGACTCATTACAACAGTTGAACCAAATTGGTGGATGTATCCTTGTCTTAGTTAGGGCTTTACTGTTGTGAACAGACACCATGACCATTGCAAGTTTTATAAAAGACAACATTTAATTGGAGCTGGTTTACAGGCTCAGAGGTTCAGTCAATTGTCCTCAAGGCAGAAGCATGAAAACATCCAGGCAGATATGGTGTAGGAGGAGCTGAGAGTTCTACATCTTCATCTGAAGGCTGCTAGTGGAAGACTGACTTCCAGGCAACTAGGATGAGGGTCTTAAGCCCACACCCACAGTGACACACCTACTCCAACAAGGCCACATCTCCTAATAGGGTCACTCTCTCGGCCAATCATATACGAACCATCACAATCCTTTAAACTTCTATTATATCTCCCCTCGGTTCCTCTCTGGGCTCAGAGGACATTCTGAATTTGTGAATTGTAATGTTGTTATAATGCTTGGGTTATAATTGGTGTCCTTAACAATTAACTTCTGTTTTTAATGTATAATTTATTATGATTGAAGATTTTATCTGTGAGTAATTAATTTATTTATGCCATTTCCCACCCAACATTCTCCCCCTCCAACATTTTTCATTCCTCCATTCTCTCTCTGTCTCTCTCTCTCTTTCTCTCTGTCTCTCTCTCTCAATTTCATTATTTCTGCTTTATTATTGTAACACACACACATATATATACACAACCTCCTGGGTCGAAAAGTCCATCTAATGCTTACAGATGACTGGTTGAATTACCAGTCAGCAGCCTCATCCCTAAAGACAACTGGTCCTCCTTCTCTCAGCAGCTATTAATTGTCTGTAGCTACTGAAGGAGAGGTGAGGCCTTTTGAGATGTCCCCCATCTAGGCAAATCACACTGTCATCATGCAGGTCTTGTTTGAGTAACTTTTATTAAGATTTCATGGGTTTAGCACCCTGTCATATATAGATGTCACAATCTCAAATCTCGTGTACTGATCCTCTGCCACTTACACACCTGCCACACCCTCCTCCATGAGGTCCCTTAGCCACTCCCTCTTCCATAAGGATAAGTGCATCAGTTGGGGCGAGACACCCCATCACCAATTTTTCTCTGCTAATTTTTTCCAGTGGTAGACTTCTGTAATGGTCTTTGTCTGCAGCAAAGATACACTTCTTTTTTATAAGGGCTGACAGTTATGCTTACCTGTGTTTAGGAGGCAGTTGGGAATGACATTTGGTTTAAGAAAGTTGGCAGTCGTAGGTTCTCCTTTGGAGTGCATGATTCCACCAGTCACAGGGAATTGAGGTTCCAGTACCAGGCACAAATGGGCCTTAAGTCCAATTAGGTAGCTCTTCTTGGTTACCGCTGTGAGTAATTACTTCATGAACAACTATTTTATTTTTATACTAATTCACAGGTGTGGGCTGCTTTAGACAGGGATGTAAATACAAGAATGAAATTGGAAACTCAATCAAAATTTTTAATTTTGTCAAAAAGGATTTCAAAGTGATGAGACGATTCTAGATTCTAAAGATGAGAGTTTTGTTTAATAACTTTTTTATCTTTGTCTGCTGCTTTTTTGGTAACTGAAAAGTGGCTGTTCTTTAATTTGCTTAGATGAACTAATGACTGGCATTTCTATCCAATAAAGAAGTGAAGCCATTGAGCCTTTTCTGTGCTCTGTGGTGGGTCACAGGTCAGAACTGATATCTCGCCATTCTTCTCCCAGATTCCTCTCTCTCTACAGCTGTTCTCCAAGAGTTTTTGAGGGTTCTGAGGGTTCTGGAAAGAGCAAAGATAGCAGGACTCCTAATCCCTGCCTTTTGGTTCTGATAATGTTCTCCACATGGTCTCATTTCTGCAAACATTCTGTTTAAGGGAAAGTGATTGCAGATTTACTTTTCTTTGGAGACTACCACCATACAGGGTGATAGTTCTCACAAAATAAGAAAGACAGGGGATGGAAAAGAGAGAAATAGGAGGGAAGAAAAAAGGAAATGGAAGTGGAAAGGAAGGATGAGAAAAGAAAGGAGAAAGCTACACATACACACACAAACACACACCCACAACATACACACATACACACACACACACACACACACACACACATGACCGTGATTTTTCCCCCATTGTATGCTGACTCCTTTATAAAAGAACCAACTGTGGACACTTAAATGTACTTCTAGCCACAGTGATTGTCTTCTAGTTGACATACTTTCTGTTGTCTTCTTTGTGTGTTTTTACAGATGTGATGTTTATTTCACAGATCTAACTTCTCTCTTATACACAAATTAGCTTCATTTAAAGGCTTGCAGGAGACAAGGGCTCATGATTTCCAAGAAAGATGAAGTGAGAGAGTGCCAAGAGATTTGATTATGACATAATCTTCAGTTCTACTCTTGCCTAGTGTCTGTCTTACAGATCAGGATAGTGATGCAGTGGCAAAATTGTCAGTGTTATAAGACCATTCGCCAAGTTGACAAGAGATAGAAATGTTAGCCAGAACTTATGCTCCAGTAATCCCTCTAAACATTGGGCAACATATAACTCCTAACAAGGCTTTCATTTTGCTCACAGTGTATAAACTACTAGCTATTACTCAGAAGGCTTTGTCATGCCATAAACCACAGCAAGGGGACATCTTTTTTTTTTTCCTTTAGATATTTTCTTTAGCTACATTTCAAATGTTTTCCCCTTTCCTGGTTTCCCCTCCAAAAAGCCCCTATCCCATTCCCCCACCCCTGCTCACTAACCCACCCACTCCCGCCTCCCCGCCCTGGCATTCCTCTACACTGGGGCATTGAGCCTTCACAGGACCAAGGTCCTCTCCTCTCATTGATGTCAGACAAGGCCATCTTATGCTACATATGCATCTGGAGTCATGGATCCCTCCCCGTGTATTCTTGTATTCTTTGGTTGGTTGTTTAGTCCCTGGGAGCTCTGGGTACACCGGTTGGTTCATATTGTTATTCCTCCTGTGCTCAGTCCAGTGGCTGAGAGAATCCACCTCTGTATTTGTCAGGCACTGGGAGAGCCTCTCAGGAGACAGCTATATCAGGCTCACAAGGGGACATCTTATAAATATCCTGGGTCTCAAAAAATACTGTCAAAATCTCTTCTTTGTTGCCTCCCAGTTTTGTCCTTATTCCTCCTGGGAAATCTCTCTCCATGCTGGAGAACTGTCTACCTTGGCTGGATTCTGCCAGTCTATAGGCACCGCCCCTCAATGCTGCTCATCATTGTCTAACTGAATCAGTAGAGCTTGCTAGGAACTAGAGTTTCTGTTGAGACTGGGAGACAATCTTTCTTTAACTATACTGATCAAATGTGTTCAGTCTTTAATGTGAGACCCCTTCTCCATTTCAGAAGGCCTGGGGTTCTTCCCCATAATGGAGTTCTTCCTCTCCCCATAACCTCCCAGTGACAGTTTTCTCTGACTTATGTTAGTTCAGTGAGTTTATTGCTTTAGCCACTCTAATTGTGAATGCTATCCTGAAAAAAGAAAAACCGAATACCCAAAATCATAGCACGTGTTGTGAATCTTGCTAACTCCCTCCGACCCTATTTCAACACTGTTAGCAAGAGCTGTAATTACACCGCTCAGCCCCGCTGTGTTCTAATAGCTGCCTGGCCCAGGGACAGTGGTTCATCCAAGGAGGCTAATGAGTTCTGTTTGCCTCTGTATAGTTTCTAACTTCAAGTACCTTTCCATTCACTGCTATGACCAAATGAAAACTTTTATGTCCCCATGCACAGGCTGTTTTCTGTCTAATAATATTCTCTTTTTTTCTAGAAATTCCTGGTACATTTTATTTATTCTAATTTTCAGGGCTCCTTCTTTATGGCTTTATATAAGAAAAAAAAAAACCTCCAACTCTGAAATGGCTATTGGTTTCCTTTTCTGCTTTCTCTGCCTGCTTGTTTACGTGTCTATTTCTATCTCTCCTGCTGAGTTCCAAAGCCTACATTAAGGGATAGAGACTATTTTTGTATCCCCAGCCAGGAGGAGAGGGCTGAGCATTCTGTGGGAGGTAGTTTAAAGTTATGCTGTAGTGCCTCAGTGGAGAGCTGTTCGCCATTTGACCCCCTATGTATCCTGGGCCTCACCCTGGAGTTCCCAGAACAGTAGTGTTGGTTCTTTCTAAAATATCACGCCATAGTTTCTATCTTTTATTTTTCCCGATCCTTGCTCTAGAATAGTCATTTACTTCCAGGCACTGTATGACCGACCCTCCCTCCTTCAGGCTCTGGCTTTTCTTTTGGTTTGGTCAATAACACATACAAGAGATAGGCAACGAGAGTCAAAGAGCCCTCTGTCCAACTCCTGCCTGCCTTGCTGCAACCCTATTTTGTTGACACTGACTCTGCAGAGGAAGGCAGACTCTACCTTATCCTCTCGCTGACCCTTGTGCACACTGTTCAGAGCATTTATTCCATAGGACTTACTACTCTTAATAACTTCTTCTTCTTCTTGATAGTATTAAGATGCCAACATTCTTCATTTCTTCTGTTTTTCCATTGACGCTGACCATATCTACATAAATAGTTCCTTGATATGCAATGATATAATCAGACCATCTAAAGGATTTTCTATATCCTGGCAAGCCATTGCAAAATTTGCCTGGTTATGGTAGAGGATAGGTATTAGCCCAGGATACCCCAAGACCAAGTTCTCAGCACAATGGGGACATAGGAATAAGAGACAAAGACAGAAAATAGAGGACAAGGGAAAGGGGGTATGGATGCTTGGGGAGGGGGAGGGTGGCAAAGGACTGTCTCTGGATAGAGAGGAGACAGATGTGGCTCATAGGAAAATGGCAGTTTATAAAGATGGGGGAAAACCCCATGTTAGGATGAGGTGTTCAATTTTAATCAGGCATGTGAATTAAGTGAGGCAAAGGGGTCTCTTGATTGCTGAACTTCAATACTTTGATAGCCGGACCTTGGTAGTCAGTCTGAGGAGGAGGATGTGGGCAAATAAGTGAATAGACCTTGGGGGATGACTTTAAGAATGCAATGTAATGGTTTTTAGCATGGCAGGAGGAATGGGGGAGAAGGGCAAAACCTGGAAGAGCCATGTTGGCCATGCACGCGCTGACTAGGGTCCCGTTAAGTATTCTATTCTATTTGAAGTATTTCTGAGAAGCCCATACACTTACGTAAGCTGTTGTCAACCAAGTGTCAAAGGCAATGGATGCCACTCACTACCAAATCACATCCTGACCATTAGCAGCCTGGCAGTGACTATTGTCCAGCGCGTTAGCACTTGTCCGTCTCAAGTTCACAACCCCCCTTAATTCATGACTCAGTGCATCTCCTTTCAGAGACCACATCACTTCACCCACGTTCACAGTTCCTGGGATAAGCTTTCCCTAATAACTTGAGATTTCCATGACACAGCTTCCGTGCAGACTTTTTTTTTAATTTTTAAATCTTGTCTCTGATATTGTGATAAGTGTGTTCTTTGAGGGGAAAGTATGAAAAATTTAAAAAAAATTTAATCTGCTTGTGTTTTTATCATCAATCTTGGTAAAAGTTGAGGCAATCTTTAATAGCAATTTTCTTCCCTAAGAAGTAAGGATGGGGGTGATCCCTCAGAGAACACTGGGTCCTGGGGGGTCACTTTTAGAACGTGGTGACTATTTTCTTCCTTATAGCTAGTTTAAGCTAAAAGTAGAAGGATATAAAAATGTTGCCTTTAAAGTCAGAGTTTCCTGTTATATATAAAAGAAGCCGCCTGTCCTTGTTTTGTGTCATGATTCCTGTACTTCCGCAGATTAAAAATAGCGCTGGCAAGCTCTCGCTCCTGGCCCTCAGCTCTGGAGGCTTCTCTCTAATGTGTTGTCCACCCTCACCCTGAGGCCGCTCAGTGTTGCTGCTTTCCAAGTATTTCTTCCTTGTTGAGTATCTGAGCCCCACTCTACACAAAGCCACTCATTCTCGAGGTTAACACAAACCCTTCCACCAGCCCTTGCATTCCCACTAACGCTGTCTTCTGTTCCTAGAGGGAAGGCTTTAATTTTTAATTTTCTTCTTTAATTATCTTATTTTAGAGATTATAATTACATCACTTTCCCTCTTCCTGTTTCTCCACCCAAAATAGTCCCATATATCCTTCTATGCTCTCTTTCAAAGTCATGGTCTCTTTTTGCAATAATTGCTGTTACATACAAACATGTATTCCTAAATATGTAAGTGCATCCTGCTAAGGCTGTATAATGTTATTTGTTAGTATTGTATTTTTTAATTTGCTTTTACCTTATTTAAAAAAAAAAATTAGTGCGCTTTTGTTGTAGGAAGATGGAGAAGCACCACATGAAACAGTAGTCAATGATTACAGCCTTTGCCCATGTCAGTTGGTACTTAGATAAATAGACAAATATAAAGAAATGCAAAACAAAGCTGAGATGAGTCTTCATATGGACTATTTTTATGCTGATTTTCCATTTAATGAGACATCAAGAATTTCTATGCATGTAGAAAATGTACAAAATCTTTATCCATTCTATCTGTGCTGATACTAATATGTCAATGCACGTGAGACTCCCACTTGTTGGAATAAATAGGATATTATGAGTGCTATAGCAGCCTCTTGAGGGTCATTCTAGGCTCTGTCTGCTCCCTACAATCATTGGTGTGCTGGCTTTTACAATGGCCACCTTCGGCTTTTTCCTATCTTCACTACCTATCTTCTTTATTATATATACATAGCTTTATGGTATTATCTCTGTTGTATATTCTGGCACCTTCCATAATAGGTGAATTATAGAATCGGCCTAAGTTTTCATTGTAGCAGGAATTTGTTAATTTGCTCTAAACTCCTTAGAGGGTGCCTGTGCACTCCTCACTACCAGACCAAATGTTTTGGATTCAAGAATGAAAATCATACACATGCAGCCTAATTTTTAATATCACCTAAGCAGCTCAATGGCAATGCCATCTTCCGCATTGCTAATGCCTTCCCTCTAATATTTCTGAATTATTACTTACTAAAATCTATATTCCAAATATGCTACAGCAATCCCAGTCAGGGGTGTGGCCTCTGGAACCGCTCTTCCCCAGTTCTTGCATGATTGTATGCTTTCTCTCCTGCAGCTCTTAGGGTTGATCCTGTGCTTCCCCAGCATTGCGATTCTAAAAACTCCTTCCTGTCTTCCCTTGCCCAAGAAATCTGAAGTCCTACCTGCCCAGCCATTGGCCACCCCTATTAGAGCGGACTGGAGTCGGGGACCTGTGATATCTTGCATGCAGACATGCAAATTCCTGTGTAATTTGGGAATGCAATTAATATAATATAAGTAATAAACCTAATCCATAACAGTTTATTACCTGATGAATGTTTTCCCTCTTCATGGTGAATAGACTATGTTATCAGTTTCAAGTCGCTCTATGTTTATCATATCACTAGACCCCCAAAGTTTTGTTTTTAATTTAGAGATCACAGTACACATTTTAGTGCTCACCCTCAAGTTATCTAAACCTATGGGGATTTTTTTGAAAACTTCATGTATAAGTAAGTACTCACATCATTTTTCCTCCTTTCTCTCTTTCCCTCCCCCACTCCTCCTCAAACATGGCCTCTTGTTCATAAATACCATCTGTATGGTATATATCATATTTTATCAACATGAAAATGTTTATATTAAATGCAAATGGTATCTGTAAATACAGCCTGATGATTTCATTTAGTGAAATCATAAGTGCACATAAGTGTATGTGTTTAGGGTTTACCACTCAGGATTGGATAGCCTATCATTGGGCTCATCTCTGGAGGAGACTCATTCCCTCTCCTTTAGTAGCCCTTAATTATCTATAGCTCTTTATCCATAATCACGGCATGATGCAATTTCTTCTATCCGTGTTGGTATGTCAATTAGTGGTGTCATTTTTCAGGTCTTATTTAAGCAACCATATTGTTGAGATTTCATGGTTCACCTTCCCTGTCATATATAGAAACATGATCTCATAGCAGACAAACTAGCCTTATGCCCCTTTGTGGTGTTTATGCACCATCTCCAGTGATGTTTTCTGGGCTTGAGTGTAGTTGTATGTGAATCCATTGGGTGTGGGTGCCATTGTGTGCCTCTTTGTATTGAGAGGGGGAATCTCTGAATTTTGATCCGTTGTTGCTTTCTGTAATGGTCCCTGTCTGCTGCAGAAAGAAACTTCTGTGATGACACTTGAGAGCTACATCCACCTGAGAGAAGGGGGGTTATTTGTAATGCAGTTAGAATCTATATTGGTTTAAGAAAGTAGCAGTAGGAGAGTCTCATCTGTGGCTTCACCAGAAATGATTAGTGATATGGCAGTGCTGGATATGAAAGCCCACCTACTGAGCTCTGCTTACGTTGGAGTAGATGGCTGTCTCTCAACCCTGGATATGATTGCCACCAATGCACCTTCAGAATCTCTTGTTATTGTTGTGGTTCATAGATGTCACAAAGCTGGATAGGACTGTTAATAACTTTACTCCCATCACAGCTTCTGATAATGAAAGAGATAATTCTCAGAGTAGTGGCTTCCAGGTCAATGCAAGCTTGATCCCTCTAAGTCCTCTTTCTGAAGTGTAGAGTATCTTCAATAATATCGTCTTACCCTTGACTTCTGAGAGGCAACAAAGGGTTATGCCAATACTTTGTATTGAGAGGGGAAATCTCTTAGATTCCTCTGACAAACAAACAACTCTAAAGGAGATTTCTTATGCCTGCCATTGGCTGTTTTGTTATTCTATACCTCTTTGGTGGAATAGTATCACCCCAAGTGGCATAACTAATTATGTATATTAATTCAAATACATTATATTAATTCATATATAACTATAACTCATATATAACTCATAATATACATTATATAGCTCAATTAATATGCAACATTAATATATAATTAATATATAACATATATTTATATAGGTGTATTATACATACATGTATTTTTCAGTAAGAACAAAATAATAATTCTCTATGATTTTTTCTAACATCTTTAGTGTTATTTATCCCTCCTCTCTCCTCTCTGTATCCTCCCTCTAAACAACTTTCTTTTCAAGAGCACAATGACTTAATTTACTCTGTGGTAGAATCAGATGAACCCAGATCTATAGAAATCACATATTGCTCCACTAGGGAAAAGAAACCCAGTGAGTTCATGGCAGTAAAACATACAGTACCTTGTAAAGCAATTACAAATGTGTAGGAACAGTAACATATTAATCCACTCAAACCAGTGTGTCAGGCTCAGGGCTGCTAACCGATATGAATAACATAGTCTCACAGGACAGTACGGGATGGTAGGGATCTGTTTGCAGACGAATCTAAGTACTGTCTAAAAAAGAGCATCCAGATTTTCCTTCTTTTTTTTTATTTTATTTTTTTTTATTTTTTTTTATTCGATATAATTTATTTACATTTCAAATGATTTCCCCTTTTCTAGCCCCCCCCACTCCCCGAAAGTCCCATAAGCCCCCTTCTCTTCCCCTGTCCTCCCTCCCACCCCTTCCCAGTTCCCCGTTCTGGTTTTGCCGAATACTGTTTCACTGAGTCTTTCCAGAACCAGGGACCACTCCTCCTTTCTTCTTGTATCTCATTTGATGTGTGGATTATGTTTTGGGTATTCCAGTTTTCTGGGTTAATAACCACTTATTAGTGAGTGCATACCATGATTCACCTTTTGAGTCTGGGTTACCTCACTTAGTATGATGTTCTCTAGCTCCATCCATTTGCCTAAGAATTTCATGAATTCATTGTTTCTAATGGCTGAATAGTACTCCATTGTGTAGATATACCACATTTTTTGCATCCACTCTTCTGTTGAGGGATACCTGGGTTCTTTCCAGCATCTGGCAATTAAACACAACTCAAATCAGACACTTCAGCAAGCCAGATTTTGTGTCCAGGGAATCAGAACACTAACAAGGTACCAAGGATGAATACTTTACATGCATTAATCAAATTATTTCTCACAAAAATAATACATGAAAATAATTAAGAATTCAGACAATATATCAAAAAAGTTAATGACTACAGAAGGATTTAACAAATGAAAGGATGGGGCAGCTGGATGTCAATTACATAGCTCTGGTTCCATCTACATTATCTGTGCACAGCACATTGTCTCATCGCATCATTAAAAGTAGCTAATTACTTAGAATGATTAAAGTTGACTGATAAACACAGCTTTACCCATCTGCCACATACTTTCAAATCTCAGATATAGCTCAGGTTTCAAAACAGAAAATGATAACATAATTTGTATTAACAGTATTATGTGTTAATAGTAAGCTACACTAGTATATCGAGATACATACAATCACTAAGTTCAACATATGCTGAAATTTACCATGATGTCAGATTTCTTTCTTTAAGAAATAATTTAGGGGGCTGGAGACATGACTCAGCAATTAAGAGCACTTTCTGCTCCTGGAAAGACATGGATACAGTTCCCATCACCTATGCCAGGTGCTTATAACCTCCTGTAACTTCAGCTTCAAGAGATCCACTACTCTTTTCAGACCTTTGGGATGCACACACACATGCTGGGCATATATCTATGCAGGCAAAAACACTTATACACATGAAAATAAAATGTAAAAAAATAAAGGAAATAAGATAAATGCTGAAAATTTCACAAGCTAAAAGGAAAAAAAACCTCTTCTCAGCATGAGATGACAATACCACAAGTTTTCATTTTAATATACACTCTATGGGTATGGCATCTACAAAAGCGACATCTTCTAAATGAAAACTTTGCCACTAAAACAGCCTTTGTTTCTTTAAATTAAAAATGAAAACTATGGCACAGTAACGGAAACTCATCTGAGGATGGAAACCAGTATAAATAGCTATATCAGCATGATCTTCATTTAATTAAAATGAGTTTTTTCACCTTCCACCAAAAGATTTATTCAAGTGGGAAAATTAAATATGGATATTTATGCTATGAACTGTTCTTTTTATTATTTTTAACTAACCATGTTAAAATATTTTAAGACTAAATAAATGGCTTTCATATAGTGACTTGTTATCTATTCATATGCTTTACTATGGCAAATAGTTTATTACCACCTAGAAATACTAGACCACCATATCTCATTACTACATAAATTTCCATCTATGTCTTAACATCTGTCTTCATATCATTTATAGACTTTAGCATGTTCTTTCCTTTGTGCTATGATAACCTTTTCAGTATTTACAGTATTTATTTATGACATTGAGATCCAATCCTCAGCACAGTGACTTTTTCAGTCCCAGCAGCTAAAAGGAACAATAAGAGAGCTAACCAAATAGGAGGCTGGAGGAGTCTGACTCTAGCAAGTTGGCTTCTTGAGATAACTCCAAAGACTCACAGGCAGTGATGCATTATTCTTGTTGAACAAAAATCATTTCTTTGAGTAAATGAGGGCTGGAGAGAGAGCTCTTGGTAAAGCATTTACTATGCAAGCATGAAGATTTGTGTTGTCCCTAGCACTCACTAAAAACATTCAGTGTAATACACACACTTGTTTTTTCTATATTCTTTGTTTACATTACGACTTCTAATCTCACTGCAATAGCACCAAAGTTTCCTCCAGCTTTCTGGCCAATCAGTCTAGCAAAACTAGTGACCTCCAGGTCACTGATACCTACTTTATAAAACAAGGTGAATAGTGATTTAGGAAGATACTCAAGGGGGTGGGGGAATGGGGGTTGAAGAGAGAGTGTATGCACACAAAGTGAGAAATTGAGAGAGAGAGAGAGAGAGAGAGAGAGAGAGAGAGAGACTTTGTATTATATAAGGAAGAGCCTTTGAGGGAGGGGGGAAGCCTAGCTCCTGCTGGAAAGTTCAGGATAGAGGGCTAAGCAAGCCACCGTGCCCAGAAAGAGAGTGGGAGAACCTGGAGGCTAGGTCTGCCCAACCACTCAGGCACTTCAACCACTTGTCCCTAGGTTTTGTGGATAATAAACAAATAAGGGTGACATGATCTTCTCTGGTTACTTCCTGCTGATACCGGGGAGTTGTTATTGGAGTCTCAAAAAGCTGGAATGTCGGCCAAGTTCAGAAAGAGCAGGCTGTTTCACTGGCTGGATGTTCAGACTCTGCAGGACCATCTGGGGCTAGGAGAGGGCAGGCCCAGTTAAAGCAGTCTTTTAGGATGGACCAGCTGGGGCTAGCTGTTTTGGAGGAGTCCTGGATACAGATTTTGAGGAAACACCTGGATATGGCAGGATGTTGGAACAGATTTTGGACAGAAGATAAAGTTGAGGACTTTAGGGAGAAAGGTTTTTTGGGGGATATACATTTGGAACTTTTAGGCCCATGATCTTGATAGTTGGTGGACTCCCAAAACCAGGGAAAAGGGGAAGAATCCCACCCTTTGTAATAGCCAATAGGTGAGGAACCTCAGACTGTTGATTGACAGGTACTTATCTGGAGTTTGACTCATGAAAGTTGAATTCAAGTCTATTCCTTGAAGCTTTCAAGAATCCTTTTGCAAAAAAAGAGAAAAATTTTAGACATGTTAGCATCATGATTATTTGTAATCTGTTCTAAAACTCAACATAATAAGGAAGGCAATAGATCCAGATGTTTTGTGTCATAGCAAAAGCTTCAGAAAGTATTTTGAGTTAAAAACATGAATACTCTTTAACGCAAGCTCAAGAAAGACAGAAGCCTTTTATGGAGAAGAAGGGGCAAAAGATCACTTAATTCTTATTTTCTGTAAACTACAAACTGTTAAAGAGGAGCATATTTCCTCTATCCAGAAGACTAAACGTGCCGGGTGGTAGTGGCACACACCTGTAATCCCAGCACTCTGGGAGGCAGAGGCAGGAGGATTTCTGAGTTCAAGGCCAGCCTGGTCTACAGAGTGAGTTCCAGGACAGCCAGGGCTATACAGAGAAACCCTGTCTCAAAAAAACCAAATCCAAAATCCAGAAGACTAAATGTATATAAATTTGGCACAATGAGAAGCACATTTAGGTCTATACTTAAAGGAAACTGAAAATCTTGAGCTTGTGACTATGACAATAGTACATTTTATAGTGAAAGGCTTTGCCAGAGTTAGACTGACAATTTATCAGAGCTAATCAATTTATTAACCCATTGATTAATTTTAAAACTCTGAACTTTGAAGTCTGAATTACAATAGTAGAATAGCGAAGGAAAGGAATCTGAAACATTTTTATATGCCTTAAATCACTTTCTTATCACCATTAAAGTGACACATACTCCAACATTCATAAACTTCCTTTACCAACCTTAAAACACCTTCTTGGATCCTAAATCGTTCTCTTAAATCCTCACAGAGGGCATAAATACAGAGAGAAAGAGAGAGTGAGAGAGGGAGAGTGTATGTGTACAAAATGTCTGCATTATATAGGGAAGAAACTCTGGAGGGAGGGGAGGACATGCCCTTGGGCAGGAAAGTTTAGGGTAGGGAGCTAGGTATGCCAGCCATACTCTACAACAGGTAGGAACTAAGGAATGCTGGGAGAACCTAGAGAACAGGTGCACTTTAATACACTTAACAGGCACCTAAACCACTTGTCAGTGTCGCAACCCTAACAAGGAGTATCTGCTATGCTGGATTAAAATGAATAAGAGTGAAAAAATCAACTCTTATCCATATCCTTGGATTTAGATCTGGCTGGAGATTTCCTGACAGCTAAATTCTATAATTATGAGAAGTGTACAAGTCATCGTTTTTAACAGAGGAATGAGATATAGGGACCAAGCCATACCTTCCAAGTGTTTAGAAACTTGGATGGAAAGGGAAGTAGTTCTCACTAACAAATGTGATCCAAGGGCAGCCTCCTGAAATCATGATGACTCCCTACTTCTGAAAGCTGTGTGTATGGAAGTGTACAATCAGGAGAGACACACAAGTGGGTCAGACCAAATTCAAGATGAGGGTAAGCTTGAATTTCCCCCTAAAAACATCCTCCTGATTTTAGCAAATAGTCATTGGAGACAAAACTGCATCTGTATAATAAGCAAAGAAATGATAGAACACAAAAAATAAGAAGCTAATGCAAGCAACATGCAAGTAATAAAACTCTACCAAGAGAGCTGTCTGCCCCAGGAAAGAGAAAATGCCAAAGCCTACTTCAGAAATGATACAAACACCATGACCCCAAAAGTACATAAATAGAAAGAATAGAAACAGAGAAAATTAGGGGACCTGGAGAGATTACAAAAAGAAAGCTGTCTTTCCTTTTGTACACAGAAGAACGAGAAGAAATATGACATTATCAGGAAAATGAGCTACTTCAGAAGCAATAAAACATAATATAAGCTTGAGTAGAAATACATTCAGAAATAGGATAACTGACAAGAAAATCACACGAGAAAGGCAAAATAGGAAAGGAACTGAAGAAGTGATGTCAGGACAGAGACACATTGGCACAACAAAATGTGGTTCTGAAGACAGGAAGAAAACAGGCAATCTAAGTGCCACCCCAACCCTAAGTTTCTTACAGGCATTAGGAATAAAGATATGAGATTTACCTGAGACATCTCAGAATGGAGCACATGTGACTGTCTCCTAAATAGGAAACACTTTTTTTTTTAAGTGCCTCTATAAAAAGAAGAATTAAAATAAAACTCCAATGAGAAGCTACAGTAAAACTGCCTTAGACACAGAACCAAAAGTCACCAGGACTGAGATTCAGAACAGAATGTTGTTGTTATGCCTATTAAAGGTATGAATGAATGTGTGTGTGTGTCTGTATGTGCACACACATGGGTGCACACATATGTATGCATACATTTGTATCTATGCATATACAAATATATACATACACATGCACAAATAACTAGCAAAATTGAGAAGAAAGAAGCATGGAAACCTATATACTTTTCATTGTGTTATGGGACAAAATAGATAGGTATTAATTAACATCAAAATATGAAGTTAAAATGATATTCTGTTCTTTCAGGTTTTTATGTTTATCATTTTTACTTTTAGTTTTCACTTAGAACCTTTGTAATCTTAAGTTGAATTATATGCAAATTTTAGTAATCTGTTTTAAGCAACTTTATTTAAAGATGATAACATTCTGCTATTACTGAGGGAATTTAGTAATCAGCATTGACAAGAGACAAATGCATTCAAAACACCATTTGGAAAAGTCATGTTTCCAAATTCACTTTCTTTAGGAGAATCTCTTAGTGAAAGAACAGGGTTGGGGCTTTAAGCAAGATGAGCTGTTGTGGAGAAAACAAGTTTAAGGGTCAGAGAACAGGACTAAAACTGAGGGGACATAATGCATTGACCTCTCTAGATACCAGCAAGAGACATCTTTTCCACAATACGATAAACCCTGTAACATGTGGACATATTTACAAAACATAATTTTGTTTGTTTTGGAATAGTAGTGTGTGTGTGTGTGTGTGTGTGTGTGTGTGTGTCGGGGTGGATGTGGATATGAGTGTGGGGTAAATATATTTAAGACTGAAAGTCATAGATTTAGCTTTGCTCTACATGCAGACCCTAGGAATGTTCTTGTCTGGTGTAATATTCCTGTATATAAAAATAGAAGCATTTTCATTTCTGACTTAATATTTCCGTATATAAAAACAGAATTATTTCCCTTTTATGTGTTTGGGTATTTAAATATTATTGAGAGTTTTGCTTTAACAGGAAACAATAATGTTTTATTCAGATTTATGTAAATGAGCTTTTAAATTCCATTTATTTATTTATTTATTTATTTATTTATTTATTTATTTGCACTCCAGATTTGATTTCCCCTCCCCGATCCACTCTCTGACTGTTCCACACCCCATACCGCTTCACCACCACCCAAGCCCTACCTTACCTAACCTCTAAACTCCCTGGGTCCTCCAGTCTCTTGAGGGTTAGGTGCATCATACCTGATTGAACACAAACCCAGCAGGCCTCTGTGTATATGTGTTGGGGTCCTCATATTAGTTGGTATATGCTGCATGGTTGATGGTTCAGTGTTTGAGACATCTTGAGAGTCCAGGTTAATTGCGACTGCTGGTCCTCCTACAGGGTCACCTCAGCTTCTTTCAGTCTTTCCCTAATTCAACCATAGGGACCAGATGCTTCTGTCTTTTGGTTGGGTGCATCTGACTCTTTCTTGTTGGGTCTTTCAGAGTGCAGTCATGCTAGGTCCCTTTTTGTGAGCACTCCATAGCCTCAGTAATAGTGTCAGGCCTTGGGACCTCCCCTTGAGCTGGATCCCACTTTGGGCCTGTCCCTGGACCTTCTTTTCCTCAGGTTCCTCTCCATTCCATTTCAAAAAGGAACTCTCCATTTGTAAGGCAAAGGACAGAGTCAATAAGACAAATCAGCAACCTACAGATTGGGAAAAAAATATTCACTAGCCCCACACCCTATAGAGGGCTAATACTCAAAAAGATAATGACCAAAAAATCAAAAAACCCAATCCAAAAATAGGGTATATAACTAAACCAAGAATCCACAACAGAGGAATCTTTCAAATAGGAACAATCATGGGTGAGATTTTTGACTGTGGCACGGCAACCCCCTCCCTCATTTGATGCCCGATCTTCCTGCTAGAGGTAGACTCTGTAAGTTCCCTACTTATACTGTCATGCATTTCATCTAATGCATTTCATCATGCATTTGAATCCTGAGAGTCTCTCACTTCCCAGGTCTCAAGTGTATTCTAGAGGGTCCCCAAAACCTCCTACCTCCTGAGGTTACCTGTTTTCATTCTTTCTGCTGGCCCTCAGGGCTTCAGTCCTTTTCCCTCACCCAATACCATATCAGTTCCCCTTCCCCCATACCCTACCCGTGTCCACTTCCCCATGCAGGTCCCTCCCTCCCTCCCCAGTGCATCCTCACTTGGGACCCTCACCTTGTTGACCTTTTTGAGTTCTGTGGACTGTATCCTGGATATTCTGTATTTTGGGGGGGCTAATATCCACTTATTAGTGAGTACATACCATGCATGTCCTTTTGAATCTGAGTTACCTCACTCAGGATGATATTTTCAGTTCCATCCATTTGCCTGCAAAACTCAGGATGTCCTCATTCATAATAGCTGAGTAGTATTCCAGTGTGTAAATGAACCACATTTTCTGTATTCATTCTTCTGTCATGGGACATCTGGGTTGTTTCCAGCTTCTGGCTATCATAAATATGGCTACTATGAACATAGTGTAACATGTGTCCCTGTGGCATGGTGGGCATCTTTTGGGTATATTTCCAAGAGTGGTATTTCTGAGTCTTCAGGTAGATCTGTTTCCAATATTCTGAGGAACCTCCAGACCTATTTCCAGAGTGGTTGTACCAGTCTGCAATCCCACCAGCAGTGGAGGAGTGTTCCTCTTTCTTCACATCCTCACCCACATGTGTTGTCACCTGAGGTTTTGATCTTAACCATTCTGATTGGTGTATGGTAGAATCTCAGGATTATTTTGATTTGCATTTCTCTCATCACTAAGGCCTCTGAACATTTCTTTAGGTGCTTCTCAGCTATTCAGTATTCCTCTGTTGTAGATTGTCAGTTTAGTCACATATCCCATCTTTTGATGGGGTTGTTTGGTTTTTTGGTGGTTAGCTTCTTGAGTATTATTAACCCTCTATAGGATGTGGAGCTAGTGAATATTTTTTCCCAATCTGTAGGCTGCTAATTTTTCTTATGTCCTTTGCCTTACAGAAGCTTTCCAGTTTTATGAGGTCTCATTCATCAATTCTTGATCATAGAGCATGAGCCATTGGAGTTCTGTTTAGGAAATTTCCCCCTGTGCCAATGAGTTCAAGGTTCTTTCCCACTTTCTCGTCTATTAGATGCAGTGTATCTGGCTTTATGTTGAGGTCCTTGATCCACTTGGACTTGAGCTTTGTGCAAGTTGACAAATATGAGTCTATTTGCATGTTTCTACATAGAGACAGCCAGTTAGCCAAGCACCGTTTAGTAGAAATACAAACTTTTCCTTTTTTTGTAACTTACCTGTTTGTATTCTTTCCTATTTATATTGGGTTTGTTCTTTTATTATGAAGTTGCAATAATCTCATTATATAAGCTAAACATCTCTGAATGTATTGGTGAAGTGATATTTTAACAGACTACCAGCCACATGGGAGAATTCATTTCCCATTTCACATGTGGAAGTGGAGATCTGTGAAGGCCATAAGGAGTTCATGCTTTGCTCCAGGGAAGGTAGAATTGTACCTTTGGCCTTACTCATGAGAAGGAAATAAAAGTAAACTTGTTTCCTAGCTGACCTTTGCTTAAGGAAGGCTTCCCAGGAGTTTATCTCCATTCACAACCTGAGCAAAGGACGTCGAAATGATGTCTCAGGAAGCACTTACCCATAGGAAATACTCAAAGGACTTTTGGAGTGATGTGCTCTATAACAGTCTGTAAATGACATTGCCAAACAGAAGGCCAGGCCAGGTGAAGCACCATAGTCTCACAATGCCCTAAAAGCAGCAATCAAATGAAGAGAGTTTGGAAGACTTCCTTTAAGACCAGTTTTGGCAGCTTTGCCCATCTCTCCTGACATTTGCTTTGTGTGCAAATGGCCTGAGATGTGCAAAGAACAGTTCATTAATCTCGCTCAAGACAACTTCTGGTTTAACTAAAGGATGAGATGAGTAACACAATTAGGAACAGGCACATATGGGTGCAGTAGTGAGGCTTGCTTAGATACATGCATGAGGATACCCTACATGGGGTGAAGCACTAAAGACACATTCGCTAAACAAAAGTGATAGCTCCAAATTCAGGTTGGATAAATAGCTAGGAAATTACCAGGAGATGATAATCCCGTGGAGCAAACATACTATAAATACAAATGTTAAGAAACCAGGAAGGAAAACAAGCATTTGTATAAACACCTGTCCAGATCAGGAAGAAGCTTTAGCGTTAGAAGCCTTAATGGAAAACATTTCCCAAGCGGATTAGTCATTCATTTAATCAATAACTATATAATTAGCCCACAATCTGGAACAAAATGTGGACAGTTCCAGTGGGCGCATGATGGAAACAAGCTATACCCAACAACTTTAAGAAATGGAGCATAGAATAAAGGCCATGGTGCAATAAGAGTTGTAGCTTTGTTTGTTTGCTTGATTGCTTGCTTTGTGTCTGTGTGTGTAGGATGAACTAATATTTTTTATCTTTTTTATCATTTGATAATTCCATATGCATATATAACATGTTTTGATCAAATCCATCCCTATTATCTCTCCCCTAATTCTTCCCCTTTCCTTCTCACTACTTTCTCCTCTGAACTTCATGTGCTTGTTTTATAAATCCACTGAGTCCACTTAGTATGGCTGTATGTACACAGAAGTAGAACCATCTATAGGAGCATGGTTAGCCTCTCAGGGACCACATCCTGAAGAAAAGTAACTCTCTCCCACAGCAGCCTTCAGTTCCAAGATCTCCTCAGTTGCAGTTGGAGTTTCATGAACCCATACATGCTAGGATTTTGGCTGACTTGATATTCTACTGGTTTTCTGCATTCAGTCCCAGCCAGCTCGTGCGTATATTGGCTCATCGTTGCCAGCAAATTCTCTTTAGACAACTATTACCTTTGCCTTTTTTTTTTTTTTACTAACTTCATTTTGGAAGAGGAACTACAAAGATTGTTAGAAGAGAATTTTACAAGTCTTCCTTAGCAAGGATTGTAAGAAGTGATGACCTCCTTGACAAGATGAACCAATTCTCTTCATTTTAAACTATTGAGTGCACAATATCTGGAATGGTATCTAATGACTTTAATTTTTTTTTCTTTTTTCTTTTCTTTTTTTAAAATTGGATATTTTCTTTACATTTCAAATGTTTTCCCTTTCCAGTTCTCCCCTTCAGAAACCCATTATCCCATGCCCCTCCCACTGCCTCTATGAGGGTGATGCCCTACCCACCCACCCACTCCTGTCTTCCTGCCCTGGCATTCACCTATACTGGGGCATCGAACACCCTCAGACCCAAGGGATTCTCCTCCCACTGATGTCCAATAATGCCATCCTCTGCCACATGTGCATCCAGATCCATAGGTCCCTTCATGTGTATTCTTTAGTTTGTGGTCTGGTCTCTGGGAGTTCTGGGGGGGTCTGAGCAGTTGACACTGCTGCTCTCTCCATGGGGCTGCAAACCCCCTCACCTCCTTCAGTCCCTCTCCAACTCCTCAATCAGGGACCCTGTGCTTAGTCCAATGGCTGGCTGGAAGCATTCCTATCTGTATTTGTCAGGCTCTGTCAGAGCCTCTCAGGACACAACCATATCAGGCTCCCATCAGCCAGTCCTTCCTGGAATCCATAATAGTTTCCAGGTTTGTGACTGTATGTGGGATGGATCCCCAGGTGTGGCAGTCTGTGGATGGCCTTTCCTTTGGTCTCTGCTCCATACTTTGTCTCCATATTTCCTCCTGTGAATATTTAGTTCCCCCTTCTAAGAAGCACTGAAGCGTCCACTCTTTGGTTTCTTCCTGTTGGACTTCATATGGCCCGTGAATTGAATCTTGGTTATTCCCAACTTTTGGGCTAATATCCACTTATCAGTGAGTGCAAACCTTGTGTGTTCTTTTGCGACTGAGTTACCTGACTCAGGATGATATTTTCTAGACCCATCCATTTGCCTGGTACTATTTTAAATAAATAGGGAGAGAGTGGCAGCCTTGTCTGGTCTGTGATTTTAGTGGGTTTGCTTCAAGTTTCTCTCCATTTAGTTTGATGTTGGCTACTGGTTTGCTGTATATTGCTTTTACTATGTTTAGTTATGAGTCTTGAATTCTTGATCTTTCCAAGACTTTTAACATGAAGAGATGTTGAATTTTGTCAAATGCTTTTTCAGTATCTAATGAAATGATAATGTATTTTTTTCTTTGAGTTTGTTTATGTAGTGGACTACATTGATGGATTTCCTTATATTGAACCATCCCTGCATCACGGGGATGAAGCCTTCTTGATCATGGTGAATCATCATTTGATGTATTCTTGGATTCAGTTTGTGAGAATTTTATTGAGTATTTTTGCATCAATATTCATAAGGGAAATAGGTCAGAATTCTCTTTCTTCGTTGGATCTTTGTGTGGTTTTATTCAGATTACTGTTCCCATGCCATTTTAAAAGTGGAACCATGATTAGGGTTCCCTCTTGCTTAATGTGTTCCTCTCAGGTTTGTAATGACCTTTCTTTTATGTTCTTATCACTGATCCGTCTCAATTTATGTTATGCAGACTCCATTTTTCCCTGTCTGTGAAACACAGGTTCTCCAGGTTACCCTAAATCTGCTGGACTGTCCTCATCCTGATAGTGTCACTTAGGTAACACCCTGAGGACCCTCAGTCTTGTGATGGTGGTCCTGCATACAAATCCCATGTCTTCTTGTTTAGATGACATTTATTATTCAAGAAGCAAGATGTCTGTTCATTTTAAAACTTTTTTAAGGGTAGCTTGGCTGAACAACAGTCAAAACATTCCCCTTCCCACCTCAGGACTGGAGAGAAGCTTTAGTGATTAAGATCAAGTACTATTCTTGCAGAGGACCCAGCACCCAGAAAGGACAACTCACTACACAACTCCAAGGGAATCCAATAGCTCTTGCCTCTTTAAGCATCTGTACTCAAATGCATATACCCGTACACAAACATAGAGAGGTATTAAAATAACAAAAATTTTAAATCTTTCTGCAGAACAGAAAGACTATTATTTCTTAAATATGGGCATTTTTGTGTCTTCGTGTCTGCTTCAGGGTCCAAGCCATTTGACTCTGTAGATTTTACATGTCCCTTTATCTCTCAAGAGCCCTGTTTCCCTGAATGGATGCCAGCATTTTTATTTTAATATTTTTTTTTGAGTTTTATGTGAGCACACAGGATGCTGTTTGAACTTGGAGGACACAAATATTCTTACAAAGGGCCTTCTTTTAATTTCAGCAAGCATACTTTAATTTCCTTACCTGATCTGAGTTCAGGGATTTGATCTCTTTGCTTGGCTTCCTTATGCGTTCCAGTAATATTTCCAAAGATTCCCTGTTCTTATCTATGTCACACCTTCTTCATGCTTTGATGATGGGGGTTTCAAACATCAAGACTTTCTTCAAATCTCCTGTGACTGCCTGTGTGCCAGACTTTTGGATACCATTTCCCAAGTTCTGAGAACAAACCTAAGTTCAGGTAGCGGGCCTCACAGTAGAGTCATCTGGTTGATATTGTTGTACCTCTTGAGTCAGTCAGTTTCTCTAGGGCACTGCTATTTGAGCCTGAGTTTGGGATTGGAAACTTCAATGCTTTGGGTCACTTGATAGTTTGTTAAAACAAAACTTGAGTCAGGACTCATAGCTGAAAATCTGCACATACAGTTTTTATGTGCTGCTAGTGTGGCACGTCCTGAGGTACAGGTTAAGAAGTTCTTGTCGTGAAAACATCCTTCCCCTTATGCCCTCACTTACTGCTGTTTCCCCTACTTTACATATTCCTCTTTGCTAGCAATTCAGCCAGTAGCATCACTCCAATTTCTCTGTCTATAGATTTAATATAATAAAATAATTTCTGTGGTTTTGTTGAGGCTCCACTGGGAGAACAACATAAATATAGGGGCTGCTGTCCTTGAAATCAGTCTCCTTTCTTACATTTCGCTGTCTTCCCTTGGTTTCCTTAAGCTGTAAGAAAACCAACTCACAGGAAGCAGACATCACTGTGGGCACATGGGAGCCCTTCCCTCTTCCAGCACTGAACCCACTGTTTGACACAGTGCTCTTCTCTTGAGGGAGCAGCATGAGCAACTGAAGGTTTTAGAAAGCAGTTTGGGATGATTTTCCCACTTTCCTTTGCTTTGGTCTCTACTTGACAGTATTTTATTCCTAATGCATTGTTTGGACTGCAAAATTGTTCCTATTCCATTGAAGAAAAGTTCTTTGTCATTAATTTGTTCTTAATATTGCTAATTTCAAAGGAGATTAGAGTAGAAAATTGCATTGTGCCAACTTTAATTGGAGATTCCCATTCTAAGGATTTTAAGTTTACAGAATTTTTATTTATACTGGCTTGAAGTAAAATGATAATTACCCATTTGGAAATTCCTCAGGATCTCTAAAAAAAGAAATCCCCTAGTGCCTATATAATACTATTTAATTTCTTTTTCTATTTTTTGAAATTTCATGCTAGTGACATTCAATATATATTTAATGTAATTGCCTTAGGATTCAAGTCTACTAGCTTTTTCATTTAAATTTTTGATAATGTCATGTAGGAATGCTGTATTTACATCATTTCCACATTCCTCTCTTCCCTCTTCCAGTTGTCCTCCATGTCCTCCCCAAGTCCCTCTCAAATTCATGACCACTTCTTCTTTAATTATTATAGTTACATATGGGCTTGTCTTTACATAATCAGTCTATCCCATGAATCCACTAGTGTGATTCATATGTACATGCTCTGAGCTGAGTAGGACTGCTTAACCAATCAGGAAGCTAAGCCCTCATTGCAGAAAAAAAAAACTGATTATTTGTCTCTCAGAAACCACTAATTGCCTATAGCTCTTCACATATGGTAAGACCTTGTAAAATTTCCCCATACTCAAGTTTATTAATTATTGATTTTTAACAGAATTTTTGTTGGCATACATCTATGACAAGTAGTGACTGTATTGTTTCTTTTCTATTGTTTTGAGACAATGATCTCACTCTAATGCATACTGGCCTAGCAATTGTTCAATTATTCAAGCTGGCCTTGAACTCAGAGGCCTCAGCTACTCCAGCACCTGGGTTAGTAGTATGAGCAATCATATCTGGCTCAATTTAATAGAAAAGGGCAAAAGGCTAACTCCTCAGGATAGGTCACTAATCACCTAAGAATTTTGTTTGGAAATTTTCTGGTGGATGCCTGTATATCTTAGATATCCAAGGGTATAATCTGAACCATTGAATTTAAAACTGGATTTTATTTTGTCATTAGCACTCACAGAGACCAAGGCCAGTTTAGTAGGCGTCACTGTGAACAGGTCACCAATATGAAAGTGAAAAGGGAAAACAGGACCACATGAAAAGGCAGCCTCTGTACTCCTTTATTTTTATTTGCATAAATTTCACTCATAGTTCTTTGTCTATGTTATTTTCCTCATGATACAATGAAATTCTAAAATCCTGTTTATCGATTTGAAGTATAACTCAGACCATGAGAAATGAGCATGTCTGGATGGTTGTTAAGTTTATGCATATATTCTTGATCAATATTTAAATCAGTAAGCTAATATTAAAGCAAGACATCCCCTGCTTTTAAGATTCACATGAGGGGCTGAATGGCTCAGTGGTGTCAGGAACGCACTGTTCTTTCAGATGAGTGCTTCATCCTCGTCCCCCAAGCTGAACAGCTCAATCACTGCCTATGCCTCTGATTCTACTGGGAACTTATTGCTACTCTGTGTTATTTTGCTTTCTACTGCTATGATTTAAAAACAAAACCAATAAACAAACAAAAACTCTGACCAAAAACAACTTGGAAAGGAAAGGGTTTTATTCAGCTTACACAAACAGATCACAGTCCATCACTGAGAGAAGTCAAGGCAGGAACTCAGGCAGGGCAGAAAGCTAGGCAGAAAGCTAGAGACAGGAACTGAAACAGAGACTATGAAAAATGCTCCTTACTGGCTTACTCTCTAAGCTACATTTCTAAGCTACATTACATAAGTACATTCAGCTACATTTCTTTTTCTAAACTTGTTTTAGATGTATTTATTTAATGTGTGTGAATGTTGTGTTCATGTGTATATTTTTGCATCACATGCAAATCAAGTGTCAGAAAGCATCAGATCCCCTGGAAGTGGAGTTACAGATGGTTGTAAGCCATCGTGTGGATTCTAAAATCTCAGCTTTCTGAAGATCAACAAGTGTTTTAACCACTGAGTCAATTCCAACCCCTCAGCTACTTATCTTTTACCTCCTAGGAGCACCTGCTGAGGAACAGCTTCACCACAGTGGAGTAGCACCACCCACAGTGGGCTAGCACCGCCCACAGTGGAATAAACAAGGTTATCAAAGCCCACATGTGTATCTGCTCTTGCTGTGCTACAGCAGATGGAGAATCCTCCATGCTTCAAACCACCTACTTTGGTTCATAAATTCAAGTAAAGATGTCACTCTCTTATGTGCTATGCTATATTGCTAACCAAAGTCAGAATACTGTTCATTGACTCTTTGGTGGAATCATTAAGCAAGAAAACTACCCCCACAGACTTTCCTACAGGCTACTCTTACGTAGACATTTTTACAGGTGAGCCCCCCCTTTTTCTAGCTCCCTCAAGCTTGCATCAAATTGACAAAAACTAACCACACACTTTAACCTCCACAAATACCTGTACTTATATACACAAACCGCAACCTCACCCACAAATGCACACTCATAACTAAAATCAATAAAAATAAATCTTAAAAAAACTGACTAGGCAGCTAGGTAGTAGTGGTGTACCCCTTTAATCCCTGCACTTGGGAGGGAGAGGCAGGTGTATCTCTGAGTTCAAGGGCAACCAGTTCCCAGACAGCCAGGGCTACAAAATGAAACCCTGCCTCAAAGAATCAAAGAACAAGTAAAATAAAATAAAAAACAAAAACAAAAACAAAAAATTCAACAAATAATTTTTAAAATGGCATAAAGTGTTTATTTTCTCACATCTTTTTAAAGGTAAAAGTTGTCTCATAAATAAAAGTACCAGAGTTATAATCAATAAGTCGAAACCTGTATAGCCACAAACGATGCCTTTACTTTGCAAATGATTTTCACAGCAAGTGGAATCTACATTCAAATGTGTTCTGACAGGTTTCAATTAAATATCACTCTAATCTAACACATGCTCAGAATACTGAGAGTTGCTTACTAAAGCACCCAGATTGATAAACATTACTCAAAAGCCCTTTTTTATTTAAAATACATTTAGCGATTAATGCACCATTAGGAAAACCGGAGCAGCAATGAGAGGAAATTGTTTACCAGTGAATGACTGACAGGAGTACATTTATAAACAACATTTAGTCACTGGTACCAGCCCTCCGGAAAATATTTCGTTGAAACAAAAAGAGAGATTGTGAGCGTGTTGTTGATAATTCTTTACAAGGCTGCCCCGACACAGCACTAACATACTGCACGGGAAATGAAATGCGATTTTGATTGAACTTGGAGTAGAGTGTGTTCTGCTAATTACAGAAAAGTTACTGCTGCTCTCAAGCAATCAAATAAACTGTTTGGTGGAGTGCAGAGCTTATGGTGTTGACATAACTATGGCATGATTAAACCACTCGGTTATCTCTTTCCAAGATAAAACTGCTTTGTATAAAAGCGCTATTGTGGGTTTTAATTTCTGGGTCCCGAAAGTTAAATGATTTGTGTATATTTCAGATGCTCTGAACTGTCTATCAATATTCCTTCTCCAACATAAACAAATTAAAACGCTCCAAGAAGTGGGATACAGTGTTATCTTTAGTCCATGATAAGCACTTCTATGTCCACCATGAATCCCTGGCCCTTAAGTAGCTGGAGTGTATCAGACCCATTTGGTTAGATCTGACCAATGCATTTAAGCAAGTGTGATTAATGTGCTACTTATAGACAAAGCTACGGGAGGCCAAGACGGACTGCTGCCCTACTATGCCACAGCAGACATGGAGTCTACCATAACTAAAGGCATCTTCCTTTGATTATTTATTCTTCAAATAAGACATATAAGGTTTATCCCCTTCACATGCTTGCAAGTATGCTATATGGTATTTCAAGCCAAAGGCATGATATTGTACAACAAATATCTACAACCTATTATCTCAACCTATTCTGTCTTTCATGGATGAAACTATATCTACCAAGCGGCAAAAATCTATGCCCCTCTGGCCCATATTTCTAGTTCCTCACTGCATTCATCTATTTTGTCTGTAAGTTTGACTATTTTAGATGCCTGTCAGAAGAATCCTGCATAATTTCCTTTGGTAACTTTGGTTTTACCTAAAGGAGGTCTCCAGGTTCATCCATGAAGTCAAATATGTAAGCAATCCATAGTTGTGTTTCAAGGACAAATAGTATCCAATTGCCTATGTACACCGGGTTTATACATCTATTCACAGATAATTAGATTTCTGTCCCCACTTGACACCTAAAAATAAAGCTGATATGAACAGGGAAGTGGTATCTCTTGAATACTAATCTTCTTTTATGTTAGTGCAAAGCTAAGATTGCCAAATAAAATGAAAGTTCTACTTCTATGTTTTCCATAAGAGCATATGAGCAGCTGTACCATGTTCCTTAAGGATTTTATATTCCCACCAATAGTTTACAGTGCCTCATGTTCTTCACATTCCCATGAACACAGTTGTATTATCTACCTTCATGCACGGTGAATGCTTTTACAGTGTCATCGTTGTCGTCGTATTTCCTTGCCTGACTCATTAGTAGTCATTCTCCTACTTCAGAACTTTGGAATTCACAGCACTTCTTAAACTACTACAGTCTAATACCCACAGGGGAGCGTACACTATTTCACATACAGTCTAACTTGACACAAAATGCTCTACTTTTGGCAATCTTGGCCTTGTCATTGTGTTGTTCTTGCACTTTACTTGTTAAGAGCCCTACTTCATGTTATCATTTTTCATAAACAGCCAATTAACTTTGAAAAGTATTAATGCACTGAAAAAACTCTTCAATATTTGTCCATATAACTGCTATTCCTCAATCCTGTTTCTAATCTTATATTTCATTCAGTTGTCATTTTTTCTTCTGCTCAAAGACCTGTTCTAGTTTCACTGTATTGCTGTGACAAAAAGTACTTTGATCAAATCAACTTAGGAAGGAAAGCGTTTATTTTAGATTGTACATCCTAGTCACAGTATATCATTGAGGGAAGTCAGGCAGAAACTCAATCAGAACTGCAGCAGAAACTATAGAGGATTGTTACTGGTTCTGTCATTGTCTCAGTTGGATTTCTTATACACCCAAGCACAACTTCCTAGGAATGAATCTACCCACAGTGGGCGTAGCCTTCCCACTTATCAATGTGACGATTTCTTACAGAGACTGGCCTCAAGTCAATCTGATCTGGGAAATTATTTAACTGATGTTCCCTCTTCCTAGGTTATTTAAATTGACAATAAAATCTAACCAGTTCACCTTCTCCTAACATCTTCTGTAAAATGTTTATGTACACTTTTATTTCTGTTAATTTTTTTTCAGCCACAGAATGCTAGAATGGCTAGAATCTTTTTTTGTTTTTCCTCAAGTGGGTCAATGATTTTTTCACTGTCTTTTCATTTTCCTAATAAATTATTGTCTGTCATTTTAATTTTTCCTTCTGTTTAAAATAAACCCCAATTTCTTGTATAGCTCTTAATATTTTCTTTGTTACTAGTTCTAACTAATTTAACAACAGTGTACCTTTGTGTAGTTTTCTTCATGGTTCCTGCATTTGCGTATGTTGAAACATTTGGTTCATAACTTACAATTTTTGTCAAATTTTGGCCATTGTGTCTTAAAATGCTTTTCCTCTTTGCTTTTCCATTCTGGAACCCTAATAGCATAGTGAGTGTGTGTGTGTGTGTGTGTGTGTGTGTGTGTGTGTGTGTGTGTGTGTGTTCAACTGCCTCACTACTCATTGACAATGACAAACATGTGATTGTTAACTAATATGAGCACTGAACATCTACTACATTTTAACTTTATTTTTAATTTCGGTTAAGATAGTCTCTCCTTGCATAGCTCAGGTTGACTTTGATCTCTTGAAGCTCAATCTCCTGGAAGTTGAGATAACAGAAAGATACCATCATTTCCAACAGGGTTTAGCTCATTACGGAATGCATTTCTCCACTTCCTTTCTTTTCTGGTAATATTTTAGTAGATGCTAAAGGTTATCTTAGTGTTGCTAAAATTGTTGCAGAGATTTATCTGAAGATGAATTTACTTATTTGCCAGAATTCTATCATTCTTTGAATTTTGCATTAATATTGTTAGGTGAAATCAGACCCAATGCCTGAAGACCACACACACTTCAGGATAACTATGAACATTGCCCAACACATTTGTCGTTAACATCATACTGTCAAAAATCTCAAAGGACAGTCCAACCCCATTAGAATTCACCATTTCTCACTGTGATGTACGACCTTTGTTTCCCAGCATGATTGGTGGTTAACAGACATTATCCATGAGCCTCAAACACAGGCTCAGTTCCCTCTATTCCTTTTGAAAGCTCCCTATCCCCTAATTAAAGGTGACTTCCTTACATGTATTTGTTAATACCCTGTAGACTCTCAGATTCTATTCTGAACAGTTATTTAAATCCTCCAGTATTTAATTTGCAAACACTAGCCAGCATGACACCCCCATACTCTAAGAAACCCCTCAATTCAAGGAGTATGCACAACTTTGCCTGGGTTTTTCCCATCTGTACTGTGTATGGTAGTATGCTGCAAATAATAGGATTCACATCTCTTGCCATCAAGAATCATTCATTATCTAGCATTTTCTGATGTCACGTCACTGAGAACAATTTTTCTAATGTTTTTCCAGTGTGAAGGTTGTTTCCTGGTGGGGTCTGTTTCAGATGAAGAGGAGAATGGGAAATGTGGTTCTTGTTACTGTCTCAGACAGACATAGAAGTCTAAATCACTGCAAGCTTTAGATTTGTTACTATAGTATAAGCCACTTCACCCTGATTAATGTATACCTAGTATATCTACCTATAGTCAAAATACCACAAAGTATCTTAAGAAAAACATTAATTTATACCCTGTAGTTTCTCAGCTTGTTACAGAAAGAGAATAGATTTTCCATTAAAAATCAGAGAAAAAAATATCTAAAATATAATTATTTCATATGGTATGATTTTTGAATGAACATCATTGTGGAATTGCTTCTTTTCAGCCCATAATGGGCAGATCTGCTCAGAACTGATGTGCTCAGATCTAGTTTTAAATCTAAATGGAGGCACAATAATAATATATACCAACCTGTACGCCCCAGAGCTCCCAGGGACTAAACCACCAACCAAGGAGAGCACATGGAGGGACCCATGGCTCCAGTGAAATATATTGCAGAGGATGGCCTTTTCAGAGATCAATGAGAGGAGAGGCCATTGGTCCTGTGAAGGCCTGATGCTCCAGTGTAGAGGAATGCCAGGTGAAGAAAGTGGGGGAGGGGTTTGTAAGCAAGGGAATGGAAGACAGGACTGGGGGTTTTGGAAGGGGATACTAGGAAATGGGGAAGCATTTGAAATGTAAATAAAGCAAATAACTAATTAAAAAAAAAGAAGGACCAAAGTATCCACTTTGGTCTTCCTTGTTCTTAGAGCAAGTTGAGAGCTACCATTTTCATGTTGGGACTCATATGTGAATGGATCCTATTAAAGAGCAACCAGTGCTTTTAAAAAAACAAAACAAAACAAAAAAAAAAAACAAAGCAAAACAAAAAAAAAAGAAACTAGTAAAATTCAAATTACCTTTGGATCAAGTTTCAAGCTCATAGCCCAAGTGTGAAAATCAAGGGAAGACACTCTCACATGTTGGGCAAATTGTTGAGACTCTGGCCAGGGCGAGCAGCCAGAGCACCTCCCCTTCCCATGGAGCATGGGCCTTTCCACAGCATGACAGCTTGGCCAAATGCAACCCGAGAGGGAGAAAGCCAGATGGAATCTGTAGTACATTTTCTAATAATCTGGCATAAAGTATTGCACACGGTTGCTTCTTCTATATCTTTTTGTTATTGCTTAGTTGTTTGGTTAGTTGTTATTCTATTTTGTTATTTGTTTATTTAGGGTTTTTGTTGGTTTGGTTGGTTTGGTTGGTTTGGTTTGGTTATTTGGTTTGGTATGGGCTAGGGTTTTTGAGGCAGGGTTTCTATCTGTAGCCCAGTCTGCCAGTCTATCCTGGAACTTGCTCTATAGACCAGGCTGGCCTCAGACTCAGAGATATGCCTACCCCGGCTTCCAAAGTGAGTGCTGGTTAAAGGTGTACACCACTCCACCCAGCTATCCATTTTGTATTTTGAAGCCATCACAATAGCCCATCCAAAGTCAAGAAGAGAAGACACGGTCTACATGTTAGGAAAAGGAGTAGTGAAGTTCTAGAAAAAAGTGTAAAGACATTGTGAACATGGCAATTTTGGGGAAATTCAATTGACCACATTAATACTGATAGTACTAACGATTTTTCAAATACTTAGAAATGCCATGTATTAAAGTTGCAGTACCAATACAAATGTTCCCTCCTCTGGAGATGTCTGCCTCTTTTTAGTATCCAAGACAGTTTGAATACCCTTGGATCAGAGAGTGGCACTATGTGGAAGTGTGTCACTGTGGACATGGGCTTTAAGACCTTTGTCCTAGCTGCCTGGAAGTCAGTCTTCCCCTAGCAGCCTTCAGATGAAGATGTAGAACTCTCAGCTCCTCCTGCACCATGCCTGCCTGGATGCTGCCATGTTCCTGCCTTGAGGATAATGGGCTGAACCTTTGAACCTGTTAACCAGTCCCAATTAAATGTTGTCCTTCTAAGAGTTGCCTTCGTCATGGTGTCACTTCACAACACTGAACTCCTAAGATAGTATCCTTCTTGTTATTCAAAGCAACCTCTTTCACAGGACACAGATTCTCTGAAAGTATGATTTGCACCTTAGTTGTTCATATGGTTTCAAGGCCATAGCAATAAGTTTGCACAGAATA
Organism: Apodemus sylvaticus; assembly: GCF_947179515.1. NCBI lineage: Eukaryota > Metazoa > Chordata > Mammalia > Rodentia > Muridae > Apodemus > Apodemus sylvaticus. The sequence continues at coordinate 84,992,376 of NC_067480.1, read as the reverse complement.
AGCTACCATCTCCACAACATGATTGAAAAGTTGGAATCATTCCAACTGAAAACACATAAAGTAAAAGCTGTGTTTTCCCAACTAATTCCAATTCAAGAGTAATCTTCTAAGTACTAAGTTTTTTATTATAAAATAAAATAGATTATGTCAAAATTGAAAGCATTATTTTGTTGAACTCTAGATTTTCTTAAATGTTGAATTAGGATGTAAATTTGTACACAGCATTTTGGGGAAATACACATTCAAAAGGTGCCGTGAAGCTGAGCTCATAGAGCTTCCTGGATTCCCAGCTTTTGCATTTCATTTTGTCAGACAGCATTCAAAATTAAATGAAGGTTCCATCTTGGAACAGATACGTTTATGTAACTAGTAAGCAAAGCAGCCAGTGTTTTCCTAGGAAATTATTTTAGTTATAAGTCACATCAGGACAGTACCCAATTCTTTCAATGGAATACATAAAAATCACTGTGGATAAAATAATCATGGCCTTGATTATTATCAGCAATTTCTTTTATGTCCTCTGTTTTGTCCTCTGTTTTCTAATTGTAATGCCTCATGGACTAGTTTAATTTTAATACAAATCAACATAGTACAGTCTTTGTATTCATGCTAGAGTCTTTCCTTTAATAATGTCTTGAGCATCTAGTGCAATAGGAAATCCTGTCTCTAGAGGATGCCTTAATGAAGGGGTGGATTCATTTTACCCTAACCAGGATAAGAAATATAAACTCTGAAGTGTAAAATAGTTGTTTCTTTGCTAAAAGTTCATTCCAACTCAAGATGAATCCAGCACTTGTTTGTAGTTATATCTTTCAGTAAAGTTTTATCTGAAAAGTAGAGTTGTTAGCTTTTGGCAAGTACCCTGGCCTTTATGAATTGCTAGTTTACAGAACAAGACTGCACCAATAGATTAGAAGGCAAACACATGGACATAGTCTCACAATCACTCTATCTGTCTGTCTATTTGTTTGTTTTACTTGTTTTGCATGCAGTTATTGAAGTTGCTACAAACTCAAAAGCATCATTTTCTATAAATTGAAGTCATTCTGGGGAGTCCTTTTTCTGGAATGTATACTTTAAGTCTATCATTTAAGACACACCAATTTTATCATTAAAAGTATTGTATGCTCTCTTTACAGTAATATATGAAGTGAACCTGTGAGACTTAGTTTTAAAGTTCTGTGTGCTTGTGTGTCATTTTCACCCTTTTATTTTTGTCCTCCAACTCCTCCTGGGTAGGCCCCACTATTCTCTTCCACATTTATGACCATTTTTATTTTTATGAAACACACACATACACTTGTGTGTATATGTGTGCAAATATATGTGGATATATGTATAGATACAATCTCAGTCAATATAATGTAACTTGAATGTATATGATTTCTAAGCATCTATATGTGCCAGGTATTTTATAGACACTATAAATAAAAGGAGAGGGCATCTCCTGGAGAAATAAAGCTTTCATATTGATGGACTCACAGCAAATAATTACAGTGAGATTGGATCCCTAAGTCAAGAAGAGATCAATAAGACACTGTTGCAGGATTGCAGGATAGGAGACAATTAATTGTCCTTTGTTGGAACTTCACTGTGGAATCTTACATTCTAACAAATATGGAATATTAATGTACCTATAAATGTGGGTAGGGAGATGGTAGCTGATCCAGTAAAGTGCATTGGAATCTAATTTCTATCTCCAAATCCTGTGTTAAAATGTTGACTGCGATGGTCTGGGCTTGTGCTCCCAGCACGAGGGAAGGAAAGGTAGGTGGATCTCTGAAGATCATTTGCCAGCCAGCTTAGCCTAGTTGTTGAATTACAGGCTACTGAGAAGTCTTCTCTCCAAAAAGAAAGAGAGAGAGAGAGAGAGAGAGAGAGAGAGAAGAAAGGTGAGGGAAGGAGGGAAGGGAGGGAGTGAGGGAGCAAGGGAGGGAGGGAAGAAGAGAGGGAGGGAGGAAGGGAGGAGGGAGGAAGGGAGGGAGGGATGGAGGAAGGAAGGAAGAAAGATTAATTGGTTCTAGGTGTGGTGGGGTGGTTTGAATATGCTTGGCCCAGGGAGTGACACTTTAGGAGGGATGGCCCTTTAGAATAGGTGTGGCCTTGTTGGAGGAAGTATATCACCGTCAGGGTGGGCAATGAGACCCTTCCCCTAAACATGTGAAAGACAGTTTTCTCTTAGCACCCTTCAGATGAAGATGTAGAACTCTCAGCTCCTCCTGCACCATGCCTGCCTGGACACTGTCATACTCCCGCCTTAATGATAATGAACTGAACTTCTGAACCTGTAAGCTAGCCCAAATTATGTGTTATCCTTAGAAGAGTTTCCTTGGGCATAGTTGTCTGTTCACAACTGTAAAAACCCTAAGATACTAGGTTAAACTCTGTTGCCCCACACACACCCTGCCCCACAAACAAGTACACACAGATACACATAGGTGAACACACAATTGTTTTGTCAATGAACTAAAAATATATCACTTAACCACCACAACCACTCAGCTTTATCAGCCCATTCTTAGAAAATTTTCTGTCTAGTTCATTCCAATCTTTTTCAATCCATGCTCATGATTAACCTCTGAGACGTATCTTACCTCACTCTTCAGTAATGAGACTATAGCATAACAGACATCTCCCTTTGTCCCTATTCTAAACATCTTTCATTGACATTCAGTGCCATTTTCCAGCTAGGAACTTTTTGATAGCATTACATGTTGGTATTTGCTTTTTTGTATGCTATGTAAAATTTCAGACTCCTTCCCCCATTTTCATCTTGTGCATCTTTCCCAAGATTGCTATAATGTGCAGGTTCGTCATCAATTGTCCTTAGCGTTTATCATCACAAGACTTTACTATTCCTCAGTTTCCTGACAGACTAGAAACTGATGAAGTATTCTACCAGGATATAAATTAATATCTCTAGAGAGATGAAGGAAAATCCAGATTATATCAAAAGGGAAAAAATTACCCTTCCTTGTTTGGCATAGGACTACTTTTAGTTACTCAATAAATAATTCCTGAGTGTGAAAACTCTATCATAATTTATATAATTTAGCCCCAAACAAAAGTTGGGGGACTAGCAGCTTCTTAATAAAATATTGAATATTTTTTTATCAGAAATAAATGCAAGAATTTTTCTAATGATAAAAACTTAGGCAGCTCCACATGGATATGACTCTGACTTTGCATATGTTCTCAGTGCTAGTCATGAGTGAGTGTTGAGACTACCAAGCAAATTAAGAAGACATCACTATCTTGTGGATGCGAGAAATGGAAAACAGCATTCCATTCGTAAAGTGAGTCCAGACTTAACCTCACAATCAACGGTGCTATTACTCAGCCAGCTGAAAAGCAGCTTTAGGTATATATTGAAATACCACCGAAGGGCCAAAGGAGACTTCATGAAAAGGCAATAAAAAAATTGTTTTCCTTCATTATTAATATTCCAAGCTGCATGAGATCTCGGTGAGCAATCTGTTTTGTTTTATTGCTCATGCCCCAACAATCTCAGGATACAAAAATCCAGAATCTATTCAAACTTTTCACTGATCCCTCAAAACTTATTTCTAATGATTCTCCTCTCTTTCTACTTTCCATACCTTTGGGATATTTCCCCTTGAAAAGATATTATCTCTTAGCCTTTCTAGTAAAAATCAATCTAGCTCACTGTAGTTTTCCCAGAGAGCTTTCTCCTCTAACCCTTTGATCCAGGAAACATATTAAAAAGTGTCCAAAAGAAAAGTGAGGACAACACAGAAAAAAATATTAAAACAAGTTAAAGAGGGGGGAAGGTAGAAAGAAAAAGGAGACACCGGATCTAGCACACATGCTGCTGCACCAACGTATTTTTCTCCTATGATGGAGTAACTAAGACTGATATGGAACCTAAAACTAGTGTCCAGTACTGGTCATAAAAACTCAAATGCTGTGCATTGTAGCTCTCTGAATGATATACATGCAATTCTTTCTTTTTAAATTGAACGTTTATTAGATATTTTCTTTATTTACATTTCAGATGCTATCCCCTTTCCTGGTTTCCCCTCCAAAAACCCCCTAACCCATCCCCCTCCCCCTGCTCACCAACCCACCAATTCCTGCTTCCCAGTACTGACATTCCCCTATACTGGGGCATCGAGCCTTCCAGGACCTCCCTTTGATGTCCAATAAGGCTATCCTCAGCTACATATTCAGCTGCAGCCATGGGTCCGTCCATGTGTATGCTTTAGTTGGTGGATTAGTCCCTGGTAGTTCTGGAGGTACTGGTTGGTTCATATTGTCATTGCTCCTATGAGATTGCAAGCTCCTTCAGCTCCTTCAGTCCTTTCTCTATCTTCTCAATTGGGAAACTTGTGCTCAGCCCAATGGTTGGCTGAGAGCATCCACCTCTGTTTTTGTCAGGTATTGGCACAGCCTCTCAGGAGACAGCAATATCAGGCTCCTGTCAGCAAGTACTTGTTGGCATCCACAATAATATCTGGATTTGTTGACTGTATGTGGGATGGTTCCCCAGGTGGGGCAGTCTCTGGATGACCTTTCCTTCAGTCTCTGCTCCACACTTTGTCTCTGTATCTCCCCCATGGGTATTTTGTTCCCCCTTCTAAGAAGGACCAAAGTATCCATAGTTTAGTCTTCCTTCATCTTGAGCGTCGTTTGGTCTGTGAATTGGATCTTGGATATTCTGAGTTTCTGGGCTAATATCCACTTATCAGTGAGGACATACCACGTGTTATTTACCTCACTCAGGATAATATTTTCTAGCTCCATCCATTTGCCTAAGAATTTCATGAATTCATTGATTTTAATAGCTAAGTAGCATTCCATTGTGTAAATGTACCACATTTTCTGTATCCGTTCCTCTGTTGAGGGACATCTGGGTTGTTTCCAGCTTCTGGCTATTATAAATATGGCTGCTGTTAACACAGTGGAGCATGTGTGCATGTTACATGTTGGAGAATCTTCTGGGTATATGCCCAGGAGTGGTACAGCAGGCTCCTTCGGTAGTATTAAGCCCAATTTTCTGAGGAACCACCAAACTGATTTCCAGAGTGGTTGTACCAACTTGCAATCCTACTAGCAGTGGAGGAGTGTTCCTCTTTATCCACATCCTCACTAGTACCTGCTGTCACCTGAGTTTTTGATCTTAGCCATTTCTGACTGGTGGAAGGTGGTCTCAGGTTTGTTTTGATTTGCATTACCGTGGTGATACTAATGATGTTGAACATTTCTTTAGGTCCTTCTCAGCCATTTGGTATTCCTTAGTTGAGAATTCTTTGTTTAGATCTGTACCCCATTCTTTATAGGGTTCTTTGTTTCTTTGGAGTCTAACTTCTTGAGTTCTTTGTATATATTTGATATTAGCCCTCTATCAGATGAAGGGTTGGTAAAGATCTTTTCCCAATTTGTTGGTTGCCATTTTGTCCTATTTTGCCTTCCAATGTTACTCAGTATCCTCTGCCTTACAGAAGCTTTATAATTTTATGAGGCCCCTTTTGTCAGTTCTTTATTTAGAGCATAAGCTATTGATTGGTGTTCTGTTCAGGACACCTGTGCCCATGTGCTTGAGGCTCTTCCCCACTTTCATTTGTATTCGTTTCAGTGTATCTGGTTTTATGTGGAGGCCCTTGATCCACTTGGACTTCAACTTTGTCCAAGTAGATAAGAATGGATCAATTTGCATTCTTCTGCATGCTAACTGCCAGTTGAAGCAGCACCATTTGTTGAAAAGGCTAGCTTTTCTCTACTGGATGGTTGTAGATCCTTTGCCAAAAATCAAGTGACCATAGGTATGTGGGTTCATTTCTGGGTCTTCAATTCTATTCCATTGATCTACCTGCCTGTCCAGTACTGGTCATACAAACTCAAATGGTATGTATTGTAGCTCTCTGAATGATATACATGCAATTCCATAAAAACACCACAATGATGTAAAACAACAACCAGAATCCTTGACTTTCTGTCATCAGCAGCCCTGTAAGTCTAGGGACAATGGTCACTACAAACTAGACTTTGATTTCCCTGTGGTCCAGCCACTTTTAGCTCTTGCTTGAAAAATAGAACAGAGGATATTGTGCCTGACTTCATCCCCGTGCAATGTCACACTATATTATTCACTCCCATTTTTATCAGAACTTCTTGGAATTTTCTCTTTTCAACTTAGTTTGATTGGAAGTTTGCTCTGTCATTCCACCGACAATATTGACAAGGTCAACAATGAGCCCCACCTTGCCAGATCCAATCAACTGATTTGTTGAGCATTTCATTATTTATTTACTTTTGGGACCCACAGTCTTCTGAGTATTTTCCACCAACCCAGACTGCTACTTCCCATTATGCTCTTCTTGTTTTTCTTCATCTTCGCAGCTGTTAAAAAACAGACCTTCCTCTTCCTCCTCCTCAGTTCGTATATGACATCTAGTCATTTATAGTCCATGTATATCATGACATCTCCCACACTTAGAACTTAGCTCCTTACCTCCATTCATAGACATAAACAGACAAGACACATCTATGTAACAAAATATGTTTTGAACCACTTGTCATCTCTATTTCTTCTTGCTGGTAATACTTCTGTCATTATTCACTTGTAAGCCTAGATACATAAGGCACAAACTAATGTCTCGAATCTTTTCCCACCCATCTTTGCTTCTCCATGTGGAAGCCAGTGATCGTGAAACTGTTGATTCATAATATGTTGTAACATTCCACCTTCAAGCTCTTTGGAGGCTTGTCAATATCATTATCGCCACTGTAGGTTATTTACTGCATTGGTTAAGATCTATCTGGAAAAAAGACTGTTCAGTCTGCACTTTGAGGTAGATTTAGATGAAAGGGATGTTGGCAGAATGTGTGAAATGACAACTGATCAACAACCAGGGCCATTAGCTGGGCTGACCAAAGCACTCCTGACTCTGTGTGGTCAAAGGAAGGAGCTGAGAATGGGTAGGGGAGACCGCATAGAAAGCAAAATTCCTGTTACCTGTCAGGAATTGTGGCATTGGGTAAAGGGCACAGTCATCCATACTGACTTCCCAAACACAGTCAGTACAGTAATTTCCCAGACACCTTCTCCCTTCCACAGACTCACTGTTTGTGGCTCTTTATGTCCTGCCAGGGAACTGGTGGATGCAAACACATCAGTGAACCTTCTGGGCAAAGAGCAGGTGGAGGCAGCTGGAGGGCACACAGAGAGTATAGAAGGCACTGATAGAGGCTGGAAAGTCTCCCCTACATGATCGTGTCTGTTACTACCCTCACCTTACTGTGTCCCAGCCACATAGACTTTCAAGGTTCTTATCAAATCTTAATGCTAACCACAAGGTCTCTGCACTCTATTCACACTTCTCTTTATTTTCAACCTTAATCTCCCTTCCCATAATTCCAATCTTCTGCCTGGTCCTGCCTTGACAATTTATCTAAATGAGCCAGAAGTCAACCCATCCACAAAAACTATTGTCCTCAACTTTTGACATTGTCATACATTTTTTGTCATCTTAGAAACATAATGTTATTGCTCTGGTCACCTATAGCACCTTGCTGATTCTCTTATCTGTTTTCTTAAATAGGATTTGAATTTTTCAAGAATTCAGGGGCATAATTACCTTTCTGTGAAGCCATCATAGGGGACAAGCCCAGCCATTTCACACAGGAGCACACCTTGCTGGGAGATGCCTGGGGTTGCAGTGTCAGGGAACACATCAGAGAGAAACTAGATTACACATAAGAGACCAGTTAGGCACATGCAGAACCTCAGGCAAAGACACAACTGGTGAGAGAAAGAACAACTCCAAAAGCACTTGAGTAATGTAAATCAAAGGCACCTGTATGCCAACACTTACAAGGGTATTTGAAGTTACAAAGCCCAGAAGACACAGATGACATTTTGAAATCAGAAGGAGTTGACAAAGGCATAAAGTGAACCAAGATTTAAATTGATAGTTGAACAACAGACAGTAGAATAGAATTATCTTTAGGGCACCGAGGATGAACTGCTAACATGAACTTAAGTAGCCAACAAGGAGGAAGAAAGGTCTCTCTTATATGGATAAAATAATGTTTTTTTCAGACTAAATGGGTTTAATAAAAATAAAACATAGCTGGTGAATAATAATCAAAAGAAGAAAGTGATTTCCAATGTATTATATTTACTAATTAAAACAGATGTGTGAAAACTACACAAACATTGAAAAGTAATAAACATTGACTATATAAAACAATAACAAATGTATTGCCGAACTCAAGATATCAAGACTGAACTAAAAGTCTTGCAAGTTTTGACCTATAAATGGGAAGTATCATTAGTATAAAATCTTCATTAATTGAAGAGAAAGTAGATTATTGATAAATTTTAGATACTTTTGAATTAAACATACAAATTAACATTCCTAAAATAGTCCTTAATAGATGTTTGCATATAATTTTTTAACTACTGAAAAATATTTGAGGAAAACAAGGCCAAAATACAATTAAAATTTTAAAAGAAAAGACAAATTCTATGTACCAAGTAAGAGCATACAAATATTTAATGTAGTTAAGTAACCACAATGTAGATATTGTGAACCATCCATGTAAATCTGTCTGATAGTATCATTGTAAAATATAGTTATAGGAGTTAGAGAGATAGCTCAGTGACTAAGAGTGCTTTGCTGCTCTTGCAGGGGACTGGTGTTCAGTTCCTAGAACTCAAAGGAGACCTCACAACTATTTGCAACTTCAGTTTCAGTGGATCTGAATCTTCTGGCCTCTGAGGGCATCTACACAGACATGGTATACACATATATCATCAAACATGCATATTAAGGGAGAGAAAAAGAGAGTAATCTATACCATTATAAGACACTGTATTAGTTAGGGTTTCTGATGATGAAAAGAGACACCATGACCAAGGCAACTCTTATAAAGGACAACATTTAATTAGGGTTAGCTTACTGGTTCTGATATTTAGTCCTTTATCGTCATGGTAGGAAGTATGGCAGTATCCAGACAGGCATGGTGCTGCAGAAGCTAAGAGTTTGACATCTTGTTCAGAAGGCAGCTAGGAGAAGACTGGCTTTTAGGAAGCTAGGTGGAAGCCCACACCTGCTACAACAAGGCCACCACATCTAATAGTGCTACTGTCTGGGCTAAGCGTGTTCAAACTACTTTACACACTGAACACAAGGATAGGGAAAGATGATTGTAAGATGATAAAAACTGCACATCAGCAGATGACACCCATACCAAAGTGCATAATGCTACACTGATATCAGGGAGGGATGACAACATCCAATAAGGAAGTTTTGTTAGTGAAGATGGGTGTTCTCACCCCCTGACTAAGGACCTCTGTCCATCAGAAAGGTCGGTGTTCTGGTGTATGCTTTTTCTGGGCATTCAAATAAAACCTGGAGATGCATTTTTTTTCCTTGCTGACTCAAATGCTTACTGAAACTCAACAGTCAGAGGAAGAAAAATAGGAAAAGGATTGTTTCCCTCCTCCTTCCCCTGTAGGGCATGTTCTATTAACAAAATGTGTGCCTCCTATTGAAAAACTGAGTAATGTCTGAGAGGAAAGATAAACAGCATTAAACTCTAGTTTGCTAGGGAATTAGGATGCCTGCTTTGTATTATCTAATTCTTGTGGATCTGAACTTTTAGATCTAAGTGGATACCTAACATTAGTGACACTTTTTCCTTTTCTCAAGTGTGACAAGAACAATAGGAAGAAAATTTCTGTCCTAGAAGCTGTAATGGTACATCCCAGTGTGTGCTTGTGTGTGTATATGTGTGTGCGTTCATGTGTGTGTGTGTTCATGTGTGTTGTGTGTGTGTGTATGTGTGTCCTATCCTATTTACTTTTGTTATTCTTACTTGAAATCCTTAAGATTGTAAAAGACGACTCAACATACTTAATGGTTATTACAACCTAGAAAAATATTTTGTGGGAGAAAGACTCACTAAATCCCACCCTAAGATAATAGCTTATCCACAATTGATGGCTCCTGAGGGCACAGTGACTTTTCTTTAAAAGTGCAGTCCCTGACTAGCTAGCTTTGTTCCAGTAGATGATCCCGATGTACATATAAGCAGTACTAAGTGGACTGAGTACATTTTGAAAACATCACATAGTGTTTAAAGGAAGAGAATGAATGATTGACTTAATTAAAACACATTGCACACACGTATAAAATTCTCAACTATTTTTATTCTTTTGAATTCATCAACCAAACAGTTCTGTCTGTCCCTTTCAAGGAAGCTATTCTGAGGCAACCAGTAGGTGCCAGGGATGCCGCTATTGTTTGGGATGTGCTGGCAGCTCCTCAGTTGGAATCCCTTTGCATTCTCAACTATGCTATTTTGAACATCTTTGAGGGTGGAAATGCTCTATCCCTTGAGAGTGTGCCTGGTTTTATATGAGCAGTACTGAGTCATTCAGAGCCAGAGCCCATGAACTAGAGGAATGGACAAAGTTATATAACAGTTTGCTGCTCTTCAGAGGAGGTGGGCTGTTAGACAGAGGACCTGGACTAGGGAGCTTCCTAGCCTGAAAAAGAAGAAACTGGAGACTACAGTTATAAATATTCTGATGTGATTGCTAGATTGGAGCATCAAAACAACTTCGAACTGCCTACAGTCCTGAAATGTGAAGTATTACAATTAGTATCTAGCCGTCTAAGAATTCCAATAGAACTATACATCTTCATAGTATATTTTATTTTTATTGATTTTTTAAATTAGCTTATTTTGACTGATATACAATATTGATCACTATCTACTACTCAAGCCAGGGTCTATATATCCATTTCCTCTAAGGTTTATCATTTCTCTATGGTACAAAGCATTCAAAAGCTCTTTTTCTGAATACAAAATAAATTAACCTCTGAACATAGCCTAGAATACCAGAAATTGTTATTTAAATCTATTCAAAACTAAATACCTGGAATGACACGCCCACACACACTCATCCCTTTATCTGCCTACTCTTCCAAGTCACCAGTAACAACCATTCACTTCCCAGTGCTTGTGACATTAGCTTTGCAGAGTTGACATAAGAATGGAAGCATGCAGCCTTTCTGTGCCTTCCTTATTTCATTTCCTGTCATAATCTACAGCCCCATGTTATTGTGAGTGGCAGGATTTCATTCTTTTCAAATGGTGAGGTACTATTGTATTAAGTTAATATGCCACATTTTCTAGTTAATGGATATCTATGGTGTCCATATTCTTTTGTTAATGGACATCTATGGTGTGTCCATCTCTGGACCCCAATATATGACTACTATATGTATACAAGACTTAAATTCATATCATATATTAACCAACACTTAAAATTGTTCAATAGTACCCTACATCAACCATTGTACTATACACTTTATAAATATTAATTCTGTAGATTGGATACTATCCCTGAGGTAGGTTCTGGTTTTAACTTTACATATGAGCAAAGTGAAGACATGTAACCTCTCCAAGGTCAAACAGTCTCTAAAGTCAAATATCCTAATTTATTAGGCTAACTTGACTTACCTCCCACTCAGTTCAGACTCCCAAGCACTTGAGAACTTTTAGCATGTGTTTTTGCAACTTTAGATTTGCCTTTGATAGACCAGCCTTTTACAAGGTGGGTTCTGGTAGCAACCTATGACCCCCAGGCCATTTCTTTCTACCAAATCTTTGTGTGCCCATGGTTTCTGTCAACTAGAATAGGCATGTTAAGATAAAATTCATTTGGATTTAGAAATTAGAAGCTTGAAACCATTAGGAGGACAAAAGAATGGTCACCATTGGGGATCAATAAGTAAGGAAAACAAACAAGCTTCACCCAGATATCCCACTTTAAATTGCTCTCCTGTCATTGTGAATATGCATGCATCTCTTTAGGAAACAGCACAATTTTTTTTCTGTCATTCTCCTCACGCTTCGAATCTCATAGCTGAACATCATTGGAAGACTAAGTCGTCAAACCTGTTAGCAAGGATTCTGGGAAATGCAGTTCCTGTGTACAGCCATGGTACTGCAAGAAAGAAGAGGCTAAATGGCTAACAGTGGAGTATGCTAAGAGTTGGGCAAGGTTTACTCCAAAACAATGTCTGTTTTTATGGCTGTGTCTGCAGGCCAGATAATAGAAGACATGTAATTCTTAGACAAATGGATGGAGCTGGAGAACATCATACTAAGTGATGTAACCCAATCTCAAAAGGTCACTCATGGTATGCACTCACTGATAAGCAGATATTAGCCTAGAAACTTGGAATACCCAAGACACAGTTAACATATCAAATGATGCCCAAGAAGAAGGAAGGAGTGGCCCCTGGTTCCAGAAAGGCTCAGTGCAGCAGTGTAGGGCAATACCAGAACAGGGAAGTGGGAAGGGGTGGGGAGGGAAGAGGGCTTATGGGACTTTTGGGGAGTGGGAAGTCGGGGAAGGGGAAATCATTTGAAATGTAAATAAAGAATATATCAAATAAAAAATAAAAAAATTTAAAAAATTTAAAATAATGAGCAAAAAAAAAAAAGAAGAAGAAGAAGACATGTATATTACAATCAGTGTCAGAGTGTCAAGGTTTATTAGTGGTTTATCTTCTGTGGATCAGCCCTGGAAAAGATGCTATAGATTTTAGCCCTGAAACCTTTCCCATACTGCAGTACTGATTTGCCTGCTAATGTGGAGTGACCTACTCCTTCCTTCTTTGGATAGACACGGGATCATGTGAGTCCTGAAACTAAACAGGTGTAAGCAGGAAAAAGACATCAGCGTCTACATACACTGTTTCCTCTTTAGCTTTTTCGCCTAATGTCTTTACTTTGAAGCTACATCTTCTAAATGTCCAAACAAATGAGCACAATAAAGTAGTCAAGAAAAAATGCCGATTTCACTCACTTTTAAAGGCTTTAGAAGTAAAAGCTTTAAGTATTTATGGCTTTAATTTTAGGCTGAGATGCAGTATGGTGACCTAGAAAGGCTAATGCTTTGTGATATAAAGCCTGAAAAATATTCAGTTGAACAACTCTGGGGAACTCCCTTTGGAAATTAAAGGAAAATCATTTGTTAAATTGCTTCTCTCTTTCTTTATGATTCTTTTTAGAAAGTCATCCAGTAGGAGGAAATGCATGAGTAATGGGGAGCCCAAGCTGGCTGAACCTAATGCTTTTTCTAAATTATAGAACAGAACACTGGGAACATATGGGTAATTTAAACTCCATATTCAGGTCAGTTACTATCACTACATGGTCAGTGAAACTACAATGACATTCAAGATGCAGTAGAAATACCTCCAAGATTCCATCCTGTGGTGGTGTTTAGTATGCTCTCCATGGTCATGTCTGAATTTAAGATTAAAGGGCAATAGAAAATCTATGAACAAATCAATTTCTGCTATTCAATAAGGTCCCTTTAGAGAAAATATTTATAATCACAATTTCCAATTCCAGGGCATATGACATGATGGGCAGTCGTGAGGCACCTGACATAGATGCTGGGCTCAAATTTGGCAAGAGCTCTATACATTCTTAACCACCAATCTATCTGTCCATCCCACATGATGTTTCTTGATTGTTTTTAACACATCAGACTTAGAAGCTTTTACACTAATGATTCCCTCTGCCTATAGTATTATTCTGTTGATTCAGTCACCTCTGTAAACCTGCTTGGACCATCTCTGTATTAAAACAGGAGGTTAACCTTATTATCATTAGCCTTATTAGATCACTGCACTTTATTCCAATCTATTGTTAAGTTATGATTATTTCCATGGCCGTTGGCATGTTGTTACATATTCTATATCACTTTGGTTCCTTGTGTTGGTTGTTATTTGTTTTTAACATAATCTGCAAGGTAATCAGGGTCTTTGTCTAATTAATGTGTCTCATACTCAGCATAGTGCACAGTGCATAACACTACATTTTTAATGAATGGTGAATGTTTGGAATGAATGGAATACCTGGGCCTACTTAGAAAACTTGACTGGGGCTATGAAAAAGACTCTCAGATGAAACACCCAAAGGCTTGTTTTGAAATTCTGAATTTGCCATTACTGTCTGTCTTTAGACCAGTCTCTAAAGCTTTTCTTTGTCATATTCTGTGTTTCTCAAGGGACAATCAGGCTCTTTATACAGAGTTTATTTTTAATCGTGTCTGAGGAAGCCTTTAAAAGATGAAACGTTTATAATCCTGGCACCACATAATTCATCATAAACTGAAAACTGTTGTTGGTGTTTGTGTGGTTCATTGGTTGGTTTTGGAGACACGCTTTCTCTATTATGTAGTTACGGCTGATTTGAACTTACTACGTAGACTGTCCTCAAACTCACAAACCTTGACCTGCTTTCACCTCCAAAGTGCTGACATTAAAGGCGGGTGTCATCATTCTCAGCTCAAGCACTTTAATATTAAATAAAGGAGTCCTCAGCTAGGCATAGTGGAGCATCTGCAATGCCAGCTCCTAGGATATCAAGGTGGAAGGAGTACCATGAGTTCCAGGCCAGCCTAGAAAACATAAGTCCATGTCTAAAAATCTAATTAATTTATTAAATGTAAAAAAAAACCAAGTGAATTCACAAGCATTATAACTAGGCTTATCTAAAATGCGTACAAAAGCCAGGGGAAATAGTCTGTCCACAAGTACTATGAGAAATACCTTCAAAATCTAATTCAAAATCTTCTTGTCTTCTACTGTTTCCTATGCACTGTTCTCTCCAGCTCACCTTGGATGACCTTCTTAAATAAAGCCAACCAGGTCAGTTCCATGCTTCAAATACCTTAGGGACTTTTCCCTCACTCAGCTTCTCATAAAGATCATAAATTCATTATGAGGTCTCATAAAGACCTCAGCTTATCAGCGTAGCAGATAGGGACCAAGATCAATCTTCTCTTTTGACAACTCCCTGCCTGTTGTGCCAACATTTCTAGCTGTGTCTCTAGTTCCCCAAAAAATGTTCTTAACTTAGGGGTTTTGATTTACTGTTTCCTCTAAGTGAAATGTGTTCCCTATCATAATTGCATGCCTCAGTGTCCCTGGCCTTCCTGTTTAAATGTCCCCTGTCAAGTTATGTAGTAGAATAGGTTTCTCCTTCCCACACCAGTAGCACACTCTAACATCTTCGTCTTCATTGTCTTTCTTCCTTCCCACACACTTATCACCCCCTAATGTAATACTTCCTATCTATATTCATTAATTACTGGCCTCAGACCTTAGCAGTAAACAATATCAATTAGAGCTAAAACTCATCCTTCACTGTTGCTGTCTGTGTCATAGCATCTAAAATGTCACCTGGAATCTAATTAGCAACTGAAATATTTGTCAAATACATGAATGCATGAAAAGAGCTGAAGAACAGATACTAATGAACTTGTTTGAAGCCATAGCTACTGAGCTAGGTTTTGCAAGTGCATGGATTCTAATTAACTCCTAACAATGCTGTCCCAGCGTTTAGGTTCTCCCATGATGTGGTTCAGTATGTACTGAAGAGACTGTGTAAGTTAGCCATGGTATGATCTAAACCAGAGCTGACAGAAAGCACAATGTGAGTCACAGGGTGCTACTCCTCTAGAGTCCATGCAGGCATCTGAGCAATGAAATGCCTTGTGGCATATTCTCATGCTTTAAAAGACTCCAAGATATTAATTCCTTCTCTGAGTCGTGCTCACCATGAAAGCTCTCCAAATACAATATAAAGCTAAAAAGAAGCAGTACAGAGACCAGATAGTTCCCAGCTGATTTGGTAGTTTCATTTGTTTTTAACCTATGAATGGACATAGACATTTGGTATGTGAAACTATATAAAGGAATATTAGCTTATTTTTCTCATGAAATTCTTTTTTGAAAATCTGATTTTTTTTGATCTGTGACTAAACAACTTACGGGAAATGAAATACTCAATCAAAAATATCAAACAAATGATATATTTTCAGTTGAATTTGCTTTGCTATTGTGAATATAACCTTATTTAATTTTATACATCAGTGGAATGAAACATTCAACAATTCAATAATGTAATACATATCCCATAACTGAAAGGGCTTCATAAGATCCTGTAACTTTGAAATTTTATTTAAACTCCCTCTCTCCTCGAAGTTGACACAGGTTTTACCATCAAATCTGAATAATATCCCTCACCAGGAGCTGGAGATAACAGAATCAGAGTGGGTAAGGAAGTGAATGAATGGATAAATTTAGAATTCTGCAGGGAAAGGCTTCTGAAGCTCTACACTGGCACTTAAATTCAATACCAAACACTTATTTAAAGAGTTTTTGAAAGATATTTAAGAAGAATTTTTAAAAGGGAATCAAAGAACCTGCTCGGTTAACATAACTCTGTGTTAATCATGTACATCATGTAAATATGTGCCTGCGTGTGTTTGTGTGTGTGTGGTGTATATAAACATGAAGTCACTAATTTTATATATGTAATGTATGTGCTGGATATCAAATTTAACATTATTGATTTAATATCTAGAAAGCTTATACAAATAGAATGCAGTGCCTTTAGGAGAAACTTGGTAATATGGATAGGTGCATGATATACATTAATGTTTTAAGTGGGGAAATGATCTTGCTGCTTTACAAAGAACGTGTAAAGATAGCATCTTATACGTTTGCAAATATCAGTCAGCTAACCAGTTGGCACACACATAAGTCATTTGGATTTTGGTGTCTTATAACCAAAATAAATGGCTAGCAGTTTAGAAAAATGGTGTAAAAGCTTGTGGTTTAAAATTGAGAAGAAAGAAGATAAAATTGTATTTGTCATTTTAGATAAAGCATTTTTAGATAATCAATGAAGACTGGCTTCAATGCGTTGTCCAAAGAATAAATTTATGTCAACTTCTCTAATAATAAACCATGGTTTCTCAGGACCGTACTTATGACTCAGGTCAACTTGTGTCTTCCCTGCCTACATAGCAAGTCAAAACTTAACTACAGAGAGGTTTAATTGAATCTAGACTGTCTAAAGTGTCTATTAACCATTTGCTGCATTTCCCATTTTTCTGGTTCCTTATTAAGAGTCAGGATCAGGATAAAGTACATTCAGCATACAATACTCACTTTGAAAACAACCCAGATTAAAATTATCTAAGGCAGCCCTTTTAAAAAAATCATTGTGAATCCCAAAATTCTCTTGAGATCATGTTTAATTACACACCAGAGGACTACAAATAAGATCTAAAAAATAAGAATAATATATTTCCATGCTTGTTCTTTGAAAAATGCAATCGAAGTTGTTTACAACATCTCTGGAGTACATGGGAAGGAAACACCTTCACTTTTCTGTGTATTTAGTTGGACTCCTGAATTATCACTGCACAGATCAATCTCACCTGGCTTATTATCACAACATATGATTCCTCCTTTGCTCAGTCATGGAGTTTCAGCAGGTGAGGCTCTTGTCAGGAAGGATGATATCAATCTCTTGCTTTCTGGCCATAATGAGATTGTGAAGAACATAAGGAAGAAATGTTAACTGTCTTATGGCCTGAAACATGCATAGAGAGTGTATCATGGATGGTAAATACATTGATTACTAGTGAAAACTTTGTTCCACTATAATATTCTGTAGTTTCATATACATCAATTTAATCCTCACAGTAAACTTGTATGTTGGATGATGATGTTGCTTCTACTTTATAGATAAAACCAGAGAGATGAGCTAACCTGTCAAATGACACACAGCCAGGAAAAGGGTTAAAATGCTTCAAATTCAAGCAGTTTGCCCACAGAGCCCAGGTTCTTTGTTTGTTTGGCTGGTTACGTTGGTTTTTTGTTGTTGTTGTTGCTGCTGTTTTTTGTTAATGCAAAAATATATAGCCATATTTTATTTATTTTTAAGTCATTTTTTATTATTCATTTACACCCCAATATCAACCCATCTTTCTTCCCAGTATGCCCTCACACAGGTCCACCTTCCTCTTCTCTTTTGAGATGGGGAAGCCCCACTCCGGGTGGCACCCCCTCACACTAACCCTCCTCAGTGCCCGCCTCCTAGGATGAGTTCCCCAAGCCTTTGAAAGGTCTAGCATTTCATCGAGTGCTTCTGGCTTGCTCTTTACCTCTATTTTCTTCCTGATACATACACTATCAGTATACTGAGTTCCTCCATTCGGCCTTTCTACGATACTGTTTCTGCCTTGCTGTGGCATTAAAAGCAGTAAATTGAGCTGACCACACAGACTGAAATCCATGAAACCATGAGCCAAAGTAAGCCATTGCTCTTGCAATATTTTTTTAAGTCAGGCATGAAAGTGAGTGCCCTGTCCCTGAGAAAAACTTTCAAAAGCATACACCAAACCAATTACAACTATCGCTAACAAGTCCTACAAAGTTTGAAAAGTTTATTTACTTGATTACATGTGCTCCCAATATGGCTGTTTAAGGCTGGAATGTTTGTGCAGTGAATAGTAAATATTAGATAGTGTTTGGGTTCCATCAACAAGCTTTTCTGGATCAAGAAATTATATATAGTTGCTCATCTCAACATGTTACAGTCCTGAGGTCAGCAACTCTAGCTTCCCCTCTTCCCAAGAAGCCCAGGGGCCTTGTGATTCCCTTTTGAAACTAAAGGGGAAGAAACTGAGATTCAAGCTTAACAAGTCCATCTGGCCTTAAATCGAGTAAAATGCAGATACTCTTAAAACTGCGAAGTAGAAGGGATTCTGGAAATGGGAAGAAAGGCAGGAAAATCTCTTCTCTAATTTTCTAACAAACTGATTAGTCCTAAACAAATCAGGTCATATCTCAGGCAACTGAATTTTATAATTTAAGCAAATTATCTCTGAAATGTTTGACCTAGCACCCAAACCCCAGTATTGGACATGTACTGGGAATAAGAAGAAAATATTCCTAAGAGGAATAAGGGTTACAACATGACTAATCCATTCAGTCATCTTTTGTAGAGCCTTGCTGTGGCACTAGGATTTGGAGAGACAATGGATAAATAAGAAGGGGATTTTATTCTTCGAGTTCCTCCGAGGAACATTACAGTGAATGGCTGTTTTACCAGAAAAGTTGAATCAGAGGGAAAGATACTAATCTCCGTTCTCATGTACTAGACATTTGGTGCCTTCAAACATGTGAGTAAGGAGATGTTGATAGTCTATAGATGATGAGGACTAGAAACACCAAAGAAAATCTAGAAATTGGCTTAGAAATGTTCAGTTTAAGATTTGCAATCAGGGACTGAAAAGGTAGTTCAGTGACTAAAGTTCTTGCTATATCATCATGAAGACATGAGATCAGATGCCCATGACTATTGTAAATAGCCAAGCATGATAGCAAACATCCTTACTTTCTAAACTGGGGGCACAATGACATGCAGATCCAAGATTGTCTAGCCAGCCAGTTAGGCAAATCAGTTAATACAGGTTCAATGATAGACTCTGTCTCCAAAATAAAGTAGAGCAAGAAAGACATAGGTGTCTGCAGAGCCTCCACATGCACAAAGAGGCAAGTGTGCATGCCACTTTCAGATATGGACAAACTTGAAAAACTAAAGAATCATGCAAACACACACTCAACACACACACACACACATACAAACATGCAAATTGCTATCATGGCAGTGAAGGAAAGTATCTGATAGTAAGAGACCATTGACTACAAAGGAAAATGTGGACCTAGAACAAAGACCCCAGGATAGAAATAGAGAAAGGACATTCAAAAAGCCAACTAAGATTGATTGTATGAGAGAGAAAAGGAAGCTGGGAGAGAATGTAATGGAAGCCAATGATGTGTGTCAGGAGTGACCTGGCTTCATTTTAGCTGGAAATATGTTACAATTAACTATATAAGTATGCACACAGAGATAATGTTAATTATAAAATTACCAAGATAGCATTAATTTTATAGTAACATAATATATATGAGAGATGCATACATACATAAATTTTTATATTATAAATGTTATATTTTATATATTAAAAAGGAGTAGTTTCTATGCTGCGTGGAGATGGGAATTGTATTAGGTTTCTCTAGAGTCACAGAACTTATGGGTAGTCTCTATATAGTAAGGGAATTTGTTGATGACTTACAGTCTGTAGTCCAACTCCCCAACAATGGTCAGCAGCAGCTGTGAATGGAAGTCCAAGGATCTAGCAATTGCTCACTCCCACAAGGCAAGCAGGCAAGGAAGAGTGAGCAAATCTTTCTTCTTCCAATGTCCTTAGGTAGGTCTCCAGCAGAAGGTGTGACCAGTTTAAAGGTATGGGCCACCATGCCTGGATCTGGGACTTGCTTTGTCTCAGATGACCTTGAACTCAGAGATCTCTGTATCTTAATCTTCTGGGATTCATAGCCATTATGCCTCAAGATCTTCAAGCCATGTTCCAGTTCAGAAACTTTTATCTCCCAGCCTCCAGATAAGGATCACAGATGAGCCTTCCAATTCTGGATTGTAATTCATTCCAGATATGATCAAGATGACAACCACAAATAGCCACTCCAAGAGTCTATATGTCAGACATCTTTATATGGAGTTCTAGACTGTCCAGTGTGTACACAAGAATCTTTTCAGTGAATGCTCCACTGGGCCTTTAGATCTCAGTTTCCTCGAATTATGATACTATCTGTTTTTTAATCTCCTTTACAAAACATTTGAGAAGACTCATGGCATAATATCTGGAACATTTTCCTAGCCCCAAACCCATGAGAGTTATTATTATCCTTCTGTTGATGCTCCAGCATTATACTATTAGAAGCTAAAGCTGAAGGAAGAATATATTAGTTTATTCAAAGAACACACAGCCTAAATGAGCATGAAGATCTATTTTCCTTTTGAAACTTGTTCACACTTGAAAAATATGTTCTAAATCTGCAGAGTAGCTTAAAAATCAAGTAAAGGATATGTTTCATAACTTCTCAAACAGTAATGGCTGTATAATTACTAGGTTTCTCCTCTGAAATCACTACCAGAAGTGTGCTTTATTCATGTGTTTAGCTCTTAGTCTTTCAACCACCATTCAAGGTGCTTGACCTTGGCTGTACATTCTTGATGCTTCGTTTTCTCATGTAGAAATTCTTCCAAAAATAGACAACATTCAGCCAGGCGGTAGTAGTGCACACCTTTAATCCCAGCACTTGGGAGGCAGAGGCAGGTGGATTTCTGAGTTTGAGGCCAGCCTGGTCTACAGAGTGAGTTGCAGGTCAGCCAGGACTACACAGAGAAACCCTATCTCAAAAAAAAAAAAAAAAAAAAAAAAAAAAAAAAAAAAAAAGACAACATTGCCAAAAGTGCCATGCTCCTGTTTATGTCCCATTGT
Source organism: Apodemus sylvaticus (assembly GCF_947179515.1). Taxonomy (NCBI): domain Eukaryota; kingdom Metazoa; phylum Chordata; class Mammalia; order Rodentia; family Muridae; genus Apodemus; species Apodemus sylvaticus. The sequence goes on along the minus strand of NC_067480.1, from coordinate 84,971,156 downwards.
ACTCTAATGACTTTTGCGTGTACTGTGATAATTTAAAATTAAATTTAAAAATACCACTTACCACTCATGCAGGAACAGTGGGACTGGTTAGAGCAAGACTGGCAACCATTTCAAGACATGAATGTAACACTTCCTTGCTTGTGATGAACAGAGAATGCAAGGCAGGGCATTCACATCCCTTACTTAATGACCTCAGGAGTTGGCTAGTGAACTGTCTATACACAGCCAGTGTCAAATAAATCAAAACACACTTCATAAATGACATGAAGTAAGAATGTTTGTCTAGATATTCCACATTGTACATCTTCTCTCTCTCTCTCTCTCTCTCTCTCTCTCTCTCTCTCTCTCTCTCTCTCTGCCTCTCCCCCCCCCACCCCTTGTCAGTCTGTCAATTAACAAGAATTCCCCAGAGCAAGCTTATCAGGTCCTTAGAGCACACTCTTTTTCAGAGTCTTGTTCTCATCCCCAGCTCTTGTTTCCAGTCCTTTATCACTTACTGCTTAAGAAGAGCATCCTGCCTTTTGCCGGCCCCAAATCTTCCCAGCATCCACATGGAAAGATCCCATAAGCACAGTTTTACAATGATGAACCAAAATAAATTATGACCAAAGTGAGTTCACAATGAATCTTGACTCACTGTAAATCCTCTAGTAAATCTCTATCCTTGTATCCCTATTCTCTCTCTCTCTCTCTCTCAAGGTCAACATCATTTCCCAGGTAAAAACAAATAGTAAATGTCATGAATCAGTAGAGCAGATCCTGAAATCAGTAAATCAGTAGAGACCCATTAGAAGACCAAGTGAAACTTGCCTTGGAGATTACCAGTGAGACTAGATAGCTATTAAGGTCTAAAATTTGCTTGTACAGAGGGAAGAATATGATGTCTTCTCAGGAACTCAATCCACCTTCCATAGAGGAGACATTGCCTTGTCCATGACTCTATATCATGTCTCTTCCCAAGACCCCTTCTTCCTCACACCTAACCAGATGCCCATCTCCTGCTTCTGACTCTCAGCATTCTATATCATAGATATGACCACACTAAGGCAAGCATATTTTTTATTATTTTCTGTATTCTTTGTTTACATTCCAAATGATATTCCCTTTCCCTGTTCCCCCTCCCCATAAGTCCCATAAGCCTACTTCCCTCTGCCCGTTCCCCAATCAGCTCCCTCCCACTTCTCTGTCCTGGTATTCCCTATAATGCTGCATCAAGCCTTTCCAGGACCAGGACCCTCTCGTTCCTTCTTCTTGGGAATGATTTGATATGTGAGTTGTGTCTTGGGTATTCAGAGCTTCTGGTATAATATCCACTTATCAGTGACTGCATTCCATGTGTGTTTTTTTGGGAATGAGTTACGTCACTTAGGATGATATTTTCCAGTTCCAACCATTTGCCTAACAATTTCATGAATTCATTGTTTTTAATTGCTGAGTAGTATTCCATTGTGTAAATATACCACATTTTCTGTATCCATTACTCCTTTGAGGGACATCTGGGTTCTTTCAAGCTTCTAGCTATTATAAGTAAGGCTGCTATGAACATAGTGGAACATGTGTCCTTATTGCAGGCCGGGGAATCCTCTGGGTATATGCCCAGGAGTGGTATGGCAGGGTCCTCCAGAAGTGTCATGCCCAAATTTCTGAGGAAACATAAGGCAAGCATATTTAACATGTTATTCAATATACATTTTTAGATCCAAATTCCTTTCTCTGATAATAGGAAATGCTATTCATGACACACTATTTCCTATATGCCCACTGTAAGAAAGTTAAGGAGATTTCCTATAAATAGTACTTTTGTTACTCACTAAAAACCCTATAAAAAGCACCTCCTTTGATACATTTATTTGAGCATTTCTCCCCCCCCCCATAGGGGACTCAACAAGGGGAAAGATTGTAGCTCTTTTCTGTAAGGAATTGACAGTTTTAGGACAGCTACTAAGCCCCCCACATGATACCATTCAATATTGCTGGTTATCTCTGCTAATATGCTTCATTAAACAGAGAGGAGGAAATGGGTGTCATTATATTCAGAGGGAAAATCAAAATCCATTTACTTTTGCCTGAGTTCCTCAACTAGTGGAATCCGGTATAGAATATGCCCTGAGTTACCCAGCTTATTGCTGTTCTGTTTCTAAATATTTACATATTTTTTTAAATATTGAACCTAAAATAGTCAGTACAGAAATGCATAACCAAAATTTAGTGTACTTGTATCTTATACAAACTTTCTCTGGCAAATGCCTAAAAATAAACTTTAGAACATCTGATAAATATTTCATTGACTACATTAGCTCCTATTTGGGGCTGATAGCTAAAGGATGAAAAAGAAACATTCCTAGAGTGGTTCTAGTAATGTGAACATGTTTGTGCTCAAATGTTAAGCTGGTGCCAAAGCAGCACCTGGAAGACAGCTTTCAGTGGGTGTCTGTGTACTGTCAAAGCATACATAGCTCTCACAAACGCTTCATTGGTGTGCAAAATTTAAAAATTAAAGTATTTGCTTTAATGTACTAACCCATGGGGATATGTGCCCAGGATATCCAGAAATGAGACAGCCCTTATGCACACAGTTGCTTTAAGTTTTGTGAATTTCCATGTTGCAGAGAGACACATTTTGATCACCTGCTATTTTACCCTAATCCTCCCACTAATTTATTCTCCCTCTTTTCTTTCTGAAAAAAAAAATCAAAAACAAAATCAAGAACAAAAAAACAAAAACCTTATCATTTTCAGACAGCTGACTTAAGGTTGACCCAGGTTCAAACAGAGGTCACAGTTTAGTCAAAATGAGTTCCATATGAAGACCTCATAGAACATCTCTTACTTTAGAGAGAGTGTGGTGTGCTTTGCATAAATAAGAGTAAGAGTTGCAGGTGAGCTGAGGAGACAGCTTGAGATTGATTCCTTCTGCCAACCCTAGCCGGCTGGGCAGGGAGGAGAGCAGCCCACAGTGTTATGAAAAGCAAACACCAGAGTATATGACACGCAACCTCAAGCAAATATGTGGCACAGAACAGGACTATCACATGACCTACACTAACATACAGTTAGTACATGCTGTGAGTGTGTCCACAGATTATCCACACAATGACATCAGAGCATGGCAGACTCTGTTTCCAGGCAATGATACAAAGCACTCGTGGCAGCCTCGAGTTCTTCTCTGGAAATTCACAATTTCCCACATGTGGACATCTATGCAACCACAGTGTCATGAGTTAGAACACAAAGGCAATAGAGAGGAGATTTCTTTTTTTAATTTGTGTTTTTAACTACTACTGGATAAAAGGGCCAACTCAGTGTGCTTGCAACATTGAGGAGGAAGAATTATCAAGTACTACTGCAGAAGTATCCTTTTTGGTCTATCTGACACACCTTCCTCTTATGACTTCATTAACTATGACTGTATAAAATTAAAAATAGGAGGCGGCGGCGGCGGCGGCGGCGGCAGCGGCAGCAGTGGCTGCTCCAGCTGAAGGGCCATCAGCAGTGGAACCAAGGCGTCACAGGGACCAGTTAGGCCCTGCGCCCACGACCACTGACCTTCGCTGACCAGCCGGACAGCAAGCAGCTGCAGTTGTGCGGCGCCTTTCCTGCACGGAGGCCACTTCAGAACTCGGCCTCCCACCAGTCAGGAGAGGAGCATCCATCTTGGTTCCGTACTCCAGGAATCGGACAGACTGAGGTACACAAACATAATCCGAGGTCAACACCGTGGTGGTCTGAGCCCGACGGGCGTTGGCCTACACCCAGGCCCTGGGCGGGTTGGGGGGCCATCGGGGTGCCAACCCAACCAGGAGGTTTTTTGCCCAGGCCTGCGAGCGCGCCGCCGCCATTTTGCCTGCAGGACGACAGAGAGCTCAGGCGGGCAGACCTGTAACAGGCATAGCCTAAGGCTAACAAAGCCGGGGTCCAGGCCCCAAAAGGCACAGGACTGACCCCAAGAACTGGGCGGCTTGGTGGGCCATCTGTGAGTCAACCCGCCCAGGTGATTGTTAGCAAAGCAGACTCTCCTGGCGCTTTCAGGGAGCGCGGGCGCGCACGCCCGCCATCCTAGTCACCTGGCAGACCCAATTAACAGTCATAGCCCTAGGGGAACTTTGCTCGGACCTTGGCCTCCCAGGCTTTTGCCTGGACTCAGGGACTGGGCGGCCAGGCTAACCTTGTGTGCAACAGCCCTGTTGGCAGATCGGCTGCCCAGAGGAGTGAGCGGAACACAGGGGAGGTCACAGTAGCATACACCGTCGGCACTCCCTGGGAGTGCACACGGGCTCCATCTGCTCCACAGACACAATCTGGGGCAAGGCCTCAGGCAGAAGCCCTTAGCTCTACTCTCTCCGCTTCCGGATCCAGATCAGTCTGGGCGGCAGCATTACATCTCCAAGTCCTGCAAGTGGCTAGCTGGGCTTCCGGGCGGCCAGCTGGGAGAAGTCAGTGTGCTCCAGTGAATCCAGCGGGCCCCAGCGGGAGCCTTCGGGTGCCTGCTTTGGGATCGGAACAGCCTGGGCAGCAGCACACTGTCTACAAGCAGTGCAGGAGGTAAGCTGTGCACCAGAGGCCAACTGGGAAGGGGCAGCTTGCACTGGTGAGTCCAGCACTGACAAGATAAACTAACACCAGTGAGATCTAGATGGCAAAAGGCAAACGCAGGAACGTCACTAACAGAAATCAAGGCAATATGGCAACATCTGAACCCAATTCTCCTCTACCAACATGTCCTGGATACCCCATCACACCAGTAAAACAAGATTTGGATTTAAAATCACTGGTCATGATGCTGGTACAGGAACACATGAAGGTCATACATAAAGAAATTCAGGAGAAAATGGATCAAAAGTTAGAAGCCCTTGCAAGGGAAACACAAAAATCATTGAAAGAAATCCAGGAGAATACAAAAGCCAACAAGGAGGAAATGCAAAAAACACTTAAAGAAATACAGGAGAACTTTGCTCAACAGGCTGAGGTCATGAAAGACGAAACACAAAAATCTCTTAAAGAAATACAGGAGAACTTTGGTCAACAGGCTGAGCTCATGAAAGAGGAAACACAAAAATCTCTTAAAGAATTACAGGAAAACACAAACTTGCAAGTGAAGGAGCTAAGCAAAACCATCCAGGATCTAAAATCAGAAGTAGAAACAACTAAGAAAACTCAAAGGGAGACAACTTTGGAGATAGAAAGCCTTGGGAAGAAATCAGGGGACAGAGATACAAATATCAACAACAGAATACAAGAGATAGAAGAAAGAATCTCAGATGCTGAAGATTCCATAGAAACCATGGACTCAACAGTTAAAGAAAATGCAAAATGCAAAAAGCTTGTAACCCAAAATATCCAGGAAATCCAGGACACAATGAGAAGACCAAACCTAAGGATTATAGGCATAGATGAGAGTGAAGATTTACAACTTAAAGGGCCAGCAAATATCTTCAATAAAATTATGGAAGAAAACTTCCCTAACCTAAAGAGAGAGATGCCCATGAATATACAAGAAGCCTACAGAACTCCAAACAGACTTGACCAGAACAGATATACTTCCCGTCACATAATAATCAAAACACCAAATGTTCTAAACAAAGAAAGAATACTAAAGGCAGTAAGAGAAAAAGGCCAAGTAACATATAAAGGAAGACCTATCAGAATCACAGCAGACTTTTCACCTGAGACTATGAAGGCTAGAAGGTCCTGGGCAGATCTCATGCAGACTCTAAGAGAACACAAATGCCAACCAAAACTACTATATCCAGCAAAACTCTCAATCACCATAGATGGAGAAACTAAGATATTTCATGACAAAACCAAGTTTACCCAATATCTATCCACAAACCCGGCCCTAAAAAGGATAATAGGAGGACAACACCAATACAAGGAGGGAAACTTCACCCTGGAAAAAGCAAGATAGTAACCTTTCATCAAACCCAAAAGAAGTTAAGCATTCAAATTTAAAAAATAACGTCAAAAATGATAGGAAGTAACAATCACTATTCCTTAATATCTCTTAACATCAATGGACTTAATGCCCCAATAAAAAGACACAGACTAACTGAATGGATACGTAAACAGGACCCTACATTTTGCTGCTTACAGGAAACACACCTCAGGGTCAAAGACAAACACTACCTTAGAGTAAAAGGCTGGAAGACAATTTTACAAGCAAATGGTCTCAGGAAACAAGCTGGAGTAGCCATTTTAATATCAGATAAAATTGACTTTCAACCCAAAGTCATCAAAAGAGACCCTGAGGGACACTTCTTGCTGGTCAAAGGAAAAATACAAAAAGAAGAACTGTCAATCCTGAACATCTATGCCCCAAATGCAAGGGCACCCTCTTTCGTAAAAGAAACTTTATTAAAACTAAAAGCACACATTGCACCTAACACAATAATTGTGGGTGACTTCAACACTGCACTTTCCCCAATGGACTGATCAGGAAAACAGAAACTAAACAGGGACACAATGAAACTAATTGAAGCTTTGGACCAATTAGATTTAACAGATATATATAGAACATTCTATCCTAAAACAAAAGAATATACCTTTTTCTCAGCACCTCATGGTACCTTCTCCAAAATCGACCATATAATTGGTCACAAGACAGACCTCAACAAATATAAGAAGATCGAACTAATCCCATGCCTCCTATCTGATCACTATGGAGTAAAAGTGGTCTTCAATAGCAACAGAAACAACAGAAAGCCCACATACACGTGGAAACTGAACAATACTCTACTCAATGATACCTTGGTCAAGGAAGAAATAAAGAAAGAAATTAAAGACTTTTTAGAACACAATGAAAATGAAAACACAACATACCCAAATCTATGGGACACAATGAAAGCAGTGCTAAGAGGAAAACTCATAGCCCTGAGTGCCTCCAAAAAGAAAATGGAGAGAGCATACATTACCAGCTTAATGACACACCTGAAAGCCCTGGAACAAAAAGAAGCTATTTCGCCCAGGAGGAGTAGAAGGCAGGAAATCATCAAACTCAGGGCCGAAATCAATCAAGTAGAAACAAAGAGAACCATACAAAAAATCAACAATACCAGGAGCTGGTTCTTTGAGAAAATCAACAAGATAGATAAACCCTTAGCCAGAATGACCAAAGGGCACAGAGAAAGTATCCAAATTAACAAACTTAGAAATGAAAAGGGAGATATAACAACGGAAACTGAGGAAATCCAAAAAATCATCAGATCCTACTACAAGAGCCTATACTCAACACAACTGGAGAATCTGGAGGAAATGGACAATTTCCTTGACAGATACCAAATACCAAAATTAAATCAGGACCAACTAGACCATCTAAACAGTCCCATAATGCCTAAAGAAATAGAAGGAGTCATAGAAAGTCTTCCAACCAAAAAAAGCACAGGACCAGATGGCTTCAGTGCAGAATTCTACCAGACCTTCAAAGAAGAGTTAACACCAATACTCTTCAAACTATTCCACAAAATAGAAACAGAAGGAACACTACCCAATTCCTTCTACGAAGCCACAATTACGCTGATACCAAAGCCACAAAAAGATCCAACAAAGAAAGAGAACTTCAGACCAATTTCCCTTATGAACATCGATGCAAAAATACTCAATAAAATTCTTGCCAACCGAATCCAAGAACACATCAAAACGATCATCCACCATGATCAAGTAGGCTTTATCCCGGGAATGCAGGGTTGGTTCAATATACGGAAATCCATCAATACAATCCACTACATAAACAAACTCAAAGAACAAAACCACATGGTCATTTCATTGGATGCTGAAAAAGCATTTGACAAAATTCAGCATCCCTTCATGCTTAAAGTCTTGGAGAGAACAGGAATTCAAGGCCCATACCTAAACATAGTAAAAGCAATATACAGCAAACCGGTAGCCAGCATCAAACTAAATGGAGAGAAACTTGAAGCAATCCCACTGAAATCAGGGACCAGACAAGGCTGCCCCCTTTCTCCTTATCTTTTCAATATTGTACTTGAGGTACTAGCTCGGGCAATTCGACAACATAAGGAGGTCAAAGGGATACAAATTGGAAAGGAGGAAGTCAAACTATCATTATTTGCAGACGACATGATCGTCTACCTAAGTGACCCAAAGAACTCCACTAGAGAGCTCCTACAGCTGATAAACAACTTCAGCAAAGTGGCAGGTTATAAAGTCAACTCAAGCAAATCAGTGGCCTTCCTATACTCAAAGGATAAGCAGGCTGAGAAAGAAATTAGGGAAATGACCCCCTTCACAATAGCCACAAACAGTATAAAGTATCTTGGGGTGACTCTTACCAAACATGTGAAAGATCTGTATGACAAGAACTTCAAGACTCTGAAGAAGGAAATGGAAGAAGACCTCAAAAAATGGGAAAACCTCCCATGCTCATGGATCGGTAGAATCAATATAGTTAAAATGGCCATTTTGCCTAAAGCACTATACAGATTCAATGCAATACCCATCAAAATCCCAACTCAATTCTTCACAGAGTTAGAAAGAGCAATTATCAAATTCATCTGGAACAACAAAAAACCCAGGATAGCTAAAACTATTCTCAGCAACAAAAGGAAATCTGGGGGAATCAGTATCCCTGACCTCAAGCAATACTACAGAGCAATAGTGTTAAAAACTGCATGGTATTGGTACAGTGACAGGCAGGAGGATCAATGGAACAGGATTGAAGATCCAGAAATGAACCCACACACCTATGGCCACTTGATCCTCGACAAAGAGGCTGAAAACATCCAATGGAAAAAAGATAGCCTTTTCAACAAATGGTGCTGGTTCAACTGGAGGTCAGCATGCAGAAGAATGCGAATTGATCCATCCTTGTCTCCTTGTACTAAGCTCAAATCCAAATGGATCAAGGACCTCCACATAAAGCCAGACACTCTGAAGCTAACAGAAAAAAAACTGGGGAAGACCCTTGAGGACATCGGTACAGGGAGAAAGTTTCTGAACAGAACACCAATAGCGTATGCTCTAAGAGCAAGAATTGACAAATGGGACCTCATAAAATTACAAAGTTTCTGTAAGGCAAAGGACACCATCAAGAGGACAGATCGGCAACCAACAAATTGGGAAAAGATCTTCACCAATCCTACATCAGATAGAGGGCTAATATCCAATATATATAAAGAACTCAAGAAGTTAGACTCCAGAAAACCAAACAACCCTATTAAAAAATGGGGTACAGAGTTAAACAAAGAATTCTCACCTGAAGAACTTCGGATGGCGGAGAAGCATCTTAAAAAATGCTCAACTTCATTAGTCATTAGGGAAATGCAAATCAAAACAACCCTAAGATTTCATCTTACACCAGTCAGAATGGCTAAGATTAAAAATTCAGGAGACAGCAGGTGTTGGAGAGGGTGTGGAGAAAGAGGAACACTCCTCCACTGCTGGTGGGGTTGCAAATTGGTACAACCACTCTGGAAATCAGTCTGGCGGTTCCTCCGAAAACTGGGCACCTTACTTCCAGAAGATCCTGCTATACCACTCCTGGGCATATACCCAGAAGACTCCCCACCATGTAATAAGAATACATGTTCTACTATGTTCATAGCAGCCCCATTTGTAATTGCCAGATGCTGGAAAGAACCCAGGTATCCCTCAACAGAAGAGTGGATGCAAAAAATGTGGTATATCTACACAATGGAGTACTATTCAGCCATTAGAAACAATGAATTCATGAAATTCTTAGGCAAATGGATGGAGCTAGAGAATATCATACTAAGTGAGGTAACCCAGACTCAAAAGGTGAATCATGGTATGCACTCACTAATAAGTGGATATTAACCTAGAAAACTGGAATACCCAAAACATAATCCACACATCAAATGAGGTACAAGAAGAAAGGAGGAGTGGCCCCTGGTTCTGGAAAGACTCAGTGAAACAGTATTCAGCAAAACCAGAACGGGGAAGTGGGAAGGGGTGGGTGGGAGGACAGGGGAAGAGAAGGGGGCATGCGGGACTTTCGGGGAGTGGGGGGGCTAGAAGAGGGGAAATCATTTGAAATGTAAATAAATTATATCGAATAATAAAAAAAAAGAGTATAAAAAAATATCAATTGAAATATAAAAAAAAAATTAAAAATAATAACTTTCCACCTGGGTGTAGGAAGGATTTGACATTCAGTAATCAATTTTAATATTTATAAGTAGACCTTCTCTCTTCTGCTAAATATTCTTCAAGAGATTAAGTCCTACATTCTAAAGAACATTTTCATTGTCGAAAGTGAACTGTCTTTTCTGTGTTGATTACATTCCCTACCAAAGTTTTTATTTTGTACTGATTTTAAGAAAATGTTCAGACCAATTTCCCTTATGAACACTGATGCAAAAATACCAGGATAACTAAAACTATTCTCAAAAAAAGAAGAAATTCTGGGGGAATCAGTATCCCTGACCTCAAGCAATACTACAGAGCAATAATGTTAAAAACTGCATGGTATTGGTACAGTGACAGGCAGGAGGATCAATGGAACAGGATTGAAGATCCAAAAATGAACCCACACACCTATGGCCATTTGATCCTCGACAAAGGGGCTGAAAACATCCAATGGAAAAAAAAAGATAGCCTTTTCAACAAATAGTGCTGGTTCAACTGGAGGTCAGCATGCAGAAGAATGTGAATTGATCCATCCTTGTCTCCTTGTACTAAGCTCAAATCCAAATGGATCAAGGACCTCCACATAAAGCCAGACACTCTGAAGCTAATAGAAAAGAAATTGGGGAAGACCCTTGAGGACATCAGTACAGGGGGAAAGTTTCTGAACATATCACCAATAGCATATGCTCTAAGATCAGGAATTGACAAATGGGACCTCATAAAATTACAAAGTTTCTGTAAAGCAAAGGACACCATAAAAAGGACAAATCAACAACCAACAAATTGGGAAAAGATCTTCACCAATCCTACATCAGATAGAAGGCTAATATCCAGTGTATACAAAGAACTCAAGAAGTTAGACCCCAGAGAACCAAATAACCCTATTAAAAAGTGGATTACAGAGTTAAACACAGAATTTTTACCTGAAGAACTTCAGATGGCAGAGAAGCATCTCAGAAGAAATGCTCAACTTCATTAGTCATTAGGGAAATGCAAATCAAAACAATCCTGAGATTTCACCTTACACCAGTCAGAATGGCTAAGATTAAAAATTCAGGAGACAGCAGATGTTGGCCAGGATGTAGAGAAAGAGGAACACTCCTCCACTGCTGGTGGGGTTGCAAATTGGTACAACCACTCTGGAAAGCAGTCTGGCAGTTCCTCAGAAAACTGGGCACCTCACTTCTGAAAGATCCTGCTATACCACTCCTGGGCATATACCCAGAGGATTCCCCAGCATGTAATAAGAATACATGCTCCACTATGTTCATAGCAGCCCTATTTATAATAGCCAGAAGCTGAAAAGAACCCAGGTATCCCTCAACAGAAGAATGGATGCAAAAAAATGTGGTATATCTATACAATGGAGTACTATTCAGCCATTAGAAACAATGAATTCATGAAATTCTTAGGCAAACGGATGGAGCTAGAGAACATCATACTAAGTGAGGTAACCCTGACTCAAAAGGTGAATCATGGTATGCACTCACTAATAAGTGGATATTAACCTGGAAAACTGGAATACCCAAAACATAATCCACACATCAAATGAGATACAAGAAGAAAGCAGGAGTGGTCCCTGGTTCTGGAAAGACTCAGTGAAACAGTATTTGGCAAAACCAGAACGGGGAACTGGGAAGGGGTGGGAGGGAGGACAGGGGAAGAGAAGGGGGCTTACGGGACTTTTGGGGAGTGGGGGGCCAGAAAAGGGGAAATCATTTGAAATGTAAATAAAAAATATATCGAATAAATAAAAAAAAAGAAAAGAAAAAAAAAAAAACAAATTTTAAACATTGACTTTTCATTTGTTACCCAGTAATATTACTGGGAGGGGGAATCTGGCCAACATGGAGAGCATCATGTAGAGCAAGCTAGAGCTTGTGGGAACAGAGTCAAGAACATACATGTGCCTTGTCATTTCAGCACCTTTCCCAAAGGTCAAAGGAACTGCCATTTCTGATGTGCTATCCCCTAGTCTCTCCTATTTGCCCTGTGTAATGAGATAATGAAAAGGGAGCAGCCGCATACATATATGTAAATAAATAAAATATCTAATTTTAAAAAAGATTCATAATTTAATGATTAAAATATCTAATTTTAAAAAAGGATTCATAATTACAGTGAATCCAGGATGTGAGTAGCTGAACTTCTGTCTTCAGAGAAGTCCCTGGAAATGAGTCTTCCAGCACCTTGAGAATCTCTGGTCCCCAATGAAGCTGAGGTAGGTGTAGCTTCTGCCTGAGGAGGTGACTCCAATCCCAAAGGACACTCTGGGTGGGCTATTGAGAAGAAATTCACATCTCACAAAAATAAACTCTGAATGAAAAAAAATGAGTGTTTCAAAAATTCTCTAACTATGTAGATAACAAATAAAAGGCAATGATATTAATAATAATCACGTTTAAGGTCAAACATTGTGTGAGTGTATATGTATATGCCAGTCTACACATATATATGCTATAGCACCCTATGGAATATTCTTTACAGTTACATTTGCAATATTGAGGTCAGAACATCTTTCAAGTGTCCTTTGCAAACAAGGGTGAACTGAGCTCCAGCACCTTTGTAGACAGTGGTATTTTGTGTTCATTAGGCTTGACAGGATGAGGAAAATGCATGGGAGCTTCCAAGGCTGATTCCCAGCAACCTTTCCTGCCAGCCCCCAGGTAAAGCTGCAGCCTCTGCACAACAGAGTGCTCATTAGTTTGCAATGCTCCAACCATCAATCCCCAGAAACTCTTCTCTTCTAAGCTGAAGAATGATGAGAGGAGGAGGAGGAGGAGGAGGAGGAGGAGGAGGAGGAGGAGGAGAAGAAGAAGGAGAAGGAGAAGAAGAAGAAGAAGAAGAAGAAGAAGAAGAAGAAGAAGAAGGAGGAGGAGGAGGAGGAGGAGGAGGAGGAGGAGGAGGAGGAGGAGGAGGAGGAGGAGGAGGAGGAGGAGGAGGAGGAGGAGGAGGAGGAGGAGGAGGAGGAGGAGGAGGAGGAGGAGGAGGAGGAGGAGGAGGAGGAGGAGGAGGAGGAGGAGGAGGAGGGAAGGAAGTCATGTGCAACTGGAGGGAGCAAGTTGGGAGACAAGCACTAATCAATTGTCTGATCAGAATGAGAGAATGACCAGCACATGCAAATGTACAGGGAAAGGGAGAATGGCTAAAAACAAGTCAATGCAGACAGCCAGAGACTCTCCAAATCCCCACTGACTATCTGATAGTCCCCGCAGGCCATGCATTCAGAGATGTGAGACAGGTATGAAATGAAGAAGCTGTGATATTTCTGGCCTTCTGTAGGGGTGCAGGTCTCTCTAAAGGAAACCTGCAGAGAGAGGAGGAACAGACACTTCACTTCAGCAGCATGGGTGGTGAGCATATATTAAGGAGCTTTCATGGCCAAGAATTCCAAGAATCACCAGGAAAAATCCCTTAACTACCAATGGAAATATGGACAGTCATCACAACAAACAGTATATTCATAAATGTGAAGTAGGAGATAGAGTCCTCTTCATGCAAATATTTGTGGGTGCCTTCTTTTTCCCTGACATTTTTCTGTGTACTACAATGTATCAGACACCACATAATGTCTGTTTTCACTCAGCTTTAATGGCCAGAAGAAGACATCCCTACTACTAAGAAAGAAGCAAGTAGAGAAAAAGACAGGGGGAGGGATAGAGACAGAAACAGAGAGATAGGAAGACAGAGATGGAAAGGAAGAAGGAGAGCAAGACAGAGAAAGTGTAGAAGGATGGATAAATCAATGGATGGATGGATGGATGGATGGATGGATGGATGGATGGATGGATGGATGGGTGGGAAATCCTATTTATAAACATAATGGTAACCCCACTATACCACTCCTGGGCATATACCCAAAGGATTCCCCAGCATGTAATAAGAATACATGCTCTACTATGTTCATAGCAGCCCTATTTATAATAACCAGAACCTGGAAAGAACTCAGATATCCCTCAACAGAGGAATGGATACAGAAAATGTGGGATATATACACAATGGAGTACTATTCAGCCATTAGAAACAATGAATTCATGAAATTCTTAGACAAATGGATGGAGCTGGAGAACATCATCCTAAGTGAGGTAACCCAGTCTCAAAAGAACACTCATGATATGCACTCACTGATAAGAGGATATTAGCCTAGAAGCTTGGAATACCCAAGGCATAATCCACATATCAAAAGATGTCTAAGAAGAATGAAGGAGTGGCCCCTGGTTCTGGAAAGGCTCAGTGCAGCAGTGTAGGGGAATACCAGGACAGGGAAGTGGGAAGGGGTGGATTGGGGAACAGGGAAAGGGAAGAGGGCTTATGGGACTATCGGGGAGGGGGATCCAGGAAAGGGGAAATCGTTTGAAATGTAAATAAAGAATATATCAAATAAAAATAAACATAATGGCAAAAAATCAAGCTAAAACAAGGGGCATAACACTGATGCTAAATACTATTTCACACAAAGAGGTCTAGGAAGTCTCTGAGGAGACATTTGAACAGATATTTGAATGGATTGTATAAAAAGGCAAAGGGGAACAATCCCTTAGCCTCAAAAAGTTGTATTTGTGTTCTTTGCTTGAACACATATTGCCATTTTCTTTCAGGTAAGGTGCGGAAGAGCCCACTGGAAATTCCTTAGTAACCTAAGAGAGAATTCTCCTGAGCTATCAGTCATAGAGTGCATATTATGTGATATATACTGTATAACATAAAGCACCTGTCTTATTTCTTATAATCTGCACATGGTTGTAAGGGAGACATCATGGTCTGTACTCTTTGCACACATGATGTGAATGCATACATACAGGAAATATACCTATACACCACCTAAAATCAAAAAATATAAAAAGGGAAAACTGTATTTCTTAAAGCACACCTGGGAGTCTATCAAATATCTTCTTAAAATGTAAATATGCAAGACTGTTTTAAAGCTTGTTTCTACAATGAGCATACTTAACTAGTGGCTATGAATTTGATTAATTTTCCAAGTTATTATGTTCATCTGCTCAATCCTACATCCCTGTCCAGCACCAGTTCATTCAAGTTGGGACTTAAGAGAAGATTATAAACTTTATATAATAAGTATCAAATATGCACAAGGCCTATAAGTATCAGATATGCATAAGGGCATATCAGTAATGATTATATTAATTCAGCTTTCCTTCATGATAAGAAATGCCTGAAAGAATAAGTGAAATATTTGAAAATATTTGAAATAAATGAAATTTCTGAAAATACTAAAGGAAAAAGGTTTGTATTGTCTAATAGTTTCCAACATGTCAGTGCATAACCACTCTAATGGTTCTTAGGTCTTTAGTAAAGTAAATCTTTTATCAATGAGAGCTTGGAGATAAAGAGGCTAGTTATCTCACGGATTCAGGCAGCTGCAGGAGAGACCAAGACAGACAGAGAGAGAGACAGACATTCAGATCATCTAAGGTCAAAATGTGCCCTGTAGAAAGGTATATGTTCACCAAGTCCTCCCCAATAACCCATTAAGGACCTATCAATGTATTCATCAGAGCAAATAATACTCTGATGAATTACCTTGTATGATCTATTACCTTTTAAAGATGCCACCTCTGAACTAGTGTTCCTGGGATGAAGCTTTTAAACACATGAGCTTTGAGGGAGCAATTAAAAATTAAACTGTAATATTTATAATAAGATTTGGCTATGTGTAACAGATAGCTGCAAATTAACAACTCCATTGAGGTCAACATCTATTCCTCTCTCACACCAAGTTTTAGGTGGGGAGATAGGGTGTCCTCTGACATCTGGAAAGCAGTGTGTTTACAGACAGGCAACCACAGAGATGTGCTTTTCTTATGGCTCAGATGTAGAGCCAGCCATCACACTCATGTTTTAAACAGAAAATTAGAATGAGACCATGTCACAGCCAGTTAAATAAAGTTATCAAAATCTGTTGAATTATTTTTTTTCAGCTAATGTAACAACAAATAGTAGTAGAATCTCATCTTGCTCTAAGATTTGGAAATGCTACCATAGTCCATGTGGTCTTAAATATAGGTAAGATTAGGGATCCTAAAAAAAGGAAAATGCATTTGTAGATGAAAAAAATCTAAATTAAAGCAGACTCAGTTTTGTCTTACCTTATTAATACACCCCACAAAGAAAAATGCTAACTTGCCTAATAACATAATAAACACCAATTTTGTCTTGGGGTACTGGGACTAGAGTGTGGTCTCAAAGTAGCATGGTTTAAATCTAGTATATGCCTGTTATGAGGTAACAATAACATTTTCTTTAAATGTTATGTGATATTTAGTTTGGCTGGTTCGTTTTTTACTACTATCTCTGTTTAGCGTTTCTGGCAGACAATTTTAGACTTTGTCTCAGTCTCCTAAGCCAGCAGTGTGGTAAATGGAATCACCCTTCAGTGATCATCTATCCTCCCTTCCTCTTCCTATATCTCAAGGACAATCAGCTAAAACTATTTAGCTGTACTTAGCAGGTCCCTGTCTTCTTGTCTTTCCTTTTCTTTGAATCTTGGGTGGTAGCCATCATTCTGTAAGGAATCCAGTTTTAGCTAAAGGCCAGTGTCTCAATCTGTAGGCTAATTCTTCTCAGTGGCTAACTTGCTTGTCTTGGCTCATGTCATTCTAATTTTTTTCTAATATGATTCAGTGTAGAAATCTTTATAAATATTATTTCCCAAACTAAGGAATTTCTAAGGGTATGCACAATTTATTTCTGTGGACAAGGTTTTTTCAAAATGTTTTGTTGCTATTTATTTATGCATCTCTCTCTCTCTCTCTCTCTCTCTCTCTCTCTCTCTCTCTCTCTCTCTCTCTCTCTCTCCTCTGTGTGTGTGTGTGTGTGTGTGTGTGTGTGTGTGTGTGTGTGTGTGTGTGTGAAAGCAAATGCATGAGAGTGTTGGGTATTTTTCTTCTATCACATTTTGCTTATTTCTTTGAGGCATATTCTCTCCATGTACCTGGGGCTCATGGCTTCTCACCTGTCTTGAAAGCCAGAAACCCAGAAACTCCCTGCCTCTGCCACTATCAGAGCTTGGGTTACAAGTGTTTGCAGGATATATTGTTTCTTCCATGAGTTCTGGCATCTAAACTCTGACCTTCATGACTGTGTAGCAAATGTTCTTAACCACTGAGACATCTTTCCTGATGTAATGACTGTTTTTATTCCACTTGACACAAGATAGATTCATCAGAGAGGAGGAAGCCTCAACTTAAAAATACCTCCATCAGATGCTGTTATAAAGCAAGTTTTTAATTAGTGATCTAGGCACTCTTCCATGGCCTCTATTTCAGTTCCTACCTCCAGGTTTCTGCTCTGCTTGAGTTCCTGTGCCCACTACATTTGGTAATAAAGTCTTGTCTGGAATTGTGAGCAAGATAAACTCTCCCCAGGTTGCTCTGTCCATGATCTTTCATCACAGCAATAGTAAACCTAACACAACTTGACAGAAGGAGTGGGGTGTTGCTATTACAGACCTGGCCATGTTGTTTTAGGTCGGATTGTAGAAATACATTGGAACCTTGGGCTAGAAAAGTCATTGAGTGTTGAGAACTCAGTGAGCAATTCTGCTAGCTTGGAAAATAACAATGTTAAGAACAGTGCAGATGATGTTGGCCTAGCTTATGAAGTTTCCAAGGGAAGCAAAGACAGTACCAAATCCTTTCTTTTTGTGAAATTTCTGTGGTTCTGGTTATCTGTGACTGATGAATCAGATGTGACTAACAAAATACCAGAATTATTAAAGTGAAAACTTAACTTTACTGTGATATTTGGGGCTGGTCAGTTAGAGCTGAGAGATTAGTGGTGGGTAAGAAAAAAAAAAAACACATCGCTAAGGTAAAATATTCTGGAAAGTATTTTCTGAGAGTTAGCACAAAGAATCTGTGTTCTATACTTGGCCAAGTTTGTACCTTGTGCTGGCAGCTGAACTTGGCAGAACATGAGTCACCCAGATGGATCTGGTTTTGAAAGGGTGAAGGGGTCATGGAGAGCAGCTGAGATTTAATGCTGTGTGGCAGGGCTGGAGTCCCTGAAGAGAGCCCAGGAGTGGCTACTGGTATAAGGGAAAGCCAGTTATACAAGGGAACCCAGCAATTTTGGAGATGCCTGTGCTAAAGGGTGTCCACTAAGAACAGCAGAAGCAATGGAATGAAGCTAGCTGCAACCTAGAAAACAAGATGTGTGTACTTTGGAGGGCAGAGCTGGAGGAGAGACCCAAGGCCTTTGGAGGAGCACAAAAGACAGTGAGTGAATCTGAGATATTGGACTTTAAGTTATGCATTTGCTTTGTTCATAATATGACTTGCCCTGATTCTTCCTTCTTAAAGAAAGTATTAATTTTGATTTTTATAGGATCTCACATCTGAAATACTTGGAACTTTTTTTTAATGGGATTTTTAAAGATACTAGATATTTTAAAGGGACTAAAATGTTTTTTTTTTGTCTTTTTTTTTTTATTTGATATAATTTATTTACATTTCAAATGATTTCCCCTTTTCTAGCCCCCCCCCACTCCCCCAAAAGTCCCGTAAGCCCCCTTCTCTTCCCCTGTCCTCCCTCCCACCCCTTCCCAGTTCCCCGTTCTGGTTTTGCCAAATACTGTTTCACTGAGTCTTTCCAGAACCAGGGACCACTCCTGCTTTCTTCTTGTATCTCATTTGATGTGTGGATTATGTTTTGGGTATTCCAGTTTTCTAGGTTAATAACCACTTATTAGTGAGTGCATACCATGATTCACCTTTTGAGTCTGGGTTACCTCACTTAGTATGATGTTCTCTAGCTCCATCGATTTGCCTAAGAATTTCATGAATTCATTGTTTCTAATGGCTGAATAGTACTCCATTGTGTAGATATACCACATTTTTTGTATCCACTCTTCTGTTGAGGGATACCTGGGTTCTTTCCAGCATCTGGCAATTATAAATAGGGCTGCTATGAACATAGTAGAGCATGTATCCTTATTACATGGTGGGGAATCCTCTGGGTATATGCCCAGGAGTGGTATAGCAGGATCTTCTGGAAGTGAGGTGCCCAGTTTTCTGAGGAACCGCCAGACTGATTTCCAGAGTGGTTGTACCAATTTGCAACCCCACCAGCAGTGGAGGAGTGTTCCTCTTTCTCCACACCCTCTCCAACACCTGCTGTCTCCTGAATTTTTAATCTTAGCCATTCTGACTGGTGTAAGATGAAATCTTAGGGTTGTTTTGATTTGCATTTCCCTAATGACTAATGAAGTGGAGCATTTTTTAAGATGCTTCTCCGCCATCCGAAGTTCTTCAGGTGAGAATTCTTTGTTTAACTCTGTACCCCATTTTTTAATAGGGTTGTTCGGTTTTCTGGAGTCTAACTTCTTGAGTTCTTTATATATATTGGATATTAGCCCTCTATCTGATGTAGGATTGGTGAAGATCTTTTCCCAATTTGTTGGTTGCCGATCTGTCCTCTTGATGGTGTCCTTTGCCTTACAGAAACTCTGTAACCTTATGAGGTCCCATTTGTCAATTCTTGCTCTTAGAGCATACGCTATTGGTGTTCTGTTCAGAAACTTTCTCCCTGTACCGATGTCCTCAAGGGTCTTCCCCAGTTTCTTTTCTATTAGCTTCAGAGTGTCTGGCTTTATGTGGAGGTCCTTGATCCATTTGGATTTGAGCTTAGTACAAGGAGACAAGGATGGATCAATTCGCATTCTTCTGCATGCTGACCTCCAGTTGAACCAGCACCATTTGTTGAAAAGGCTATCTTTTTTCCATTGGATGTTTTCAGCCTCTTTGTCGAGGATCAAGTGGCCATAGGTGTGTGGGTTCATTTCTGGATCTTCAATCCTGTTCCATTGATCCTCCTGCCTGTCACTGTACCAATACCATGCAGTTTTTAACACTATTGCTCTGTAGTATTGCTTGAGGTCAGGGATACTGATTCCCCCAGATTTTCTTTTGTTGCTGAGAATAGTTTTAGCTATCCTGGGTTTTTTGTTGTTCCAGATGAATTTGATAATTGCTCTTTCTAACTCTGTGAAGAATTGAGTTGGGATTTTGATGGGTATTGCATTGAATCTGTATAGTGCTTTAGGCAAAATGGCCATTTTAACTATATTGATTCTACCGATCCATGAGCATGGGAGGTTTTCCCATTTTTTGAGGTCTTCTTCCATTTCCTTCTTCAGAGTCTTGAAGTTCTTGCCATACAGATCTTTCGCATGTTTGGTAAGAGTCACCCCAAGATACTTTATACTGTTTGTGGCTATTGTGAAGGGGGTCATTTCCCTAATTTCTTTCTCAGCCTGCTTATCCTTTGAGTATAGGAAGGCCACTGATTTGCTTGAGTTGATTTTGTAACCTGCCACTTTGCTGAAGTTGTTTATCAGCTGTAGGAGCTCTCTAGTGGAGTTCTTTGGGTCACTTAGGTAGACGATCATGTCGTCTGCAAATAATGATAGTTTGACTTCCTCCTTTCCAATTTGTATCCCTTTGACCTCCTTATGTTGTCGAATTGCCCGAGCTAGTACCTCAAGTACAATATTGAAAAGATAAGGAGAAAGGGGGCAGCCTTGTCTGGTCCCTGATTTCAGTGGGATTGCTTCAAGTTTCTCTCCGTTTAGTTTGATGCTGGCTACCGGTTTGCTGTATATTGCTTTTACTATGTTTAGGTATGGGCCTTGAATTCCTGTTCTCTCCAAGACTTTAAGCATGAAAGGATGCTGAATTTTGTCAAATGCTTTTTCAGCATCCAATGAAATGACCATGTGGTTTTGTTCTTTGAGTTTGTTTATGTAGTGGATTGTATTGATGGATTTCCGTATATTGAACCAACCCTGCATTCCCGGGATAAAGCCTACTTGATCATGGTGGATGATCGTTTTGATGTGTTCTTGGATTCGGTTGGCAAGAATTTTGTTGAGTATTTTTGCATCGATGTTCATAAGGGAAATTGGTCTGAAGTTCTCTTTCTTTGTTGGATCTTTGTGTGGCTTTGGTATCAGCGTAATTGTGGCTTCGTAGAAGGAATTGGGTAGTGTTCCTTCTGTTTCTATTTTGTGGAATAGTTTGAAGAGTATTGGTGTTAACTCTTCTTTGAAGGTCTGGTAGAATTCTGCACTGAAACCATCTGGTCCTGTGCTTTTTTTGGTTGGAAGACTTTCTATGACTCCTTCTATTTCTTTAGGCTTTATGGGACTGTTTAGATGGTCTAGTTGGTCCTGATTTAATTTTGGTATTTGGTATCTGTCAAGGAAATTGTCCATTTCCTCCAGATTCTCCAGTTGTGTTGAGTACAGGCTCTTGTAGTAGGATCTGATGATTTTTTGGATTTCCTCAGTTTCCGTTGTTATGTCTCCCTTTTCATTTCTAAGTTTGTTAATTTGGATACTTTCTCTGTGCCCTTTGGTCAGTCTGGCTAAGGGTTTATCTATCTTGTTGATTTTCTCAAAGAACCAGCTCCTAGTTTTGTTGATTTTTTGTATGGTTCTCTTTGTTTCTACTTGATTGATTTCGGCCCTGAGTTTGATGATTTCCTGCCTTCTACTCCTCCTGGGTGAAATAGCTTCTTTTTGTTCTAGGGCTTTCAGGTGTGTCATTAAGTTGGTAATGTATGCTCTCTCCATTTTCTTTTTGGAGGCACTCAGGGCTATGAGTTTTCCTCTTAGCACTGCTTTCATTGTGTCCCATAGATTTGGGTATGTTGTGTTTTCATTTTCATTGTGTTCTAAAAAGTCTTTAATTTCTTTCTTTATTTCTTCCTTGACCAAGGTGTCATTGAGTAGAGTATTGTTCAATTTCCACGTGTATGTGGGTTTTCTGTTGTTTCTGTTGCTATTGAAGACCACTTTTATTCCATAGTGATCAGATAGGAGGCATGGGATTAGTTCTATCTTTTTATATTTGTTGAGGTCTGTCTTGTGACCAATTATATGGTCGATTTCGGAGAAGGTACCATGAGGTGCTGAAAAAAAGGTATATTCTTTTGTTTTAGGATAGAATGTTCTATATATATCAGTTAAATCTAATTGGTCCAAAGCTTCAATTAGTTTCATTGTGTCCTTGTTTAGTTTCTGTTTTCCTGATCGGTCCATTGAGGAAAGTGCAGTGTTGAAGTCACCCACAATTATTGTGTTAGGTGCAATGTGTGCTTTGAGTTTTAATAAAGTTTCTTTTATGAAAGAGGGTGCCCTTGCATTTGGAGCATAGATGTTCAGGATTGAGAGTTCTTCTTGTTGTATTTTTCCTTTGACCAGCAAGAAGTGTCCCTCAGAGTCTCTTTTGATGACTTTGGGTTGAAAGTCAATTTTATCTGATATTAAAATGGCTACTCCAGCTTGTTTCCTGAGACCATTTGCTTGTAAAATTGTCTTCCAGCCTTTTACTCTAAGGTAGTGTTTGTCTTTGACCCTGAGGTGTGTTTCCTGTAAGCAGCAAAATGTAGGGTCCTGTTTACGTATCCAGTCAGTTAGTCTGTGTCTTTTTATTGGGGCATTGAGTCCATTGATGTTAAGAGATATTAAGGAATAGTGATTGTTACTTCCTATCATTTTTGACGTTATTTTTTAAATTTGATTGCTTAACTTCTTTTGGGTTTGATGAAAGGTTACTATCTTGCTTTTTTCAGGGTGGAGTTTCCCTCCTTGTATTGGTGTTGTCCTCCTATTATCCTTTTTAGGGCTGGGTTTGTGGATAGATATTGGGTGAACTTGGTTTTGTCGTGAAATATCTTAGTTTCTCCATCTATGGTGATTGAGAGTTTTGCTGGATATAGTAGTTTTGGTTGGCATTTGTGTTCTCTTAGAGTCTGCATGAGATCTGCCCAGGACCTTCTAGCCTTCATAGTCTCAGGTGAAAAGTCTGCTGTGATTCTGATAGGTCTTCCTTTATATGTTACTTGGCCTTTTTCTCTTACTGCCTTTAGTATTCTTTCTTTGTTTAGAACATTTGGTGTTTTGATTATTATGTGACGGGAAGTATTTCTGTTCTGGTCCAGTCTGTTTGGAGTTCTGTAGGCTTCTTGTATATTCATGGGCATCTCTCTCTTTAGGTTAGGGAAGTTTTCTTCCATAATTTTATTGAAGATATTTGCTGGCCCTTTAAGTTGTAAATCTTCACTCTCATCTATGCCTATAATCCTTAGGTTTGGTCTTCTCATTGTGTCCTGGATTTCCTGGATATTTTGGGTTACAAGCTTTTTGCACTTTGCATTTTCTTTAACTGTTGAGTCCATGGTTTCTATGGAATCTTCAGCATCTGAGATTCTTTCTTCTATCTCTTGTATTCTGTTGTTGATATTTGCATCTCTGTCCCCTGATTTCTTCCCAAGGCTTTCTATCTCCAAAGTTGTCTCCCTTTGAGTTTTCTTAGTTGTTTCTACTTCTGATTTTAGATCCTGGATGGTTTTGCTTAGCTCCTTCCCTTGCATGTTTGTGTTTTCCTGTAATTCTTTAAGAGATTTTTGTGTTTCCTCTTTCATGAGCTCAGCCTGTTGACCAAAGTTCTCCTGTATTTCTTTAAGAGATTTTTGTATTTCGTCTTTCATGACCTCAGCCTGTTGAGCAAAGTTCTCCTGTATTTCTTTAAGTGTTTTTTGCATTTCCTCCTTGTTGGCTTTTGTATTCTCCTGGATTTCTTTCAATGATTTTTGTGTTTCCCTTGCAAGGGCTTCTAACTTTTGATCCATTTTCTCCTGAATGTCCTTCATGTGTTCCTGTACCAGCATCATGACCAGTGATTTTAAATCCAAATCTTGTTTTACTGGTGTGATGGGGTATCCAGGACTTGCTGGTAGAGGAGAATTTGGTTCAGATGTTGCCATATTGCCTTGATTTCTGTTAGTGACGTTTCTGCGTTTGCCTTTTGCCATCTAGCTCTCACTGGTGTTACTTGGTCTTGTCAGTGCTGGACTCACCAGTGCAAGCTGCCCCTTCCCCGTTGGCCTCTGGTGCACAGCTTACACTCTGCACTGCCTGTAGACAGGGTGCTGTTGTCCAGGCTGTTCAGATCCCGAAGCAGGCACCTGAAGGCTCCCGCTGGGGCCCGCAGGATTTATTGGAGCACACCGACTTCTCCCAGCTGGCCGCCCGGAAGCCCCCACTAGCCTCTTGAGGGACCTGGAGATGTGGCGGCCACCCAGGCTGATCTGAAGCGGAGAGAGTTGAGCTGGGGGCTTCTGCCTGAGGCCTTGCCCCAGATTGTGTCTGTGGACCAGGTGGAACCCGTGTGCACCCCCAGGGAGCTCCGAAGGTGAATGTTGCTGTGACCTCCCCTGTGCTCCGCTCACTCCGCTGGGCAGCCGATTTCCCCAACCGGGCTGGCGCACACTAGGTTAGCCTTGTCGCCCGGGCCCTGAGTCCAGGCAAACGCCTGGGAGGCCAAGGTCCGAGCAAAGTTCCCCTAGGGCTATGTCTGTTATTTGGGTCCGCCAGGTGACCCGGATGGCGGGCGTGCGCGTCCGCGCTCCCCGAAAGCACCGGGAGAGTCTGTTGTGCTAATAACCTCCTGGGCGGGTTGACACACAGATGGCCCACCAAGCCGCCCAGTTCTTGGGGTCAGTCCTGTGCCTTTTGGGGCCTAGACCCCCGTTTTGTTAGCCTCAGGCTACGCTTGTTAGCAGTCTCTGCCCTCCCGAGCACTCTGGCTCCTGTAGGCAAAATGGCGGCGCGTGCACTGGCCGGGGCAAAAAAAAAAAAAAACTCCTGGCTGGGTTGGTGCCCCGATGGCCACTCGAACAGCCCAGGGCCTGGGTGCAGGCCAACGCCCGTCTGGCTCAGACCCCTGCGGTGTTGGGCCTAGGATTATGTTTGTGTACCTCAGTCTGACCGATCTCTGGAGCCCGGGATCAAGATGGCGGTGAGTCTCTCCTGACTGGCGGGCAGCCGAGTTCTGAAGTGGCTTCCGTGCAGCGAAAGGCTCCGCAGAACCGCAGTTGCTTGCTGCCCGGCTGGTCAGCGAAGGTCAGTGGTCGTGGGCGCAGGGCCTAACTGGACCCTGTGTCGCCTTGGTTCCACCGCTGATGGCCCTTCAGCTGGAGCAGCCACTGCTACCGCCGCCGCCGCCGCCGCCGCCGACCTCTTCGACTAAAATGTTTTAATGTGTAAAAACTGTGGGAGTTTTAAAGTTATTAATGTTTTATATTGTGGTCTTAATGTTCCATCTTGGTGAACAATGAGAAAATAAAGGTTCTTTTTTAAAAGTTCTGTGTTTCTATCTTAAGGTGACAAGCAGTCAGTTGTAGTGGCTGGTTTTTGTGTCAACTTGACATAAGCTACAGTCATCAGAGAGGAGGGAGCTTCAGTTGAGAAGACATCTCCATAAGATCTGGCTATAAGACATTTTCTTAATTAGTGATTAATGGAGGGAATGCCCAGTCCATTTTAGGTGGTATATCCTTGAGCAACTGATTCCAAGTTCTATAAGAAAAATAGGCTGAGCAAGTCATGAGAAACAAGCCAGTAAGCAGCTCCCCTCCATGGCTTCTGCATCAGCTCCGACTCCTGGTTTCTGCCCTGTATGAGTTCCTGTCCTCACTGCTGTTAATGGTGAACCGTTGTGTGGAACTGTGAGTGAAATAAACCCTCCCCTCTTCCCAGGTTGCTTTTGGTCATGGTGTTTCGTCACAGAATAGTAACCCTAACTAAGACACCATCCCTGGAGGAAGCTTTTAAATGAAATCATTGACTGGCTCTAGAATATTTGTAGGATAATGACTTTCAATTTGTAACTTAAGCCTATCCTCCTCCAAAGAACAGATTCATGCTTACATCCTTTCCATTTCAATGGTTAATTAAGAGGCTCAGAATTGGCCACTGAGAAAATACAATGATTAATTCCTCTCACATAGTGTACTTGCTTTTTCTTTGCCTTCAATCACAATATCATCTTTACAGTTAAAGAAATTGCAGACCACATGAAAGATTGGGGGGAAATTGCAAAGTTGTTTTTCGTTCCCCATATTGCTATCTCCATTCTACCCATAAGTAAGTCTGATTGCTACAGTCAAATCTTAACTCAGATCCTATAACTTTATGTAACCTGTGTTCTCTTGAACCTGAGCCCCTAGACTTGTTTAGAATACAATACCAGTTATCTGTATGAGTAGAGTTAGGAAATAGCCAAACAAACGGTCAAATTTCTACTTCTTACGATGTGTCATAGAAAGATCTCCATAGACTCATGGGTTTAAACACTTAGTCCCAAGATAGTGGCACTAGTTTGGCATGTTTTAGACCTCTTAGAAAGTAGAATCTAGGAGGAGTGGGTTTCTCAGTGGAGGAGAGTTCTCTCTCTCTCTCTCTCTCTCTCTCTCTCTCTCTCTCTCTCTCTCTCTTTGTGTGTGCATGTGTCTGTCTGTCTGTCTGTCTGTCTCTCTGTGTCTCTCTGTGTCTCCCTCTCTGTTTCTCTCTGTCTGTCTCTCTCTCTCTCTCTCTCTCTCTCTCTCTCTGTCTCTCTCTCTCTCTCTCTCTGTCTCTCTCTCTCTCTCTCTCTCTGTCTCCTGAGAGATGAGCAACCTCTTATCATGTCACATTCTTAAGTTACTGTTGATCTACCAACCACCATGGAACTGCCTAGATGGTGACTCTAGTTGATGGATCATAAGTCCTCACAGCATACACCAAAATAAACTACTCTTCCCTCATTTTCTTCAAGATATTTGATCACAGTGAGGAGAAAAGTAGCAAGTAGAGACAATACCAAGAAGTGGTAGTATTGCTGTGTACAACTTGACTTTGTATTCAGTAGACCTCTGGGGCTGGATTGGGAAGGAATGTAGAAGAATTTGAAACCCCTGACCATAACATTTCAAGACTACTCTAAGCAGAGCTCTGAAGGAGCATAAAAGACCAGAATGACAAAAGAAATACAGATAGTGGCAGCCAAGCTCAAAATTGACATTGCTCAAGAGTTGAACCATTCATGTTATATGCTAAGCAGTGAATCTCACACCATTCTACCTTTGCACTAATGAGGTTGAATTTAAGAAAAATTGATGAATTTGTTGGACGGGAGAAGTTTCAAAGCAGAGCAGCATTCAGGCATCAGCATAGTTATTGTTCACTGAATTTACCAAGTTCACAGTGAGAAAGCATAAATGACATTTAAAAAAAAAGACTACTGTGTTTGGTAAAGAAGTGAGTGTGAACAGAGTGTAGTTGGTGAGGTAAGGAGCTGGATACCAGAAAAAAACTGAGGAAAGGCCTGGTATAAACAGTATGATTACTGAAGTGGCTAACATCATTAAAGGAAACCTGTTCTCTAGGGTAGAACAATAAAACAGGTAGTCTGAGAGGAAGACCTCACACACCAAAGGATCAAGTCTGTAAAAATATAAATTATCATAAAAGGAGAGATTCTGAACTCAGAAAGCCACCATTCAAATTCTTGATGGAAATGAGGGAAGAGTAGTTTATTTTGGTGTATGATGTGAAGGCTTATAGTCCATTAACTAGAGTCACCATCTAGGCAGTTCTATGGTGGTTGGTGGATCAACAGTAGAGTAGCTGAAGGATGTGACATGGTAAGAGGTTGCTCATATATGTGTGTGTGTATATATATATATATGTATATATATATATATATATATATATATATATATATATATATATATATATATGAAGTCAATTCTCAGATCGCTGAACTATTACTCAATCGTGTATGTTTAAATTGCAAAATATTAACAGCAGGCAGTTTGCATGTTTTGTTTACTGTAAAATATATCAGTAGGAAGTAGATATAAGCATAAAATAGCAATTTTTGAATATATATATATACATATTTCAGTTGGATATGTGTTGGGGCTAAGCTGTTATAAAAATAGTATTTACTGAATAAATATAAGTAAAGTTTAAATACTTCTGGTATAAGCAGCCTAGATTTAAGAAGTTCAGGGTTGTTACCCTGCCTTCACAGTATCAAAATCCAAGATCGCTTCTACCTTGTTGCTCTCCTGCTCCTTGGGTCCCTCTAATATGAAGTTCTATGACTCACATTCTATCCATGTTCTGGAGAGAAGGTCAAAGAAAATCAAACGTAACCTTTTCAGTACTCACACCTAATTATAAAACAGGACAAAATATATAAGCCATTGAGCCAAGATAAAAACTTGACTTCTGCTATTTACTAAGAGGGAATTACTAAAAGAAAGATAACAGTTCCTCGAATAAGATTCAAGTGATTTTTTTTCTCCCTTGAAATGTAAATAAAGAATATATCAATTTTCAGCTGGGAATTTTAAATGGGAATAATATCTTTTTTTAACTCGATATATTCTTTATTTACATTTCAAATGATTTCCCCTTTTCTGGCCCCCCATTCCCCAAAAGTCCCATAAGCCCCCTTCCCTCCCTCTATTCTCCCACCCACCCCTTCCCACTTCCCTGTTCTGGTTTTGCCTTATACTGTTACACTGAGTCTTTCCAGAACCAGGGGTGACTCCTCCGTTCTTCTTGTACCTCATTTGATGTGTGGATTATGTTTTGGGTATTCCAGTTTTCCAGGCTAATATCCACTTATTAGTGAGTGCATACCATGATTGATCTTTTAAGACTGGATTACCTCACTTAGTATGATGTTCTCCAACTCCATCCATTTGCCTAAGAATTTCATGAATTCATTGTTTCTAATGGCTGAATAGTACTCCATTGTGTATATATACCACATTTTTTGCATCCATTCTTCTGTTGAGGTATACCTGGGTTCTTTCCAGCTTCTGGCTATTATAAATAGGGCTGCTAGGAACATAGTGGAGCATGTATCCTTATTACATGCTGGGGAATCCTCTGGGTATATGCCCAGGAGTGGTATAGCAGGATCTTTTGGAAGTGAGGTGCCCAGTTTTCTGAGGAACTGCCAGACTGATTTCCAGAGTGGTTGTACCAATTTGCAACCCCACCAGCAGTGGAGGAGTGTTCCTCTTTCTCCACATCCTTGTCAACACCTGCTGTCTCCTGAATTTTTAATCTTAGTCATTCTGACTGGTGTAAGGGAAGAATATCTTTTATGAAACAAAAGCTTGAACCTGCACTGTGGAGTGACTCCTCTTATGATGTCAGATCTAAATGTAGCTACCACTGACCAACAATAAATATCGTACAAATACTACAGCATTACCTTACTCCCAGTCCCTTTTCATGAAGTTATCAAGAATATCCTTGTACTAATGGTTTAGGGCAATGGATGTCCTAATTTTTATTCAATCTTTGATATTTTGTTTTTACACAGTATTTTCCCTCAAGCTGACCTGGACTGTTTCTTTACTTTTTTTTAAATTTGATATATTCTTTATTTACATTTCAAGTGAGTTTCCCTTTCCTATATCCCCCCTCATCAAAAGTCCCATAAGCCCTCTTCCCATTCAAGACAGGGTTTCTCTGTATAGCCCTGGCTGTCCTGGAACTCACTCTGTAGACCAGGCTGGCTTTGAACCCCGAAATCTGCCTGCCTCTGCCTCCCAGAGTGCTGGGATTACAGGTATGCACCTCCACTGCCCAGTGGATTGTTTCTAATGTAGAATGAGAAACTCATTGCAAAGAACTATCAATGTCAGGTTCATACATCAAAATGTGAATCAATTCTTCATTCTTGCTTTACTATGGGGATTTTTATCAATGGTCTTCCTGTTGCTTTCACCAGTTTCTTTTTTCTTTTTTCTTTTCCTTAAAATGTAATAACAAGTGCAAATAAAGAAACTAAAGAGTATCTTTCTGATACATGTATGAAGTATCTCCGTTCTAAATGCCCATAAATGTCCTTTTCATCTTCTACTGGAGAGCAGGTCCTAGCTTGCTTTCTACAGCTCTGATAACCAATATTATTAAGTAGAGACCATGGAGGAGTGCTGCTTACTGAATTGTTCCTCATGACTTGCTTGGGCTAGTTTTCTATACGATATAGAACTTCCTGCCCAAGAATGACACTGCCAATAGTAGGGTAAGCCCTCCCGCAAAAGTCAGTCTGATGAAATTTTGTCTCCCCAGACATGTCTCCAAGCCTGACCATCTTCAAGAAACTAAAATGGAATTCTCTTTTAGACTTCCAAGATGCTACATAGAAAGCACACATACTGTGTACCCACATTTAAACATGTGGACCTTTGAACATTCTTTTTCCAGCAAATGTCTCACTTTGTGTTTGACAAAATTTATAACAGAATGAAGATGATAGAGTCAATATTGTCTAAAAGAATGGTGATATGTTAAGGAAGATAAATTAAAAGATTTCAGGCCTAGCATGATGGGGTTTATGGTTTCCTCTGCTATTGTGCACCTGACTACTTACTGTGTGCATGATCTATGTATGTAAGAGTCATTCAAGATTTTTCCATGTATCTGACTTTTGCTACCTGGACTCAGGATAATCTTACTAAAAGAAAGACAACAGTTCCTCAAATAAGATTCAAGTGATTTTTTTCTACCTTTAGAATTTTAAATGGGAAGAATATCTTTTATGAAACAAAAGCCTGAACCTGCACTGTGGAGTGACGCCTCTTGTAATGTCAGATCTAAATGTAGCTACCACTGACCAACAACAAATATCGCGCAAGTACTACAGCATTACCTTACTCCCAGTCCCTTTTCATGAAGTTATCAAGAATATCCTTGTACTAATGGTTTAAGGCAATGGATGTCCTAAATGGATGTCTTTCTTTTAGTAGGATTATTGATGACACATTAGATTTCAAATTAGAGCCAAAATATGACTCTGAGAAATGTATTTAACCTCTCTGTGTTATAAGAATTTGGCTAGAATTTGATGTTATTGTTTAAAATGACACCACAGACAATATTAGTTTAAATTGGGTCACTGAAAATGTATTTTGTGTACAGTAAATCTTGTTTTGTATTATGGCTTTAGATCATAGAAGAAATCTCAACCAGATGAAAAGAAAACAGTGGGACTTTATTCAGGGATTAGTTTTGAACAACTGAGGCTTTTGTGCTAAAATATTTATGGAGTTCCAATCAAGGGCAATATAAATACAAAGGGATTTTATTGTCTTTCCAATTGTTGTCTCCAATGTAAGCATTTTCAATTGGGACAAATTTATCATTTCTGTTCAGTTTCAGACAGTATAATAGTCATTTTCACTATAAATCCTCAATCTTCTATCCTATTAGCCACCATCAAATTGACTTATTAAACAAGGAAATAGACTTATTACTATGCTCCTAACCTTCTAGAGAGAGGAAGGCAAGAAGAGGTGAGTGGAAGATTTTCCAGGGGGTTCCTATTTTTGTTCTCTATAATACCAAATGGAAAAGAACAATTAGAAGAGACATATCTCCTTAAATGCCACCTGTGGGTGGTGGAGAGGAAAGCTTTTTCTTGCTCCGACTCAAAATAGACCCACCTACTAGCTAGAGACATCCACAGTGTCCACATGGAAGTTGAGGGTGGTTTGTGAGGATTCCTCCAAAGAGGGTCAACAGTCTATCCCTCCAGCCTTACCAGCATATGGTGTTGTAGTTTGAATCTGAAGTGCCCCTGACAGACTTATGTTTTGAATGTTTGCTCACCAGCTGGCAACACTATTTTGAGAGGCTATGGAACCTTCAGGAGGTAGGGCCCAGCTGGCAAAAGTAGGTCACTTACAGATGAGGCCCTAGTCTCACCCTCACTCTCTGATCTGCTACTATGTGAGGAACTTTTGCCACATGCTCACAAATCATGTGCTCTATTATTCTGTCCCCCTCATAATGAACTAAAATCTTGCAAAACTTTAAACTAAAATAAAACTTTCTTCCCAGGGCTGCTATGGTATTTTGAATAGGTCTGGCCCCTATAGACTCATGTGTTTGAATGCTTGACCCACTATAAGGGGTGACACTATTAGAAGGTGTGGTCTTGTTAGAGTAGGTGTGGCTTATTGGAGGAAGTATGTCACTGGGGGGAAGGCTTTGAGGTCTCCTATGCTCAAGCTCTGCCCAGTGTAGAATTGGAGCCTCCTCCTTGCTGCCTTCAGATCAAGATGTAGAACTCTTGGCTCTTCTAGCTCAATGAATGCCTGCAGGCTGCCATGATGATAATGAAGCAAATCTCTGAAGCTGTAAAATAGCCCTAATTAAATGTTGTCGTGGTTATAGTGTCTCTTCACAGCAATGGGAACCCTAAGACACCTGGAAAGATGGCTCAGCAGTTAAGAACACTTGCTGTTCTTGCAAAAGAGTGAAGTTTAGTTCCATAACCCATGTTGTTAATTCAAAACTGCGTACAGGTTCCAGTGGATCCAACATCCTCTCTTGGCCTCAAAGGGCACACACACACACACACACACACACACACACACACACATGTATACAGGCATGCATATTTATAAAATATAAACCTTTCAAAATGTAAATAACTAAAATGTCCCCTACCTTAAACTGCTTCTGCTAGATATTGTGGTTACCCAAAATACAAGTCACTCATACCTCTGCTTTTCTGAGTTGAGTATAACCTTGTCTGGTATGGTTTTGCCTTAACAGTTTGTGTTCCATTAATCTCTTTGTTCTTTCAGGAGAAAGGCACAACCTGCTAGGCTCTTCTTCTGACTGCTCAAAGAACTCAGTGTTTTAATTGGGTTTCTGTTGCTGTGATAAAAACACCAATATCTAAATGCAACTTAGTGGGGAGTGGGTTATATTATCTTATACTTCCACATCACAATTTATTACCCAGGGTTGTGAAGGCAGGAACCCAAAATAAGAACCAGAGGTAAAAAATGAGGTGGAGACCAGTGATGAATGCTGCCCCCTGGCTTGGTACTGATGATGACTTTCTTACAGCACCCAGGACCACCATCCCAGGGATGGTACCTCTCATAGTAAGACAGGCTCTCCTGCATCAATCGCCGATTAACAAAATGCTCTAGAAACTTGCCCACAGGTAAATTTGATGATATTTTCTCTTCCCCAAAGATTGTGTCTAGGTTGTGTCAATTTGATCTGAATCTAGCCAGCACACACAAGAACCCAGAGGAGGATGCTTGCACCCACACTATGCTTTTGTCCCTTGTGAGTTTGGTTCTGCCAGATGCATCAGCTACCTGGAGCTTGGCTAAAGCTTACACTGAACTATTTATTTACACTCAAACTAACACTAGCATATATCCTCATCATACTTTTTCATGCTCACCATACACTTGAATAAACCTAAGATTCTGTAGCTTAGGAACTTTGCAGGTTCATATATGGGATGAGAGCATCAACAGGTACCTGACTCCAAAATTACTCACCTTCTTTGCTGTAGTTACACACTCAATGGTTTCTTTCAGACTGTTACTATTCTTTTGCTAGTCAGGTAATCTCCTGGTGCTTTGTGCTTCTTTCCCTGAATAAAGGACAAACCTAGGGCTACAGGGAAAGCCCAGTTGGTGTTGTATTCAACACAGTAATTATAAACGCCAAGCCTGTGATTGACGATCAAATTATTTACACATAGCACTATGATTCCATATTTTTGATGCAGTTTTCTTATATGCAAGATCTGTTTTGATTTGGATACCAGTCTCTTCTGCCAACTCAGAAGCTTTTGTAAATGCCCACGCTTTGACTTCAGAACTGAAGAAACTGTCACTGCTCCAGGAAAGCTGCCTAGGACTTTCAAAGCCAGTGCATATTTCTCCACCCACACTCAGTTGACCTCCATAAAAATATTTTCTCCACTTTGGCATATGCTTAAATTCTGACTAGACTTCAATATTGGTAGCTCTTACAGTATAAGCCTTATTATGAATCAACATACTCAGTAGTGTACAGAATGCTGATAGACTAAACATATCAAATGTATCATGTTCTTCAATAAGTAAAGATCAGCCTCTGAAATTCATATTGACAAGAGATCTTGAGGCTGGGGAACCCCATTTCTGCCTTTACTTTTTAAGCAGAGAGATACTAAAGCATCTGTGAGATATAATTATATTTCTTTTCTGTGGAATAGCCATTATAGAGCTTTTTAATATAGTTAATCTCCACCTGAGGCAAATGTATTTTTGTCTCAAATTTAAATTGAATTCTAATAAAATCCCAAGCCATATATTTTGGAAATTTTAACAAATTTGATGAATATAAACAGAAAAATGAAAGTTATCTTTATTTGAGTTTTATTGCTGTGAAGAAACGCCATAACCAAAGCAACTTTTTAAAAGGCAAGCATTTAATTAGTGCCTTAGAGTTTCAAAGGTTCAGCCCATTATCATCATGGTAGGAACCATGGAATCTTGCAGGCTCACCTGGTGCTGAGGGAGCCAAGAGTTCTACATCTTGATCCAGAGGCAGCCAGAAGGAGACTCTCATTTGCAGGCAGCCAGGAGGAGGGAGGCTCTCTTCTGTGTTGGGAAGAGCCTGAGCATCAAAGCCTCAAAGCCCACACCACAGTGACACATTGCCTCCAAATAGACCAACGCACACAAAGCCACACCTCTTACTAGTGACACTCCCTACCACAAAACTTAAGATAAACACTGTGTCATACCCACATCTTCAGCAGACTGATCTTTTTTTTTATTTTTATTTACATTGCAAATGATTTTCCCCTTTTCTGGGTCCCCACTCCCAGCAAATCCCATAAGCCCTCTTCCGTCCCCCTATTCTTCCATCTACCCCTTCCCACTTCCCTGTTCTGGAATTCCCCTATACTCTTGCACTGAGTCTTTCCAGAACCAGGGCCCACTCCTCCATTCTTTTGGACATCATTTAATTTGTGGATTATGTCCTGGGTATTCAAAGTTTCTAGGCTAATATCCACTTATCAGTGAGTCCATACCATGATTGATCTTTTGAGACTGGGTTACCTCACTTAGTATGATGTTCTCCAGCTCCATCCATTTGTCTAAGAATTTCATGAATTCATTATTTCTAATGGCTGAATAGTACTCCATTGTATAAATATACCACATTTTTTGTATCCATTCCTCCGTTGAAGGACATCTAGGCTCTTTCCAGCTTCTGGCTACTACAAATAGGGCTGCTATGAACATAGTGGAGCATGTGTCCTTATTGCATGCTGAAGAATCCTCTGGATATATGCCCAGTAGTGGTATAACAGGGTCCTCAGGAAGTGACATGCCCAGTTTTCCAGCAGACTGATCTTAAGGAAGTCTTTTCTTCTTTTAATTCTGTGTTGTGTGTGTGTGTTTGTATACCTGTGGGTTTGTGTACATGTGTGCGCACATGCACTTGGAGACCAGAGTTATTGTGCATCTTATTTCGTCACCTTAGAATTTGAGACATATTGTCTCCCTGAACCTGAGTCTTACCACACTGGCTAGCCAGAAAGCTTCAGGAAGCCTTGTCTCTACCTCCTCAACTCTGGAATTACAGGTGTATGCTGCCCCTGGCTTCTGTGTGGGTACTGGCGACCAATACCCAGGTCATCATGCTTACATTACAAACATATTGTGTACTAAACTGTCTTCCTAGAGCCCTTCTTTTTCTATTTTGTTGCCTTCTGAGAATTCTCCAGAGAAACAGAACCAAACCAATGTGAAAGATTATATATGCATTCACTATATAAACATTAAAAAAATCTATTAGGATAGCTACATAACAGATAAGTTCTTATTATATAGAATTATTCTGTTCGATTGTAGAGCTGAGTGAGAAGTCTCTAATATGTGTTCAACAAATTGTAGATCCAGAAAAACTAGTCTGAGTGTAGTTCTACCTTGACATTTAGACAGAGAGCAAATTCAATCTTATTTTAAGCTTTTCCTATTTGGGGCTCAACCAAATTGAGTGAGTCCCAACTATACTGAAGGCAGCATACTCAGTCTGATGATTTAATTTCATTCTGAAACACTCAAGAGAAAGTGTAACAATTAACTGGGTACACTGTGGCCCAGTTATATTGACATACAGAATTATTCATCACAAGATACTAAGAAAATATTTTACATGTCCACTGAAAGAAACAGAATACACTGTTGGGAGTAAGTAAAATAAATCTGTCATCCAGAAGATATTCTATGGACATAATATCCAGCATTCAGATATGTGAATATATTTACTGTATTGTCTAAATATCTCCCTTATTATTCATATTTTGATATGGTATAGATAGAACTTTAGACAGGAACAAACGTATGCACGCATTATGGGCAGTGATGGAAAATCAGCGGTATGTGAGCACTTGTGAACAAGAATATTGAGAAACAGAACAGTGGTGTAGATAAAGGGCATTTCAATATGGAGTCAGGAAGCAGCTGGCATCAGAATTTCCATCGTATTCAACAAAATGCAAGTCTAAGAGTTACAACTCAATCTATCATAAAGTTAGAATGCAGAACTTCTATAATTCCAATCCTCCTCAAGCATGCCATGGTTTAAAAATACCTACTAATGATCTTTCCTCTATAATAATTCTAAAAAGCTGTACAGTTAAAATAGAGTTATTGGCACTTAGTGACTGCTGAGCTACTCTCCTTCAAAGCCATGGCTGTGGATGGCTATGCACTCACGAGTAATTGCAGAGAGTTACTAATAGCAGTTTTTAAAGGACATGAAGTTGGCAGCAGGAAGGCATGAGGAGAAGTGGAGGAGTTGGAAGGAGGAAGAAGTGGGTGGATATGATCAATGTGCATTGTATAAATGCAAAACGACTTTCAATGAATAAAAAAAACTATTATTAACTCAGAGGAAATTGCAAAAAAGATGGGGCAAAAACATTGTAAGAGCCAGGGGAATGGCTCTTACATTTTAAGAATATGGTTTCCCGAACAAGACCAGCTTAATGACAATAGCAATGACCATGTCAGTGTGGACAGACGATAGTTCACATTGTCTTACCTCTAGATGAAGAGCTACAGGTATTCACTGGCTGCTGAAAAATGAGAATCGGTTCTGTCTGTGGAAGAGCTCCCATATCCCTTATCCAATACCAAGGGGTCACCCCTGGGATATGTATAGAGGGAAAATGCCAAATGGATTCAATAGGCTGGACATAATTGTTTGTGTGTGTGTGTGTGTGTGTGTGTGTGTGGTGTACATGCAATGGGAGTAATTAAAGAAGATCATAAATTTGGAGAGAGAGAGAGATATATAGGTTAGAGAGGAGTGAAAAATAGGAATAATGAGCTGTACTGTTCTTGTATCAAGTCCTCAAAATGTCAGATTAAAATTTGGTTTTAAGGAAGAATGAAAGTGACCAGTGGGCTGAAGAAGGAACCCAAAGACCAAATTATATAAAATTTTAAAAACAAAAAAAAAATGTTAATGGTAAGGAAAGAACTTAGGTTCTCTTGCTTCTATACATTAGACCCACTACTCACAGTAACTTGCTTTTGAAAAGAATCTTCTTCCCTTTTATCTATACCAATCTGGACAGATTCCCACGGTCTTCATCACAGTGCTGGGGATCAAGTACCCTTGTCATCTGATCCAGTACCAGCTCACCACCCAAGTCCAATGCCTTCACTCTCCATTCCCTGTGTAGAGTGGGAAAGGGTGTAACAGAAAAGAACAGAGCATTGCTTTGGTTCAGAGACATGAAAATGGGATGGCTGCTGCATTAGAGGAATGAGTAAGGTATTTTCTTGGTAGAGAAGAGACAAGAAACAGTACCTCACTGGGAAGTAGCATAAAAGGAACTCAGGGAACATATGCCACCAGGGTCGTCCATTAATGAAAAATCTACTCGAGCTAAATAGGAGGAAGGTAACCTGTAGTCCCAGAGAAGAGCTGAATTAATTATTGCATATTGGAGAAATGTGTGTGTGTGTGTGTTGACTCTGAAATTTAGATCACTGTTGGGGGAAAAACACGTTGTTTGGGGGGAAATTTTACAGGACAGAGATTTTCAAACTTATGCCAACAGATGATAAAATACAAGACTTTAAATACAGCCAAAGACTGTTCCCTAAAATTCTGATAGAGAGCTAATATCCAAAATATATAAAGAACTCAAGAAACTAATCACCAAAAACCCAAACAACCCAATTAAAAAAAATGGGGTATAGAACTAAACTGAGATTTCACAACTGAGGGATCTAGAATGACTGAGAAGCACCTAAAGAAATGCTCAAAGTCTTTAGTGATCAGAGAAATGCAAATCAAGACAACCCTGAGATTCCAGCTTACACTAGTCAGTATGGCTAAGATCAAAACCACAGGTGACAATACATGTTGGAGAGGATGTGGAGAAACAGGAACACTCCTACATTGCTAGTGGGATTGCAAACTGATACAACCACTCTGGAAATCAATCTGGAGGTTCCTTAGAAAATTGGAAATGAAACTACTTGAAGACCAAGCTACATCACTCCTGGGGATATACCCAAAAGATGCTCCACCATGCCACAGGAGCACATGTTCCACTATATTCATAGCAGTCTTATTTGTCATAGCCAAAAGCTGGAAACAGTCCAGATGTCCCACGACAAAAGAATGGATACAGAAAATGTGGCTCATTTACACAATGGAATACTACTCAGCTCTTAAGGACAAGGACATCCTGAGGTTTACAGGCAAATGGATGGAACTAAAAAATATCATCCTGAGTGAGGTAACTCAGACCCAAAAGGACAAGCATAGTATGGTCTCAGTAATAAGTGAGAGTATCCAAGATACAGTCCACAGAACTCAAAACAGTCAACAAGCTGAAGTACCCAAGTGAGAACACTTGGGAGGGAGAAAAAGGCAATCACAAATGGGGAGGGAGGGAGGGACCTTGGAGGGAAAGTGGACAGGGGGAAGTGAGTGGGGGAAGAGGGGAACATTATCTGGTATTGGGTGATGGAAAAGGACTGAAGCCTTGAGAGTCAGCAGAAAGAATGGATACAGGAGATTGGGGGACCCTCCAGAATGCTCCAGAGACCTGGAAGGTGAGAGACTCTCAGTACTCAAAGGGAGGAACCTTAGATGAAATGCCTGACAGTAGGGAGAGGGAACTTATAGAGCCCACCTCCAGCAGGAAGACAGGGCATCAAATGAAGGAGGTGGGCATCCCACAGTCACAACTCTGACCTATAATTGTGCCTCTCTAAAAGAATTACAGGGATGCAAATGGAGAAGAGCCTGAGGAAAAGAAGGTCCAGAGACAGACCCAAAGTGGGATCCAGCTCAAGGGGAGGTCCCAAGTCCTGACACTATTTGATACACCCCTAACTGCAGAAACTTGTAACTCCATTTGAAACGCTTCCAATACCTATCATCTCTTAACTCAATCAATATA
This sequence comes from Apodemus sylvaticus, assembly GCF_947179515.1. Lineage (NCBI taxonomy): Eukaryota > Metazoa > Chordata > Mammalia > Rodentia > Muridae > Apodemus > Apodemus sylvaticus. The sequence continues at coordinate 84,931,938 of NC_067480.1, read as the reverse complement.
TCTCAACATGGAATTTAATACTAGGAATCACGTTTAAAATATAGTAGGAGCTAAGAGATAAGAGGCAGAGGAAAGTCCAGAGGAACTCAAAGTGTGAACGTTGGTACCAAGAGGATAGAGGCTGTGTCTCTGCTGGGCAGAAGGCATAGTCTTATACTTGCTATTATGGTTTTGTATTTGGAAGCGTGACTCAAGGTAATGTCACGGCTAATGTTCATACAATTGTCAAGCCCATAGCCACTAGTATGTTACAAAACTCCACCCAAATTGTCAAGGAAGAAGAAAGGCACTTCTTCCCATTTTATAGCTCTCCATTCTTAATCTGTTTTATGCCTTCTCCCATGGAACATAGTCTGGAGCCAAGTGCATGATGACATCAAAAAAATAGAGCTTCAAGACTGTCACCTTCAAACAATACACAGCCAGGTGCAAAGGAATGGAGACTGAGAGAAAAAACAAATGACAAATATTCAATCTCGGGATACGATATAGAAATTAGCCTTCTGGAAACTCATCAAAATAGGAGTAGAAAGAGGCAAAATACAAATTAACAAGAAAGTCTTTATTCATGCTAGATCTAATGGCAGCAAATACGGGGATGTTGGGATAGTAATTTTACATTGATAAAGACCTACAGACATTTAGTCAGCCTGGGTTCACATGTAAACTTTGTCTGTTCCATAATGATTGTTATAAATACTTATTTAAAAAGAAAGGAAGGAAGAAAGGGAGGAAGGAAGGGAGGAAGGAAGGAAGGAAGGAAGGAAGGAAGGAAGGAAGGAAGGAAGGAAGGAAGGAAGGAAGGAAGGAAGGAAGGAAAGAAAGGAAGGAAGGAAGGAAGGAAGGAAGGAAGGAAGGAAGGAAGGAAGGAAGGAAGAGAGAGAGAAAGAGAGAAAGAAAGAAAGAGAGAGAGAGAAAGAGAAAGAAAGAGAGAAAGAGAAAGAGAAAGAAAGAGAGAAAGAGAAAGAAAGCAAGCAGGAACTAGAGAGATGACTCAGCCATTAAGAGCACTGGCTGCTCTTCCAAAAAAAACAGGATTCAATTCCCAATACCCATGTGGCAGTCCATAATTGTCTATAACTCCAATTTCAGGGAGACTGATATCTTCTTCTGGCCTCCCTGGGCACCAACACACATATGGTGGTACACAAACATATATGCAAACAAAAAACCCTATGTACTTAAAATAAATGTAAAAGACCAAAGAACAAGAACAATGATATTAAATTAATAATGATGATGATGATGAATAAATAACTACTGAAATTCAAAGATGCTATCAAAGTCTTACTAAAACCTTATTTAATCTGCATGGAAAGCATATCACTTAGGTACTACTGATGAACACTCATTTACAGAGGGGAAGTAATGAAGCACAGATAAAAATGCCTTGCACAGGAAAGACGATGAGGAAGAACTATTTGTAGGACTCAGCTAGGACAACAGCAAGCTGAGCTTTTACCAAACATGAATTGTTGATGTAAGGCTAAAAAAGTAAAAGCTAATGCTGGTTACGCAGAGAGGCAGATTCTCTAAGATGTCTAAGAGATTTCTTTTCTAGTTTCCCCATGTGGGAGGCATTGGCTGTATATTACTAACACACTGCATCTGAAGCAAACAAAATACTTAAATACCTGCCTGAGATTTTACAGCATGCATGGCTTTGTAGAGTCCATTATCTCTAAATAAGGTTTGTTTATTCTTTCTGGTCTTTAAACTGTCTTACAACACAGGGTTCGTTTCTATTTCAATTCATTTCCAGAAATCCTTTGACCATCATTATTAAAGTAGCATTGAGACTGTATATTACTGTGAACAAGTCATTCTAAACATAAATAATGGTTTTAATTTCGGTACCTATACATTCACTCCCACTGTATACTGGGCACCCTGCTAGGTGTTCCATTTTTAATTTGTGCAGTACTTTTGAGAGGGAGGCTTTGAGTTGAAGGAACCACTGTGTCTTTTCTATGCACATGACTATTATTATGTTATTATTCACATGTTGTAATCTTCTCAAACAGATCGTTAGCCACCTGCAGTTTCAGATTTTAGATTCACTCTTATGGAAAAAAACGGGGTTATTAAAATATTTATTTGTCTCCACATTGAAGTCAGTGAAAAAGATTAATCTGAAGTGCTTGAATTTAGGCTCATGGCAAAATTAGATCTGACCAAGTAAAAACATTTGCATTTCTTCAAGAGAATAGAGGCAGAAGCCAGGGTGAGATCACCATAGCATGAGTTATATGAGTTGTGTAATTTCATTTTTTTCTTTTGTTTTATTGGATATTTTCTCAAATATCCTCTTTCCTAGGTACCCCCAATTCCCAGAAGTCCTCTAGCCCATGCCCTCTTCCTCTGCTTCCAAGAGAGTGATTCCCTACCCACCCACCCACTCCCAGCAACCCGCCCTGGAATTCCTCTACACTGGGGTATAATGCCTTCCCAGGACCAAGGGCCTCTCCTCACATTGATGCCCAATAAAGGCCATCCTCTGCTACATATGCAGCTGGAGCCATGGGTTCCTCCATGTGTATTCTGTGGTTGGTGGTTTAGTCCCTGGGAGCTCTAGGGAGTCTGGCTGGTTGATATAGTTGTTTTTCCTATGAGGTTACAAACCCCTTCAGCTCCTTTAGTCCTTTCTCTAACTCTTCCATTGGGGACCCTGTGTTCAGTCCAATGGTTGGCTGTGAGCATCATCTGCCTCTGTATTTGTCAGGTTCTGGCAGGGTCTCTCAGGAGACAGCTATATCAGGCTCCTGTTAGCAAGAGCTTGTTGGTATCCACAATAGTGTCTGGGTTTGGTGACTGTATATGTGATGGGTCCCCAGGTGGGGCAGTCTCTGGATGGCCATTCCGTCAGTCTCTGCTAAATATTTTGTCTCTGTATGTTCCCCACCCCCTTGAGTATTTTGTTTCCCCTTCTGTGAAGAACCGAAGCATCCACACTTTGGTCTTCCTTCTTCTGGAACTTTATGTGGTCTGTGAATTGTATCTTGTGTATTCCAAGCTTTTGGGCTAATATCCACTTATCAGTGAGTGCATACCATGTGTGTTCTTTTGTGACTGGGCTACCTCACTCAGGGTGATATTTTCTAGTTCCATCCATTTGCCTGTGAATTCTATGAACTCATTGTTTTTACAGCTGAGTAGTACTTCATTGTATAAATGTACCACATTTTCTGTATCAATTCCTCTGTTGCAATCCCACCAACAATGGAGGAGTATTCCTCTTCCTCCACATTCACCTCAGTTTTTGATCTTAGCCATTCTGACTGGTGTGAGGTGGAATTTCAGCATTGTTTTAATTTGCATTTCCCTGATGACTAAGGATGTTGAACATTTCTTTGGGTGCTTCTTAGCCATTCGATATTACTCAGTTGAGAATTCTTGGTTTAGCTCTGTACCCCATTTTTAATAGAGTTATTTGGTTCTCTGGAATCTAACTTCTTAAGTTCTTTGTATGTATTGGATATTAGGCCTCTATTGGATGTAGAGTTAGTAAATATCTTTTCCCAATCTGTTGATTGCCATTTTGTCTTATTGACTGTGTCCTTTGTCTTACAGAAGCTTTGCAATTTTATGAGGTCCCATTTGTTTAATTTTGATCTTAGAGCATAAGCTATTGGTGTTCGTTTCAGGAAAATTTCTCCTGTGCCCATGTGTTCAAGGCTCTTCCCCACTTTCTCTTCTTTTAGTTTCAGTGTTTCTGGTTTTATGTGGAGATCCAAGAGTAAGATTCCAGCCTAAGAATGGCACTATCTACCACAGGCTGGGCCCTTCCACATGACTCACTGAGAAAATGCCCTACAACTGGATCTTATCCAGGCATTTCCTCAACTGAGGCACCTTCCTCTGTGATGACTCTAGTTTGTGTCAAGTATACTGACTATCCTATTTAAAAATCCTCTAAGCTGGGTTTATAGGGTATGTTCAGTCTAGCTCAATGGCAGAGTTCACACCTAGCTTGTAGGAGGCCTTAGACTCTGTCCCTGGCACTACAGAAACAAAATACTTAGGAGTTGCATTTTGGAATGTTTTTTCCCTCTTGATTCTTTCTCTACCGGCCATATTGATAAAGAGGGCAGAAAATCAAATTGCACAGCTGAAAAAAAAGATGTGCTTTCTGCCCAAGTACATGTACAGAAATTGTGTATGGGGGAATTTTGCTTAAATGTTATGGGTATTTGTGAATGTACTGACAAGACCTCGTGCCCTGAGCTACAAGGATGCCAAAAAAAAAATTCTTTTTAGTGAATCCCAGGAGCAAAAGTTCATTGTAGTGTTAATTGAAATGCAAGCAATGAATATGTTTCTTCTGTGGCAATTTGAAACAAAGGAAAACAACTGTTTTTCTTTGGTATTCTCAAGTGTGCAGAGGTTACTTATGAGCAAATGAAACTGGCTCAAAACATAGTTACAATTCCCATCAGAAGAAACAGGAATACAAAGAAAGATTAGGATATGGATTTACTTCTGTGGAATCAAAAAACCAAGAATAAGAACAATTAATTTAAAATTTTTACCTTTTTTGAAAAGCATATTCTTTTATTGAAAAGGGAATTAAAAACATTTTATGATAAAATTGAAGATTTACATGGAAAATATCTGTAATAAAATAGAAGAGATATATAGAAAAATACCTTAAAATTGACAATTTTCATGGAAAATTGAAGAGTAAAATGGTAGACATAAACAACACTGCTAAGTTAATTGAAAAAGAAAGTAGAAACATCTTATGATAGAACTGAAGATTTACTTGGGAAATATTTCTGATACAATTGTAGAAAATGTAGAAAAACATTTTAAGATTGAAGATTATCATAGAAAATTTTATGTAGATATAATAATGGTAGGCATAAAAGTATTCCCAAGTTGATTGAAAGTGGAATTATAAATATTTTCTGATAAAGTTGAAGATTTACATGGAAAATATTTCTGATAAAATAGAAGAAATATATAGAAAACATGTTAAAATTGAAGATTATCATGAAAAATGATGCAGATAAAATGGTAGGCATAAAACATTACTAAATTAATTGAAAGAGGAATTAAAAACATTTTCTGATAAAATTGAAGATTTACATATAAAATATTTCTGTTAGTCTATGTTCTTTGGGGGTGGGATCGAGTCTATTGATGTTGAGATATTAAGTGATATAGTGATTGTTGCTTTCTGTTATTTTTGATGTTATTTTTATGTTTGTGTGGTTATCTTCCTTTGTTTCTGTTGAAGATTACTTTCTTGGTTTTTCTAGGGTGTAGTTGCTGTCCTTGTGTTGGCATTTTCCATCTATTATCCTTTGTAGGATTGGATTTGTGGGAAGATATTGGGTAAATTTGGTGTTATCATGGAATATCTTGTTTTCTATGGTAATTCAGAGTTTTGCTGGGCTGGCATTTGTGTTCTCCTTTGTGTTCTCTTAGGGTCTGTATGAGGTCTGCCCAGGATCTTCTAGCTTTCATCATGTCTAGTAAAAAGTCTGGTGTAATTCTGATAGGTCTGCCTTTCTAAGTTACTAGCCCTTTTTTCCCTTACTTCTTTTAATATTCTTTGTTTAGTGAATTTTGTGTTTTGATTATTATGTAATGGCAGTTATTTCTGTTATGGTCCAATCCGTTTGGAGTTCTGAAGGTTCTTGTATGTTCATGGGCATCTCTTTCTTTAGGTTAGGGAAGTTTTCTCCTATAATTTTGTTGAAGATATTTATTGGACCTTTAAATTGTAAATCTTTGCTCTCTTCTATACCTATAATCCTTAGGTTTGGTCTTCTTATTGTATCCTAGATTTCCTGGATATTTTCAGTTATAAGCTTTTTTACATTTTGTACTTTCTTTGACTGTTGAGTCAATGTTTTCTATGGTATCTTCAGCACCTGAGATTCTTCCTTTTATCTCTTGTATTCTGTTGTTGATGCTCACATCTATGACTCTTGATTTCTTTCCAAGGTTTCCTATCTCCAGAGTTGTCTCCCTTTGTGATTTCTTCATTGTTTCTACTTCCACTTTTAGATCCTGGATGGTTTTGTTCAGTTCCTTCACTTGTTTGTTTGTGTTTTTCTGTAATTCTTTAAGGGATTTTTGTGTTTCCTCTTTAAGGGCTTCTACCTGTTGACCCATGTTCTCCTGTATTTCTTTAAGGGAGTTATTTATGTCCCTCTTGAAGTCCTCTATCAGCATCATGAGATGCGATTTTAAATGGAACTCTTGCTTTTCCAGTGTGTTGGGGTATCTGGGACTTGCTGTGGTGGGAGAACTGGGTTCCGATGTTGCCAAGTAGCCTTGCTTTCTGTTGGTAGGATTCTTGCATTTGTCTTTTGCCATCTAGTTATGTTTGGTGTTGGTTGGCTCTTGATGTCTCTGGCTGGAGCTTGTCCTTCCTGTGGGCCTGTAAGCCTGTGCCCACACTCCTTGGAGACCAACTCTCTTCTGGCAGGGTCTGTACACAGAAGGCTGTGGAGTCTCCTGGCTCCCTGGTGCAAATGGCAGCCAGAACACTTCTGTTCCAGCTGCTTCACTGATCATTTGCCCTGTGCACTCACTGTTCCCCTCCAGAGAGAAGGTGGATACCTCACCTCCAGGCTCAGAATTGAAAGCATTTCTCTCCTGGTGAACCATGCAAAGAAGTCTCTGGAGGTTCCTAGTGCCCAGGTGCAAATGGTGGCCAGAAGACTTCTATCCCAGCTGCTCTACTGATCATTAGCACTGTGTGCTCCTAGCTCTTCCCCTCCAGAGAGAAGCAAAAATTTTACTTTTTTAAAGGCTGTTTTCAAATAGGCTGCTTTGAAAGAGAAAGGAAAACACTGGCCAATCAATCTTCAGGATGAACTGTTCACTAATATCTCCCACTTTTTGTTTTGAGATTAATTTTATTTTTTGTGTATATGTGTGTTTAGGTGTGTATAGGTGTGCATAAGTGTGTATAGGTGTGTATAGATGCATGCGCGCACACTCACATGCACACACAGAAGCAAAAGCATAATGCAACGCAGCTGCCAGTGGAAGTCAGGAGACAGCATCCGATCTCTTGCAGCTAACCTTAAGGAAGCGTAAGCCACCTAATGTGAGGGCTGGGAAGACCAAACTTCCTTAGCAAGAGCAGAAAATGTTATGGACCACCGAGCCCTCTCTGCAGCCCTAGCCACGGCATTATCAACCTGAGCTTCACCTACAAGTTTCAGAAGCCTTTCTTTCAGGACACCTTTGCCATGCGAGCTCATATGCTGTCATGTTACCTCTAAATGACCCACAATGCTTTGTGCATTACAACAAAAGCCTGTCCCTAGATTAACGTGTCTTTAAAACATTTTAAACGCTTCTGTCTTTCTTAACTAGATATCTTCCTCTAACTAGACTGCAAACCTCTCAAAGTGGAAATAACCCTTTCTGTCTTAGCATTCAGTACTCAGAACATGAGTCGTACTGAGTTCATGCCTGTTCAACTTGATGTTTAAAAATGTATTCATCAAGCATGTAAATGAAAGGGTTGCACTTTCACAGTGCATAAAGGTAGAACTTCTGTGCACCCTAGTGGGATAAGGATGCTGAGGACAGTCATTCTGTGCTTGTTCTTGTTCTAAAGTCATTGAGTCCTACATGTTATCACCGCCCTAAGTTGCAGGTGTTGGTCAGGTTAAAAAAAAAAAAAAAAAAAACAGCACCTACTCTAACTTCAGATGCTCCTTGTTCAAGTTGCCTCATTGTTGTCATCATTGTCATCATCACTATCATCATTGTAGTCATCATTGTCATCGTTGTAGTCAACATTGTCATCATCGTTGTCATTGTTGTTGTCATTGTTGTTGTTATTGTTGTATATGCACACAAGTGAGCACATTTGCCATGAGTGATGGGGTAGAGGTTCAAAGACAACTCTGTGATGTCAGTTCTCTCCTGCCACTTATGTGTGTTCTCACTATTGAACTCACATCACCAAGCAGACCTTCAGCCCCTAAGCCATCTCACTGCCTTCCTCATACTGATGTCAACCCTTAAGGTAATTTATCTCCACTTAGTTCTTAAAGAACAGAGAAAGATTTAAAACTGCAGTAGGAAGATGAAGAGAAAGAAGACAAATTTGGGAAACTCAGATCAGAAGAAAAAGTAAAAGTTTAGTAAAAGTAAAAAAAAAAAAAAAAGTCGACTGGATACAGAATATGACATGGTCATCACCATCTTTGAAATACCAAGATTCCTTTATGCTGAGTGTCCTTCAGGCCTCTCTCCCTGCACTTACCTGCTGCACATCTGCCACGAAGCCTCTGTCTCTTTCTTCCACCTGACTCCTCTCATGGGAAAGCTAAATTGGCTTAAATCATGTGGGAGTATTATAAATACTGTTTAGTGATGAGAATAAATTGGTTCAAATCACATAGGTACTTCACTAAGTGCTGGCTGATGAGGAAGTTTGGATGTGCTGTAATTTATAAACAAAATGAAGGAGGTTATCTGGAACGTAGAGTTTCTGTCTTTCAGATCTTTAAAGTGAAGGAGAAAACTCTTTAAATTTTTTACTTTTATTTCCCTGAACATATATGATATGCTTGCCAGCATATGTCTGTCTATACACCACATACATCCATGGTGCCCAGAGAGGCCAGAAGAGGGTATCAGATCTATTGGAGTAACAGATGGTTGTGAGTCACCATATGGGTGCTGAGAATGGACCCCAGGTCTTCTGAAATAGCAGCCTTCACTCTTAACCACTCAACCCTCTCTCAATCCTGAGGAAAAGACTTTTAAATGATTTTCTGGGACTAATATTAGCAGAATACCAAAACCAAAGACACAGCAGAAATGAAAACTATGGCTCAATATCATGTATGCAAAAAGCTAAAAAGCCGCGCCAAAGTACCAGCCAAGAAAAACCAGCAACATATAGAACTATTATACATTATGACAAAGGAGGTTTATAATATACATAAAAGTATCTAGTGTGGGTTATGGTAACATCTAAATTAATCTGTATGCCATGTCAATAGAATAACGGGCCAAATACTCATGACCTTCTCCACACAAGGACTAAAGGCATCTGGGCATTTCAGCTACCATTTATAATTTTAATATGAAATGAAGTAACTAAACCACACATTACAAAGAAAAGGGAACTTCTAGGCCAATGAGATGACTCAGCAAGAAACTTTCCCCTTCCATGACTGTGGAAGGGGAAAACCAACGCCCACAAATTTTTCTCTCTCCTCCACATGAGTGCCCTGGCAAGGATGTCTCTCTGTCTGTCTCTGTCTCTATGTATCTATCTTTCCTCAGTGGATAGATGGATGGATGGATAGATAGATAGACAGACAGACAGATAGACAGATAAATAATTGTAATCAAGGGTTTAGAGAGAGCATCCATAATTCAATAAAAGGCATCTATATGAAAACCAGAGGCACTCTGACTACTCCCTAAATGTCAGGGCCAGAGCATGGATAGGTGTGATCACAGCTACTAGCCACGGGCTTTTTAAATTGTTTTCTACACATGAACCTTTTCTTACACAGCCTAGGCCCATCAGCCTAAGGGTGGTATCACATAGAGTGGACTGGCCATGCCTATAACAAATAGCAGTTAAAAAAATAAAAGATTTCACCACAGACAAGTCAGATGGGAGTTCTTCAGCAGAGGTTCCCTCTTCCCAGGTGTGTCAACTTAATAAACATGATTAGCCATCACACCTTTACACATACACCTAATTACAAAATAAGCTAAACATTTAAAAAAGAATGTCGTAAACTATGCTCATTGAAATGTGACAGTACTGGCACAAAGACAGATATATAAATTCATGGAATTGAATGAAGATTCTAATAAGTGCTTACATTTATTGTCAATTGGTTTTTTAATTTATTTTTCATTGTTCCTTTTATTTTTTAAAAGATTTATTTTTTTTATTCGATATAATTTATTTACATTTCAAATGATTTCCCTTTTTCTAGCCCCCCCCCCACTCCCCGAAAGTCCCGTAAGCCCCCTTCTCTTCCCCTGTCCTCCCTCCCACCCCTTCCCAGTTCCCCGTTCTGGTTTTGCCAAATACTGTTTCACTGAGTCTTTCCAGAACCAGGGACCACTCCTCCTTTCTTCTTGTATCTCATTTGATGTGTGGATTATGTTTTGGGTATTCCAGTTTTCTAGGTTAATAACCACTTATTAGTGAGTGCATACCATGATTCACCTTTTGAGTCTGGGTTACCTCACTTAGTATGATGTTCTCTAGCTCCATCCATTTGCCTAAGAATTTCATGAATTCATTGTTTCTAATGGCTGAATAGTACTCCATTGTGTAGATATACCACATTTTTTGCATCCACTCTTCTGTTGAGGGATACCTGGGTTCTTTCCAGCATCTGGCAATTATAAATAGGGCTGCTATGAACATAGTAGAGCATGTATCCTTATTACATGGTGGGGAATCCTCTGGGTATATGCCCAGGAGTGGTATAGCAGGATCTTCTGGAAGTGAGGTGCCCAGTTTTCGGAGGAACCGCCAGACTGATTTCCAGAGTGGTTGTACCAATTTGCAACCCCACCAGCAGTGGAGGAGTGTTCCTCTTTCTCCACACCCTCTCCAACACCTGCTGTCTCCTGAATTTTTAATCTTAGCCATTCTGACTGGTGTAAGATGAAATCTTAGGGTTGTTTTGATTTGCATTTCCCTAATGACTAATGAAGTTGAGCATTTTTTAAGATGCTTCTCCGCCATCCGAAGTTCTTCAGGTGAGAATTCTTTGTTTAACTCTGTACCCCATTTTTTAATAGGGTTGTTTGGTTTTCTGGAGTCTAACTTCTTGAGTTCTTTATATATATTGGATATTAGCCCTCTATCTGATGTAGGATTGGTGAAGATCTTTTCCCAATTTGTTGGTTGCCGATCTGTCCTCTTGATGGTGTCCTTTGCCTTACAGAAACTCTGTAACCTTATGAGGTCCCATTTGTCAATTCTTGCTCTTAGAGCATACGCTATTGGTGTTCTGTTCAGAAACTTTCTCCCTGTACCGATGTCCTCAAGGGTCTTCCCCATTTTCTTTTCTATTAGCTTCAGAGTGTCTGGCTTTATGTGGAGGTCCTTGATCCATTTGGATTTGAGCTTAGTACAAGGAGACAAGGATGGATCAATTCGCATTCTTAAAGTCTTGGAGAGAACAGGAATTCAAGGCCCATACCTAAACATAGTAAAAGCAATATACAGCAAACTGGTAGCCAGCATCAAACTAAATGGAGAGAAACTTGAAGCAATCCCACTGAAATCAGGGACCAGACAAGGCTGCCCCCTTTCTCCTTATCTTTTCAATATTGTACTTGAGGTACTAGCTCAGGCAATTCGACAACATAAGGAGGTCAAAGGGATACAAATTGGAAAGGAGGAAGTCAAACTATCATTATTTGCAGACGACATGATAGTCTACCTAAGTGACCCAAAAAACTCCACTAGAGAGCTCCTACAGCTGATAAACAACTTCAGCAAAGTGGCAGGTTATAAAATCAACTCAAGCAAATCAGTGGCCTTCCTATACTCAAAGGATAAGCAGGCTGAGAAAGAAATTAGGGAAATGACCCCCTTCACAATAGCCACAAACAGTATAAAGTATCTTGGGGTGACTCTTACCAAACATGCGAAAGATCTGTATGACAAGAACTTCAAGACTCTGAAGAAGGAAATGGAAGAAGACCTCAAAAAATGGGAAAACCTCCCATGCTCATGGATCGGTAGAATCAATATAGTTAAAATGGCCATTTTGCCAAAAGCAATATACAGATTCAATGCAATACCCATCAAAATCCCAACTCAATTCTTCACAGAGTTAGAAAGAGCAATTATCAAATTCATCTGGAACAACAAAAAACCCAGGATAGCTAAAACTATTCTCAGCAACAAAAGAAAATCTGGGGGAATCAGTATCCCTGACCTCAAGCAATACTACAGAGCAATAGTGTTAAAAACTGCATGGTATTGGTACAGTGACAGGCAGGAGGATCAATGGAACAGGATTGAAGATCCAGAAATGAACCCACACACCTATGGCCACTTGATCCTCGACAAAGAGGCTGAAAACATCCAATGGAAAAAAGATAGCCTTTTCAACAAATGGTGCTGGTTCAACTGGAGGTCAGCATGCAGAAGAATGCGAAAAGATTTATTTATTTATTACGTATAAGTACACTGTAGCTGTCTTCAGACACCCCAGAAGAGGGCATCAGATCCAATTACAGATGGTTGTGAGCCTCCATGTGGTTGCTGGGATTTGAATTCAGGAGCTTTGGAAGAGCAGTCAGTGCTCTTAACCACTGAACCATCTCTCCAGCCCTGTCAATTGTTTTTTTATAAAAACAAAAAGAAAAATGAAAAGAAAGAAAAGAAAATGAAAAATGAAAGAAAGAAAAAACATAGATAATTCAATTTGGGAGAGTAACCCTTCAACCAGTGTGTCTGAGACAACTGGATATGCACATGCAGAAAAACTAAATTGGCCCCCTTGCTCCTTTGATGTCTAAAAATTATCAAAATAAAAATAGATTATAGAGGATGCTGTTGCACACCTGTAATCCCAACCACTGGGAGACAAAGGCAAGAGTACTGAAAAATCAAGTGAAGCCTGTTTTATATAGTGAATTCCAGACTTCCCAGGGCTGTGTAGTGAAACCCTGACTCAAAACCCAAAAATCTATTATAAACATATATGTAAGAACTTATACCTTGAAACCAGTGGAGCAGAGTAAAAGCAACTCATAGGGACTTTAGCTGGACAAAGTGTTCTTAGATCATACAAAAATGAAAAGGCAGGCAAATTGGACTTGTTAAAGTCAAAAATTCTTATATTTCAACAAATGTGAGAACTTATTTACAGAGAACATATATGAATATAGGATATGTTTTAATTCAAATGGATTTTATAGCTCAATGATAGAGTATTTATTTAATATGTACAATGTCCTGGATTTAATTTCCACCAGATAGAGACAGACAGACAGCAATGCCTCTAGGTTATAATAATAATAATAATAATAATAATAATAATAATAACACATTGAAAATAGCAAATAAATTTAATCTACTTTCCATATTACCAAATTTAAATTTACCCATAAAACACTATCAGCACTACACTCCACAAATACTCCTTTTCTACCTGATGCATCAGCAATGCTCCTGGGTACTAGGGGGATAGCACAAATCACGACATAGTCTCAGCTTACCTGCTGTTTATAGTTATGGATAGAATATTATGTGAGTGTCGTCTGAGTTACTTCGAAGTAAGAAATAAGGGACCTGAGAAGGTACCAAACCCCAACATCTGAAGGATGCACATGTGGCAAAACAGTTTAAACACACACAAACATGCAGTTGCAAGCAAATATTCAGGGTGCCCGATTTCTGCTCTAAATATGGAGGAGTATTCCAAATTTCCAACATTACTAGGGCATGACATATGATTTGGAAGACATGCTCATGTAAAGGATGCACATGCTCATGAGGGGATGGTTGAATGTATTCTCAGATGGTACCATAGTAAGATTCATATAGTAAGTTCTTTTTTTTTCATTTTGTATTGTTTATTTTATTTTTTTTAACACTTGAAATGTAATCCCCCTTCCTGGTTTCTCATTCTCTGGTTCCTCTGAGAGGTGAGCTATTTTATTGAATATTCTCATGCCAACACTCATAAAGAATCTCAGAAAGTCTTGAAGAGAAAATATTATAATCTGCTGATGCTACATTTGGAGGCCCTGTGTTGTTTCCAATCAATCTAAAGTGAAAACATGGACATGATATGTAATATTCTGTAATTGTTGAAAGTCCTGGAGTTTGCATATAATCCTCAATAGTGGGAATCTTTAGACCATTTTCCTAAGCTTTGCTATGGTCACATGGCTAATTTTGTCCTTCCCTGTGGTCCAGTTTGCTGTCTTGTAGTAGCTTCCTGGGAAGGTTGTCATCTGACTCTTTTTTATTACTGTTTGTTTGTTTGTTTGTTTGTTTAATGAATCTCCACCTAATAGAAATTTATGGGACACTGTCCACAAGGATTTTCAAATCAGAAAGAAGAAACATTTGTCACAGGGCATCTAGGAGAAGTTGACATGAAATAAATACACTTGAAATATATTGTACGCATTATGTAAGTCTCAAAAATAAATAAAAATACTATATTTTTAAGAAAGTTCACTCTGGGGCTTAATAAATATTCTGACATGTGAGTATAATTAACTATGATATCTGTGGATATGTTCAAGAATGAATGTATTAGTACCCTGTGAACATGTAACTAAGAGTTCCCAGTGAATACTTGCCAGCCAATAAAATGCCAGATAGCATGAGTTGAAGAGCTGTTTACAATATACTAAGGTCTATAACAAAACTATTATATAGCTTTTCTTAATTGTTCTTAACAGTACTGAAATAGGTGTCTGGACCTGTTTCTGCACATGATGAAGCCACACATAGTACATTCTTTTTGAAGGTCAACATCAAGTTAGGAAGAAAGACAAATATGACTAGAATCTGGGTTTAAATGCTCTAATTTGAACTTGATACCCCTTTACTACACTGCTTTAGGCCCCCACTCTTTACTTCCTCTCTCTACCTTTGGGAATTAACATCAAATGTTTTCTTGCATGTCTTCAGCCTATAATCTCATATTGCCATAAAGCCAACATAAGGGGTAGACTTACCTGCAGACCATAGTGGCATACTTGAGAAAACTGCACTGATAAAAGTGCCTGATCCACTGACAATGAAGCTTGTACTTGGCAGAGACACACGCAGATGCCAGTACTCCATCACTTCTGAAGGGACCCACTGGAAGGCTACACTCTAGGACTAAAGCTGGTTTGCTTTGTGAGCCAAACAATAGCCCCGAGTCTGGAAGGCTCCCTTGCAGCTAGCTCCCTGCCAGAGGAGACCAGCTCTATGGACTTCTCCTCAACAGCAGCACACATGGATATACCTCAATTAGTTGAATGCAGCGAATGAAAATCCATTGTTTATCATTATTTTCTCCACAACTAACTTCTAGAGTTGTGGAGACAAAAACAAACAAAAAATTTAAACAATCTAAACCTACTTCAGGCCTGGTTCAAATTCAGCCTTCTTTCTTTGAAAATTAGAGCTCCCTATGTTCTGATGTGTCTGCTGGTAAACTAATGTTTCAATAAAGCATAGCTAAGCAGCAGACTGGAAAAAGACAGACCTCAAGAATCTGGCAGGCCAAAAGCCTTTCCATTGAGAAGGAAGCCTGGTGTACTTGAGGTACTAGCTCGGGCAATTCGACAACATAAGATAGGGATAGCTAAACTATTCTCAGCAACAAAAGAAAATCTGGGGGAATCAGTATCCCTGACCTCAAGCAATACTACAGAGCAATAGTGTTAAAAACTGCATGGTATTGGTACAGTGACAGGCAGGAGGATCAATGGAACAGGATTGAAGATCCAGAAATGAACCCACACACCTATGGCCACTTGATCCTCGACAAAGAGGCTGAAAACATCCAATGGAAAAAAGATAGCCTTTTCAACAAATGGTGCTGGTTCAACTGGAGGTCAGCATGCAGAAGAATGCGAATTGATCCATCCTTGTCTCCTTGTACTAAGCTCAAATCCAAATGGATCAAGGACCTCCACATAAAGCCAGACACTCTGAAGCTAATAGAAAAGAAACTGGGGAAGACCCTTGAGGACATCGGTACAGGGAGAAAGTTTCTGAACAGAACACCAATAGCGTATGCTCTAAGAGCAAGAATTGACAAATGGGACCTCATAAGGTTACAGAGTTTCTGTAAGGCAAAGGACACCGTCAAGAGGACAGATCGGCAACCAACAAATTGGGAAAAGATCTTCACCAATCCTACATCAGATAGAGGGCTAATATCCAATATATATAAAGAACTCAAGAAGTTAGACTCCAGAAAACCGAACAACCCTATTAAAAAATGGGGTACAGAGTTAAACAAAGAATTCTCACCTGAAGAACTTCGGATGGCGGAGAAGCATCTTAAAAAATGCTCCACTTCATTAGTCATTAGGGAAATGCAAATCAAAACAACCCTAAGATTTCATCTTACACCAGTCAGAATGGCTAAGATTAAAAATTCAGGAGACAGCAGGTGTTGGAGAGGGTGCGGAGAAAGAGGAACACTCCTCCACTGCTGGTGGGGTTGCAAATTGGTACAACCACTCTGGAAAGCAGTCTGGCGGTTCCTCCGAAAACTGGGCACCTCACTTCCAGAAGATCCTGCTATACCACTCCTGGGCATATACCCAGAGGATTCCCCACCATGTAATAAGGATACATGCTCTACTATGTTCATAGCAGCCCTATTTATAATTGCCAGATGCTGGAAAGAACCCAGGTATCCCTCAACAGAAGAGTGGATACAAAAAATGTGGTATATCTACACAATGGAGTACTATTCAGCCATTAGAAACAATGAATTCATGAAATTCTTAGGCAAATGGATGGAGCTAGAGAACATCATACTAAGTGAGGTAACCCAGACTCAAAAGGTGAATCATGGTATGCACTCACTAATAAGTGGTTATTAACCTAGAAAACTGGAATACCCAAAACATAATCCACACATCAAATGAGATACAAGAAGAAAGCAGGAGTGGTCCCTGGTTCTGGAAAGACTCAGTGAAACAGTATTTGGCAAAACCAGAACGGGGAACTGGGAAGGGGTGGGAGGGAGGACAGGGGAAGAGAAGGGGGCTTACGGGACTTTCGGGGAGTGGGGGGGGGGGGGCTAGAAAAGGGGAAATCATTTGAAATGTAAATAAATTATATCAAATAAAAAAAAAAAAGACAAAAAAAAAAAAAAAAAAAGAGAAGGAAGCCTGGATGTTGCAGAATATTTGATCACACTGTGAAGCCCAAGATTCTGTTACTGAAAATACCTTTTTCTAGTTGTGGTGCGGCTCATCCCTTAGCAAAATCCTTTAATCACTCTAGCTAGAATACAGACATACCTTTAGTACACACCTCCAACACCTAACAACAAAGGTAAAGTAAACTTGTAGAAGGAAGCAGCCAATTTGAAAGTGAGGCCTAATTGAGTGGCAGACAAAGTGACATGTCAGAGAAAGATTTAAAAGTATAGAATATGCCCAACTCTCATGAGAAAAGAGAGGAAAGAGAAGTTACTTAAGAAAGCACAGAGAGAGAAAGAAGAAAGCAGTTTTACCAGTACAGTCGTATAGAGAGAGGTTGCAGAGAAAGAGAAAAAGTTAGACACAGGTGTAGACAGAATAAGCCAGACAGTAAGAAGGAGCCAGAAGACCAGAACATATTGTCTAAGTTAGTATGAGGCCAAGCAGAATAATTCAGGAGAAGCTGAGAGAAGCCATATTGACACAGTCAGCTTGAAGAGGAGTTCAATCCAGAAGAGACGAGTTGACTAGTGAGCCAGAGTTCAGAAAGTTCGGCAGTAATTCTCAGAGGCCTACTTAAGAATGAAAACATTCTAGGCCTACTTAAGATTGTATGAAGACTAGAAACTTTAAAGACTACTCCTAAGTTAGCAGATAAAGGCACTAAGCCTCTGAGATGACAATTACCCAGTCAAATAAAAGTTACATTTACACTTGGCTGAGATGCATGTAGAGGCTCCCACAACTCTATACCTTTATTAACAACAGTTAACATTTATGAGACTAGCTATGTGCCAGGTATTTCTACTAACTGAGTTGTATGTTAGATTCATTCTCAACACATCAATGTTTCTAAAGTTACTGCTCTTCTCTTTCTCTGAAGTTTGGAAAGGGAACCACAAAATAGCCTATATGCCTAAGACCACACATTTGATAGACAGTGAGGGAATTTAAATGGATGAAACCAGGTGGTAAACCCCCAAATTGTATTACCTCCTGATTACTGATGCATAAAAATGATGACTCCTCAATAAATTGGTTAATAAGTAGTAACAGCTACAACACCTACACTCTAGGAAATCTCCTAGGGGCATTGAAACCAATATTAACATCAACTCTTACATTTTTCCAGAGTAGGAAACTGAAGGATTGAGGTGTGAAAGTAACTCTCCCCAATTACATATAGTGACAAAGTCAGGGTCATATCTTTTGATTCACTACACAGGTATCCTTTTCCTTTTTAGGGATGCATGCAAAAGGAGAGAATATGGGTGTAGTGTACTTTATAAAGACCTTCTCCAATAAAGTTAATTCATCCATAAAAGCAAAAACCAAAAGGGAAGTTCTGGTTCATTAATTTAATGACTGTTCAAAAGACCGGAGCCATGTCAGGCATTAGCTTCCTGGTTAAATGAATCTCCATGGCATTAGACCATTCTTTTCAGAGGAGATTGCAACTGTGCACTCTCTCTCCACTGGGGAGAAATAGGAAGAAAGGAAAGGAGGAAGGGAGGGAAGGAGAGAGGGAGGGAGGGAGGGAGGGAGGGAGGGAGGGAGGGAGGGAGGGAGAGGGAGGGAAGGAAGGAAGGAAGGAAGGAAGAAAAGAAGGAAGGAAGGAAGGAAGGAAGCAAGGAAGGAAGGAAGGAAGGAAGGAAGGAAAGGAGGTAGGGACAGAAGGAAGGGAAGGGAGGGAAGGACGGAAGGGAAGGAAGGGAGGGAGAGACGGAAGGGAAGGAAGGGAGGGATGGAAGGAAGGAAGGAAGGAGGAAGGAAGGAAAGAAAGAAGGAAAGAAAGAAAGAAGGAAGAAAGGAAAGAGGGAGGGAGGGATAGAGAGAGGGAGGGAGGAAGCCAGCCCGCCCTCCGAAATATCCCGAAAACACTTAGCCTCTGCAGCATCATGTTTTTATGGAACATCCATGTGCAACTCTGAAATTTTTCTTTCTTGGATAATATATCACAGGAACTGAAATGGGTGCATAATTTAAATTTGCCAAGTAAGATGCCTTTCATTTCAAATACATTTTCTAATTATTAAATCAGACATTTTTTAAGTACTCTGTAGCTCTTGGTGTTACAGGAATCCTAAGTCATCATCAATTTTTCTCTTTATATGATAAAAGATCCCCAAAGCCAGCAATTAATGAACTGTTAAATTCAGACATATGAATGTGATACAATTTTCAAATGGGACAAATAGCAGTTATTAAACTTCAAAGTGATGGCATTTTCCTGTGTCGGTTTAGTGGGAGGCACTCAGGAAGTAACCTTCAAATGAATAACTTAGATATTTTAATCAATTTCTGTACTTTAAATGTCATTAGCTCAATAAATGCTAACATTGCTTTAATTTGTCATTTCTCTGTTGCTTTTTTTTATTTCCTACTGAAAATGATCCTTTACTTAGGGTCTTAGTTTTTTAAAATGCATGTTTGTGTTTAGCCTGCAAACTACCAATGTGTCCCTCTTAGCCACTATATGATTTTGAGTTTTCTGTCCCACTTTCAGTTCCTCTGTCAACTGTCCTCTTTTCCATAAAGCATTGAGTCATTAGTTCCAGTTGACTCCCAGTGTCCATCCATAATAACTCCTCTCAGAAGATCTTCCTTCTTCTCATAGGCTCTCTTTTCAACGAGAACAAAACTAAAACATTACTTCCCAGGGCAAGCACTGCCTCTTCCAAATGGTATGGTTTGCATATGTTAATCTCCTAGGCTTGCCTCTCTCCTAATGTTCCTGGTTATAACTCCTACACTCAAAGAAACCAGCCTAGTATATTTTATTTCCACAAAATAAAATTCATGACAAAGTATCAATGTTCTCAAGCCAAAGACCACCAAATATATTGGATAATTTTGCAAATCTAGGTTGATCGGGTGATGCAGTGAGTGGCTTCACATCACTGAGTCGTGAGAGCTTTTGAGAAACAAGGTATTTGATTAGATTCACTTCATTATTTTTGCAAGCATTATAGGATTTGAGAGTACTTGAAGGAATTTGCTACTATGGAGAAGAAGAGAAAGTCTCTACTCTTATCTTGATAGTTCTTATACCTAGAGGTGAAGAATGGCAGAGCTAAGCTGTGGTTAGGAATGAAGCACAATCACTCCCCTTCCTAGGGGTCATTTGGACATTTTCTACTTTGGAAATACTGTCTTATTCATATTCATCTCTGATCATAGAGGAGATTTACTTCAGCTCAGTCTAACAAGTCATACAGTAGCCATCCATACCTGGTACTGCTTTGTAACATTATGGTCAAGAGGACAACACTAAACTCAGTTTTAAGCACCAGACTAGCTCATGGGAAGATCAACTAACACATCAGAACACACTAGCCAGGCCTTCTATTTTGCACTCATAAAAACAATGTATAGTCATTTTGTAGAACTTGGGAGATACAGAGGAATGGAGAAGAAAAGAAAAATTCCACAACATGTTTCCTAAGCAGGGAGAATGGAGTCTTCGTGGAAACTGTTTCCAGAAAGAATGAACGCTAAAGAGATAGTTCCAGAGCTCCCAGCCAGCTTAGCTGGGACAGTACATAACCAAGTACATAATCAAGACAGAAAAAAGAAGTCAGCATGGCATTCCAGCTCCAAAGAGTTTGAACATTCCTGATGGCAAGCATCAGGACCAGCATCAGCACTAGCATCAGCACTGTTGTGCCAGGAAACATCTGTGAACCCTAATAAAATGACCAAGGAGTCAAATCCGATTCAATAGCATTAGGGTCTCTTTATTCAAGCTAGGGCCACCTCTGACTTTCTCTTAATATGTATCTCCTAGATCTAGGGAGGTGACCTGTGGTTGGCAAAGTAGAAAACTGTTAGAAGGATAATAGTCCAAATTTCTCCACGGCCTCCAAGAGGTTCTGGATCTCCTCTAGGCATTTTTGATTGGTTTCTGCTGCCACCAGGAGGTCATTTATAAACTCTTGAAGATACGTTATCTTGAGGTTTTAGCAAGATAGAATGTTAAGCTCTATTATCAACAGGTCACCTTGGGCATCTTTGTAAGTTCATGGTTTGAATAAGCCTTCCCCAACCCCCTTGGAGCATTCTCCGGCCCAGTGGTCCTCCATCTTATAATAAGCACATTGGTTCTTTTCTAAACAGTGAGTTCTTGGTCCTTAGGGTCTCCCTTACTTCTTTTTGTAGAAGCCAATTGTTTCAGACATCTCCTACACAGGTAGGCCACTGGCCCAGCGCCAGGACCTGAGTAAGCACAATAGTTTCTAGAAGCCATTTGTTTCAGACATCTCCGGTTTGGCCATGGATGCCAAGGATCTTTGCCTTGGTCATGAGTTTGTTGCCTCCACTCTTTCACATGTCTTTGCTGAACTTTCTCTTCTATTAAACATTTTTCTGCTATTATCATTAAGTCTCTCAAACCATTTTCTCTTAACCTCTCAACCCTCTGGACTTTTTTCTTGATATCTGGTGCTGCCTGATTGATAAAAGCTAGAACTAATGCTGCTTTCACTTTGGAATGTCTCTATAACCCTTTCTAAGAAAGCTGTGGGATTTTCTTTATTTCTCTGACTAATATCTTATTTATCTTTGGCCTAATTGGTAGGCTGTCTTAGAGATGTTTTGAGACCCACCAACAAAGATTGGCGGTAAAACTTAGAGTTCCTCTTTATCTTTAGTGGTGTTGAAGTCCCAATCTGGGTAGGTGGGAGCCATTACAATGTGTAAGTATGTGGTAGACAGATGAACAGTTTGAACATTAGGAAAAGAGATGGAACTGGAAACTCAAGAGTGGAGATACAGCCTAAGTGTGAGTAGCCACCCCTACCACCTAAGGTCTCAGCCTGTGCTGCCACTAAGGAGCATGTATGGGCCATGGACATGCAGTAACAGAGGTCTTGTCAATATCCATGGCGCATATTACCATTAAAGACTACATGGATGGCCCTGGTCTGGGCAGCCACTTAGAACCACAAACATAGATGTTCAAGGGTTGTTAAGAGCTGTCCCTGCCCTTCAATAGCTTCAGCACTTGGAAGAGCAGACTCTGCACCTCACCTGTGCAGCCCAGGTAATATGGTCCTCATGGTAGGGATATGGGTGAGCAGGCCTCAAGGACATGAGACCAGGAAAGCTGGCCCAGCCCTTCATTGCCTGCAGAGTGGACCCTGTACCTCAACTGGCCAAAGCACAGTATAGCTTTGGGCTGCTGTTGGGGCAGGTGAGCCAGCCCTGAGGGCATGAGAATGGAAAAGCTGCTCCTACCCCTTGCTGACCAATACTATGGTGACTGAGCTTGGTAGTGCTAGAGAGCTTGCTCTGGTCGTGTAGGTGCAGGAGAGCTAGAAGGTTTACCAACTCAGCTACCACCCAGGCCCAGATCCATACCTTTGAGTTGGCACAACCCCAAAATCTAACTCTTCTATGAACTGCTAGAACATGGGAATGGGCCAGTTCTGCAGGTCCAAAGCTTCAGGATCTTTATGACACAGGACAACAACAGGATATCCAAGAGGAGTCTTTATGAGTATCTAGTATTTATGATGTAGCAGAAGCCAGAGGCTTTGAGCCAGACCAATGACTCATTGCAATAAACATTTGTAAGTAAAGATGTGGGGACAAAAAAGGTATACTGTTGGACACACTGTGATACACTACAGCTTCCATGATGAGATGTTCTTTATGCTTTGTTTTGTTTTGTTGATTTATTTATTTTATTGTGGGGTGGGGATGGGGAGGTTATAAGGGCAGAGAGCTATAGCTAGACTTTTGGCTAGACTTTTTAGGGGTTCCCTTTTCTACCACACTACTCCACCCTTGATCTTTCCAACCCCCCAGTACTTCATAGGAGAGAAAGAATATGTAGTACCAAGGAAGTGTTTGGGAACACTGAAAGACCAGTCAGAAGCTGATCTGATGGAATCACACCAGGGTCTTGATTCAAGCTAGCTTTGGCTTAAATCACTGATGGCCCTGCAGGATGGTTCTGGTAGAGAAAAGGCCCAAATACTCATCAGAACAAGGCTTAATAGAAAGTGGCAAGTGAGGGGTGAGTGTTTGTAGCATCTAATTTGGATGCTACTGTGGCCTTTGGATAATTGACTGGTGCTGGGAGCCAAACCATAAACTTAACATCTGCTTTATTCTTAACTGGTGATTGTTAGGCTTGTAACCTGAAGGTGCAGATTTGTTGGGAATTAACCTGGAAACTGGTGCTAAATGCTAAATATGTTTGGGGGAGAATAACCTAGAGACACAAGGCTTGTTGGGGGTAACTTGAGAACTGAAGCTCAGATTTCATTAGGGGGGTAACTTGGAAACTGAATGTAGGTACTGGCCTGTTAGTTTGCTTGGGTTTAACCTTAGTTAAGGTTTTCTAAAATGGAGTCTAAACCCAAAAAGTGTGGTCTCTCAGATTGACAGCAACAGCAGGAGGAGCAGCAGCAGCCACGGTCACTCTAGGTGCTCTCACATTTACATACCTTCTGAAGAGGACCCAGAATTCCAAATGCACACTTACAGAGACAATTTTCAACTGGCAAAATCATGCCCCTCCTAGAGCATGAGTCAAATCATAGTCTGCTGCTGTGGACAGTCTGAAGTCCCATATCCCACACATGGGATTACAACAAAAACACATTTCCATAACATTCATATGTCTTTAAAGAAACCAAAATTCTCACTGTAGAGAGTAGATATGAATAGATGGGGAGACACAAGTGGGATTGGGGAACATGACAGGAAACTCACAAAGAATCAATAAAAAGGTTTTTAAAAGGGAGAAATAGAACCACCAATTAAAGAAAAGAATGAGTTAATGTTGTCCCACATAATATCTACTAAGTGAAATATAACTCAAAATGGTCATGAATTATCTACATTTTCTCAGCTGCTTGGCTATTTTAGTGGAGTTTTATCATTTCATTCATCTTTCATTGATGTTACAATTCTAACCTCAATAGAAAATAAAATATTATTTTTCTACATATGCTTAGAGGTGAATTGTTACAAGCTTAATTATTGAAAGGGTAGCTCTCGTAGTTAAGTTTCCTATTGTTGTGATAAAATGCCATGATCAAAGCAACTTTGAGAGGAAAGGGTTTATAGCATCCTACAAGTCTCAGACCGTACTCCATCACTGACAGAAGTCAGGGTTATCACGCCTCAAGGCAGGAACCTGGAGGCAGTAACTGAAGCAGGATCCATGGAGTAACCCAGTTTACTGGGTAGCTCCCCATGGGTTGCTTGCCCTGCTTTCTTTTGTCATCTAGGGCTTTGAGCCCAAAGGTGGCACTTCTCCCCTGTGAACTGAGCCCATCACAGCAATTATTTTTATTATTAATCAAGACAGTACTTCATCATAGCCAGTCAATGGAAAACTTTTCTCTCCTCTTCTCAGTTAGGTTTAAGTTTGTATCAAATTGACAAAAAAAGTCAGAAGCCAACCAATGCAGAAATAACTACTAAGGAAGAGGGCTAAACTTTGTTTAAAGCATATTAAAGTAAGTTATATTATTTTCAACCTCTGGTTTCATGTCTCCGATGTAGGTATGATGTTCTCATGCCCTACTGAGAGGTAAATATGTTCAAGAAAGAAGGAAGTTCAACATACTGATCTTTCCAAGGAAAATGTGCTTTGCAAATGTGTACTAACATAATTCAAAATAATTATAGTTAAAGTCTGCCAATATTAGCTAAAATTTATTTTGACATTATTAATAATTTGCAAACAAACTGACCTCTGATGAGAGAAAAATAATCAGTTTTATGCACATGTATTGTCTTAGTTGTGTTTCCTGTTAATCTGATAAACACCCAGGCAAAAGCAACTTTAAGAAGAAACAGGGTTTGAACTTAGGACCTTCGGAAGAGCAGTTAGTATTCTTAACTGCTGAGCCACCTCTCCAGCCCCTGGATGAGCTCTTAATATCCAGAGGACAGTCATTTGAAGGAACTTTTCTTAACTTAGCCTTTTCTTAACTTGAGTTTTACTTGCATAAATAATTGTAAAATTTAAGAATTAGCAGTATCTAAAAAAGGAACAATTTCAAGCAATTGTAAACCATAAGATATATATATATATACATATACATATATATTGGTTATCAGTTTACAAATTAATAGCTTGATTTTTAACATTTTAAAAATAGTGACTACAGCACCCAATTCAATTGTCTGCGCTGAAGCAGGGGGAAACTCAAAAGAATAAACATGTGATCAAATTACATGAGCTTCACTCCCATAGAAGAGCTGTTTATAAATACAGTAGATGTGTTCTTTATGGGATGCATGTATAAATCTATAGGAAATATAAAGGCATTCATGGAAGCAAATTTTAACAACTTATCTTTTGTATAACAATTATCAATTTTGCCTAAAAGGTTTGTCATGCAATAGACCAAGTATCAATACTCTTCAATGACCAACGTGATTGCCATTTGAAGCAAGGAACAAATGTTTCATCAAGTTCTTAAGACATTCTTTTCAAAATACTTTCGTGATTTTATCTTACAACACTTTATTAACACACCAATAGCTTTATAGTAGGATGTTAAAACTTTACTTAGAGATGAAAAAGGGTGAGTCTACATTAATCCTCTCTTTTCCAAGGAATTACTGTGAACACATAAACAACTGATTACAGTAGCCTTTTCTACTATCTGTAAAGTTCACTGGTTAATTTGCATCTACCTTGAGAACAGAGGTTTACGCCCTCCTATGGTAAGCTTAGAGCAATCTCTTAACCAATAAATGTTTTACAATTATCAGGATGAAAAGCAAAAAAAAAACAACCTTTTAAATCCATAATAATTTTGTATGGAGTAGGCAGGCCAGATTTTAATGCCTTCATAAATTCTACATAGCCTTATTAACCTAAATCCCAGCAACCACATGGTGGCTCACAACCATCTAAAATGAGATCTGATAACCTCTTCTGGTGTGTCTGAAGACAACTATAGTGTACTTATATATAATAAACTAATAAATCTTTAAAAAAGAACTCATCCTAGATTGCCTGGACAAGACCCCTCAAGACATCACCATAAGAGATTTGTATCCCAGGCAGACTATAGGCCTTACATAGGAACAATTGGCCATACAACCATATTCTTTACATCATCAAAATAGCAATGGCTTGAGAATAATTTTACAATTTTAAAAAATGTGCACATCAAATTGTAAAGGCTTGTTCTTGGTGTCCTTAATTTCTACCTGTACCACATAATGGTGTTAATTCTAGAAGAATTAAACAATTATTACAAATGAATGGTACTCATTTCTGATTTTATAAAATTAAAATATGTGCATGTGACTAATGATACATTTTCATGCTTTCTAGTTGCAACTGCTCTAACAGGAAAAGCAACTAAAAATGCTACATTTATTTTCTATGCAGCATAGTCATTGTCTACATTTATTGTCTATGTTTAATGCTCCAACATTACAAGCATCAAACATTTGAGATGTTTTGACAACAATTTAACAACAATTTAATTCTTTATAATTCCCAAGGACGAGGTATTGTGGAACTTTAAAACAATATAGTCTTTAACAAAAACAAAAAAGGTGGGAAATTATATCCCCATGCATTTTATTTAAATCATGCTTTTATATTTTTAAGAAAATTTTAAAATTTGGATCCCAAGAAACTCCTTGTTGAGTGTCGATAGCATCCTACAACTAGGCATACTCATGCCTAGGTGAGATGGAAGAATACACTTGCTGGCATATGGCATCATCCTGATCAGTTATTTAATATGGGAAAGAAAGCATGTTTGGTTTTTTTTCCACAGAATGCTGCAGAAGCATGCTAGCTAAGATAATGCTGACCTGAGTGCCCTGACAATGGTAACAGGAAAGCTGTATTGGGTGTATGTTCTCGACCCACCTTTACTTGCCTATGTCCCAGATTAGATAAACTGCCTTGCTTCAAGCTTTTAGACCTTGTGGGACAGAGAACATGGAGACTGTTAAAACTGACTTAGAAAAATTAATCTAAAAGAGGAGTTATAATGACTCTTCTCTTTCCTTTAATGTGATCCAATCAGTTATTCAATCACGGACTGGTCTAGAAATAAATCTAATATTGAAGATTCCAGTTATGAAGATGGTTAATAAACTTCATCAGCTAGCTTATCTGGAGTTTACCTCAAAAAATAGTCTCTCTGTTGATTCTCAAAGCCACTTCCCCAACACTGGGAAGTTGGGCTTTGTGTTTGAAAGTCACTAATTTGCAACTGAATTGGATACCTGGGATCAACCAAAGACAAATTAATCCTGTTTTGCTTCTAACTTTTGACCTTGTATTTTAAGCAGACTGGTTGTCTCCACCCATGCTCACCTGGATTGAAAACTGGCCTGTCTGTTATGGTGGTCTATCAGCCAGCTTTGTTTTATTGCCTGTGAACATTACAGGACCTTGGTATTCTGAAAGAAGCTTGAAGGTACTGGAGGAAGTGAGTCAGGCTTTAAGTAGAAGCAAGAGGGAAGTAGACTTGATTATTGCTGGTATAGCAGCTTTCATTACATTGATAGCTAGCACCTCTGCAATTTCCTTAACACAAGAAGTTAAGACAGCAAATTTTGTTAATCATTTAGCAAAAAAATGTTACTAATATTCTGAGTATTAAAGAAGATTTAGGTTTTTGCAGCAACAGATTGATGCTCTTTATGATACCATTCAAATTATTGGAGAGCAGGTAAGAGTTTAAAAGTAAGAAGTTATCTCAAATACCATGCTAAATACCAATAGATTTGTGTTACTTCTAAAGTTCACAATGAATAGTCACTATAATCAGGAAAAGGTTCAAAGACACTTGCAGGGTGTTTGGCAAAAAATCGACTCCCTGGCATCAAAACCTATACAAGTATATTATCATCGACTCGACTTAGCAGACCGAGGTCTTGATGAGCCCACTGTAAGTGGACCTCCTTCAGGAGCTACATAAAACTCAGATCTATGTATGTCTGCTTACGAGTGGGCAAGGGCACCAGTGGGAGGTGCAAGGCAAAGCACTGCAAGGGGAGGACCATGTTTTCTGCCTCTGAGTCCCCTGTGAAGCAAACCTGGTTGCACAGAGGTTGCTGTCTAAACGCATTCTTTAGAATAACAACCAACAAGGAAGCCTAGACCTGCTGCTCCACAAAAGACACCATAAAGTATTTAGGAAGAGAAGGTCAGTGCTTCCTCTCCCTGATTAATGCCCACTGTCCTTTGACAAATGACTGTCCACTTGATTGTTACCTTCTCATCTTAAAACTAATAAAAAGGGAGGAATTGTGCCCTCCCCCCAGCCTCTGAGCAGGAATTTCAGACTTCAATGCTAGCCACTATTTCCCACCTATGGTGGAGCTCTAGCCCATTGTTCTTCAATGACCTGCAGTTTCCTGAGAGGCACTAGCCACGAGCTGTGCAACCTAACCCGTTCTGCAGATGAGTTTCCAGCCTTTGGGGGAAAGGTTTCCCCCCAGTCTTTATATTTGGACCCCCCCCCATTAAAACTTTGAGCCTTGAGCAGGAAAAATAGAACAAACAGGGTTGTTGGTCTACAATTCCAACTTACACTCAGCCCATCATTGTGTGAAGTCAAGGCAGAAACGTGAAGGTCTTAGTCAGATTATACCCACAGTCAAGAGTAGAGGGAGAATAAGTGCATGCTTGCTTGTGCTTACCTCACTTTGTCCCCTCATACAGCACAGGACCCCAAGCCCAAGGAGTGTTGCCACCCATAGTGGGAAGGTTCTTCTACATCAATTGACATAATGAGAATAATCCCTCACAGGCCAACTTGACATAGACAATCCTTCTTGAGACTTTCTTACCAGGTGAAGATCATATCAAGCTGACAATTCTTTCTCTCTCTCTCTCTCTCTCTCTCTCTCTCTCTCTCTCTCTCTCTCTCTCTCTCTCTCTCTCTCTCCCTCTCCCCTCCCCTCCCTCTCTTCTCCCTCTCCCCCTCCACCTCCTCCTCCCTCTCCCCTCTCCCCTCTCCCCACTCTTCCCCTCCCCCTCCCACTCTCCCTGTCTCCTCCTTCTTCCTCTCCTTCTCTCCCTCTCCCTATTTCCCTCTCCCTCTCTCCTGCTTTCTCTCTCTGTGTATCTGTCTCCTGGCTCTCTGTGTATCTGACTCCTGTCTCTCTCATTCTCTGTCTCTGCCTCTGGCTCCCACTCTCTCTGTATGTGTATGTATCTGTCTCCTGTCTCTCTGTCCCTCTCTCATTCTTTGTCTCTGTCTCTGCCCCTCCCTCTTCTCACACACACACACACATATCACACAATGTGTGTTTTCTAATAGTCATGATCTTCATTGAAGTTGTCTCTAAAATTAATTGTGGCCTTAGGTAAATACAATGGTTTTACTGGGAAAGTAAGACAGACCTACTTCTACTCAGGACTAGAGTAACAAAAAATAATTATTTAAAGTTCAGGCCATCATGTAATGAGGCAAGTCACACTTATATTTTACCCATATATTTTTGTCTGAGATTATAGTGCCTTGGTCTTTAGGGTGACATTTGAAATGTGAGGACTTTCAAAGCAAGGGTAGAATGATAAGAAATAAGAAATAATTACAAAAGCAGAAAATGAAGTTGAAAGTTTTTAAAGAAATGTTGTAGTACCAAAGTACAAAGTAAGAGACTAGTAGAGAGCAAGAAACAAAACACACCAGGGTTAAACCAATGGGATGTCCATGGTTAACAGACCTGCTTGACAGGTCAACAGGTAAGCAAGAATAAATAATCTCAAATCCTTATTTCACTTTTGTAAGACCCCAGTTCTATGTAGATGAATAGGTTACAGAGATAAAGATGTAAAAATAGATAAAACAAAGTTATGATGCAAAAATAAATATTCTAAATTGTTAATAAAGTTTTTTTGTTGTGGGGTACAAAATACATTATAAACCATTATTGTGTCTTTAGAATTTTTCACTGGAAATGTATCCTATTTTATGAACTGGAAAGGATGATTAATAAAAAGGTATGTGTGTGCATACTTTTCTTTCAGTAATTCTCAATGTAAACCAGCAATTCTCAATCAAGGGCAGTTTTGCTTCTAGAGAGTATTTTATCAATGTCTGGAGAAATTATTACTGTGACTCTGAGTATACTATTGAGAACGGATGGGTACAGGAATAGGACTATATTCCCTGCAGTGTTTATGACAGTACCTAAAACAAAGTATTACCCAGACAGAAGTGTTAATAGTTTCAGAATTAGTAAGTCCTGACATTAAACAAACAATGGCCTTACAAAGTACTCACGTCTCCATGTAATAAGTTCTATTAACATTATTTAATACTTTCTTGAAATTTTTATGTTTTGTCATATTACCTCTCAGCCCCCTACCTCTTCCCAGATTCACACCCCTTCTCTTCCTACCCAACTGTGTGCTTTTCCCCCATCAAGGCCAATATGCATGCACCATCCAAATATTGTTGAGTATGTGGTCTTCCTTTGGAGCACAGTCCACTCATCAAGGGCTATACTCTTGATTATACAACTGACTCTCTTTTAGAAGCAAACAATTGCCAATAGCTCCTCAGGTAGGCACAGACATGCATATCCAACTCCCCTCTACATTCTAGGATTTGGCCAAACTTGGGCTTCCACAGGTCTTGTGCATGCTATGAGTTCATATGTGCAGCTGCCTGTTGATTTAAACAATTTATTTTTAAACATGAAAACTGAATGGGTTCTTAAATTGTCTTAAAGGTAATATACACATATGCATACACATACCTTTCTGATAACACGTTCTACATAATACATATACATATACACACATACATGTATGTACATATACGTATACCTATACCCATACCCATACCCATACCCATACCTATACCTATACCTTACCTATACCTATACATATACATCATATACATATATGTGTGAGTATGTGTGGGGGGGTGTTTCTCTAAGGGTCCAATGTATTCAGGCCATTTCCATATATTATATTTTTTCAAGGATTTACACTAGGAGTAGTATCTACCCCCCATATCACTTTGCATTATTCTCTTCTAGAGTGTGTTCCATCTTTGTTTTTACAGAAACATCAATGGTTTCATCATAGTGACACTTTATTTGCATGTATAGTTTTATGGTTTCCTACTTATAAAACAGATATTGAGAAGCTGTGATGCCCCTCTGACCATCATGTATATCAAATGGCCTGCGCCAACTTACATTTTCAGAACGATTGTTTGTTGTTTGCCTTTACATCACATGTGTTGGCTTATTTAAAAGCCCTAGGTAGATGTATCTTGGATTCTATAGAATTAAACAGTCTGCATTTCTTCAGGATAAAATTTATACTAGTATAATAATATACATTACTTTTTAGAATTTATGATATAAATATGTTTGAGGGCTTATCTATAGTCAAGAATTCAGTTATCATTTGGTAAGAGCTAAATGGGCTACTCAGTGGGTAGAGTTCCTGTCTAACACTAATGAGGCACTAAGTTTGATTCTCAGATCTAAATAGTGGTTCATGTGGCAAGTTACTACACTGTAGAAGTGGTAATAGGAAAGGCCATTCTTGGCCATATAGAGAGTTGTGGGCAGCATTTGCTATAAAGACCTAGTCTCAAAAATAGAAGATGTTAATGGGAATGTTCTTTAATGATCTAATATATTCTGTATAAAAATAATGTTTTTCAGACTCAAAGTCACATACAATTCATTTCCCAACTTTAAAGAATATGCACCCTACCCAGAATAGAATTTACCATGAGAAACTTTTATTTCATGGCAAATTGATTTGTGGCTGAGGACTGAAATAAGAGAATAATTAGTCAGATAAAATTCCAGGAAATGGAAAAGTGTCAGTATAACTGGGACCTTCAGATATGGCTCTGAGACAAAGAGGACTGGGCTGATTAGTGAACAGACTGATGAACACAGGAAACAATGAGAGATGTGGAAAATGGGATGAACAAAACTGAGAAGAGCTTGATCAGGGCCATATTTGTGAAGCCATGAACAAGCAGGTGTGGCTGGGGCAGCCAAATAATGTGAACTGCTAAGAAGTAGCCAAATTGTGTGAGAATCAGAAGAGTGAGTTACATATAAATACCTGTAAAATACCTACACAATGCTTATGAATAAAATAAAGTGTGCTTTGCCCAGAGATCATGTTTTCATTGTCTAATACATTTAAAATGAATACATAAACCTAACAGAATCATCATCTCTGTGCTACACATAGAGACTTTTGTACTACATAAAGCAAAACCCTGTCCTACATAGGCTACCTAATGCTCCATTAAAATGACCATTAGCAAAGGCAAGCCAAATTTAGCCTCAGCACTCTGGCTTTTCCCTCCCTAGTGACTACAAAGAAAACTAATGTCCTCATTTCCAAAGAGAGGTGCTCTAATTAAAGTCTTATTTCAGTGACCCTAACCACTATCATAATAGATTATGTTGTCAAGAGAGTAAGGAAAACTTCCTCTTGGTCAATGAGTCTTACAGAAGACATGAATGAACAACTATTGTTCGTTTCATTAAGTTTTTTCAATAACACCAGTGTTCAGCTTATAATTAAATGTGTGAAGTAATAGATAATTGTCTCCAAAAATATTTTTAAGTCTATGTTTTATGCATCTGCAGTTTTCATAACCCTTTCTACTTGTTAGGGTAGCATCTTTCCTGACAGGAGACTCAGAAAAGACATCAAAGGCTTTATATTTGAGATAAGAACTCTATTGCTTAATTCCCTTTAGTAGTAACTAATAATTAATAACAGTTCCCCAAAGAGAGCCAATGTTCTTTGAAAATCAAAGAATGACATCATATCTACTTAAATTTATACATGCTAATCATTAAATAAATTCATGAAAGATGACTCATTAGCTTGCCATTTTAAAGGTTGTACGTGCTCAGTCTGCCACAAAGCACCACTATTTGGGGAAGAGAGTCAAACTACATCTAACAAACTCACGTACGGCTTGAGCAGGTAACCTATAGCTCTTCCAGGTAAACTCATGAGGCCATTGAGAATAAAACAAATTTTGGTTTTCCAATTGGCCCCTTGGGCGATTTCCAGTTGCACTCAAGTTTCTGGCACTGCACCATTAAAAAAAAAAAAAAACTAATTGGAAAATAAGTCTCAAAAAAAAAAAAGGGATGGAAGGAAAGGAATACTTAGGATCAAGTCACAAAGTCTACCACCAATACAAGCCAGAAGTACTTAGAAAAGACTATAACAATTGAATTGTGTACGGAGCTCTTAATTGACTCTAGTGTCTAGGTAACATACAAGGTCCCCCTTGTACAGAGTTTTATGAACTAGGCTATTCTGTTAATAGAACAGCCTAAAATGTTATTGTTATCTAATGCATCTCTTAGAGAACAACCCAAGCACAGCTTTTATCTACTTATAGGAATGGTTCGTGTCTGGGAGGGCTATGCCTACAACACAAAAAAATTATCTATGAAGATTTCCACCCACTCACGAAGTGAACAGTTCATATATTCTCAGTGATGATTGGCAGATCAAATTCAAGGAAGTGGAGGAAAAGTTACAAATATAGTCTAATATCTTCGCTTTCTTCTTTTGGAGTAAGGAAGTGATTCTTTCTTAAAACCTATTAGCTTCTTGAAAATAACAAGACAGAACTGAGAGCATATACTATATTTTCAAGTAATATTTGTTGACTAAATCCTTTGCCTATTCACCCTTATATACAATATACATACATATAACACATATATTTAAAAGGATGCACAAAAAAATGTTAGAAAACAGAATTATTCATCCACATACATAAAACAAAGGCTTTTGTTTGGTTACTATGGAAACTAAAGCTTCAAAAAAAATCAAGAGGAAGTCTGCGTGATCTCTAGGTGATCTCTAGACCTGGAGATATTTTATGTGACTTACGAAATCATTTTTCACTTGCATCCAGCAAAACTCCTGGGGCTGAAAAGATTGCTCTGCAGTTAAAAGAACATTATACTCTTGCAGAAGACTTGTTTAAGTCCCAGGGCCCACATGACGTGGCTCACACCCACCTGTAACTCCCGTTCCAGGACATACTATGTCTCTGTTCACCGTGAACACACAGGCACACACATAATTTTTAACTGACATTTCCATTTGAATTCTTAAGAGCAGTCTCAGAAGATGACTCAGTGGGTGAAGTGCTTGATGCTCAAACAAGAATATCCTCAGATCCTACTTAAATACCAGAGGGGATACCAGTGCACCTATGGTCTAGCCTCGGAAGGTAGAGGCAGGATCCCTAGGATAGACAGGCTAGTGAGACATGCCTTACTTGTGAGCCCTGGGTTCAATGAAGAGATCCTACCTTGAAATAATAAGGTTGAAAACTATCAAAGAGGATCCCTGACCTCGTCCTTAAACTTCAGTGTGTATCTGCATCCACCCATGCACTGGCCCATGCACCCACAACAAGAGAAAAACAACCTAAAGAAACCATACAGACCATGCTATCACAACTATCTAACAATCATCAACTATTTAATATTATCTTGTAATTCTAGAAATCAACACATGGATTCATTTAAAAGGATGGTGAATGAGTTAGCTGCACATGCGCATTACTATATAAGATGCAGGTGACAGCATCTACTCTTGACTGCTGATGGTTAATTTAGGAAGGTTGTGCATGTGGGAGAAAATATCATGTGGATGCTGCATTAGGTTTACAATTTTCAAGTAAAATGATAGCTAATAAGTATTATATTTCACATAGAGTATCAATAAATCCAGTCTTTACTTGAGTATGAACAAGAATCAAATATTTACTCTGACTTGCTAATGAGCGAAACACACTACTTTGAAAAACAGAATATGAACATTTAGTGCCAATAATCTACATGAAATCCATTTGAAAAATAGAAGGAAATAAAAGCAACTATTCTTTTTTTTTTTCTCTTAACATTAGGTCATGGAACAAAAGGAGTATTTGAGCTTCTGTCTGGATGGCGGAGAACCAAAGAGAATTTACCCTTCAAAGACAGGGTAGCAGACGCCTATTCTGATGTGATGGTCACCTACACCATGACCAGTTCCCTGTACTTTATCACATTTGGTATGGGTGCCAGCCCCTTCACAAACATAGAGGCAGTGAAGATCTTCTGTCAGAATATGTGTGTCTCTATTCTATTGAACTACTTCTACATTTTCTCTTTCTTTGGCTCTTGCCTGGTCTTTGCTGGACAACTGGAGCAAAATCGATACCACAGCATCTTTTGCTGTAAAATCCCTTCTGCCGAATACCTGGACCGCAAGCCTATGTGGTTCCAGACAGTAATGAGTGATGGGCACCAACAGACATCCCATCATGAGACAAACCCCTACCAGCACCATTTCATTCAGCACTTCCTCCGAGAACATTACAATGAGTGGATTACCAATATCTATGTGAAGCCATTTGTGGTCATCCTGTATCTCATTTACGCCTCGTTCTCCTTCATGGGGTGCTT
Source organism: Apodemus sylvaticus (assembly GCF_947179515.1). Taxonomy (NCBI): domain Eukaryota; kingdom Metazoa; phylum Chordata; class Mammalia; order Rodentia; family Muridae; genus Apodemus; species Apodemus sylvaticus. Next base: position 84,896,640 of record NC_067480.1, on the reverse strand, counting down.
GCAGATCAGTGATGGAGCCAGCATCATCAACCTACTAGCCAGTGACTCCCCGAGTGTTTCCTATGCCATGGTTCAACAAAAGTATTTCAGCAACTATAGCCCTGTAATAGGATTCTACGTCTATGAACCCCTGGAGTACTGGAACAGCAGTGTCCAAGAGGACCTGCAGAGACTCTGTAGTGGGTTCACTGCAGTGTCCTGGGTAGAACAGTATTATCAGTTTCTGAAAACGAGCAACATCAGTGCCAATAACAAGACCGACTTCATCAGTGTCCTACAAAGCTCGTTTTTAAAAAAGCCAGAATTCCAACACTTTCGGAATGATATCATTTTCTCCAGAGCTGGGGATGAAAACAACATCATTGCTTCTCGCTTATATCTGGTGGCCAGGACTAGCAGGGACAAGCAGAAGGAAGTCATAGAAGTTCTGGACAAGTTGAGGCCTCTGTCTCTCTCAAAGAGCATCCGGTTCATCGTCTTTAACCCTTCCTTTGTTTTCACAGACCATTACAGTTTGTCAGTCACCGTGCCTGTTCTAATTGCAGGCTTTGGGGTTCTCCTGGTGTTAATCCTGACTTTCTTCCTAGTGATCCATCCTCTGGGAAACTTCTGGATAATTCTTAGCGTCACCTCAATTGAGTTGGGCGTTCTGGGCTTAATGACGTTGTGGAATGTCGACATGGATTGCATTTCTATCTTGTGCCTTATCTACACCTTAAATTTTGCCATTGACCACTGTGCACCACTGCTTTACACATTTGTATTAGCAACTGAGCACACCAGAACACAATGTATAAAAAGCTCCCTGCAAGAGCATGGGACAGCCATTTTGCAAAACATTACTTCTTTTCTTATTGGGTTGGTCCCCCTCCTCTTTGTGCCTTCAAACCTGACCTTCACACTGTTCAAATGCTTGCTGCTGACTGGGGGTTGCACGTTTCTCCACTGTTTCGTTATCTTACCTGTGTTCCTAACCTTTTTTCCTCCTTCCAAAAAGCACCACAAGAAAAAGAAACGGGCCAAACGAAAGGAGAGAGAGGAAATTGAATGCATAGAAATCCAAGAGAACCCTGATCATGTCACCACAGTCTGAGGGTGGAAACTTTTTTTTTTCCAGTGTTGCACAAACGATGCAGAGCTAGTAAAGCTCAGACCTCAGCTGCTTGGGCTGGCCAGGGGTAACAAGGCAAGTCAGATCAAGAGTGCATTATTTATGACACATCCACGGGTCTGCTTCTTTCTGTGGAAGAGATAATAAAAGGAGGTGAAGTCCTTTACAACCTTGTGCTCCATGAGAGATAAATTTCCAGACATTGATTTTATTAGAGCTTTTCTGAGAAATGGATGGATTGGTGTGTTAAGATAGAAGGCTGAAAGATCTAAAGATTCTTAGAAGAAATGGAGAAGAGAGAATAGCTGGTCTCCAGATAGAGGGAAAGACAGACAAAATGTCTAATTTGTCATGTCATTTCATGTTTGCTTTTGGAACAGGTCAATCAGATGAAACCTATGCACATGGGAAGTACATATTTAATCCTGTCTAAACCAAAGGATTGGACTGCCTGATCCACTTTGTGTGTACATATAAGTATACATATACTTATATTTGTCCTTAGTGTGCATTGGTGTTTGGGTGAAAGAAGGTGTCCATTTGTAGATAGGCTGGCCGTTCTCTAAAAGTCAAATCACCTTTAGCCAAATTTATAACCTCATTAGGAATGATACAAAATATATAATTGGCCACTTGAAATCAACTCAGCTGTCTAGATAACAAGATTATTATCAACTGTGTGATAACAAAATAGACAGAAATCTGAATCCATTAAATTCTATATATGTTGTTGGTCACTGAGATCCTACTTTTGGGTTGACTTCACAAAAACCCCAAAAGGTATTTGAGTTAATTAGCATGTGAACAAATGTTTAAAATCTGAAGTAGTTGAGATAGCTTGCCATTAGCTTTTAACATTTCTGTGTAGTTGGAAGGCCAGCATGGCTACTTTTGGGTATCTCACCCACCTGAAAAATGAGCACTTTAAGCACATTGTTTTTGCATACATATGTAAGGGTACACAGTGTAAGTGAGAGATGGAAAGAAATAATGAAATACCTTTTCATAGTTAAGCATTCTTGTGTTAGATGGTGAAAATACACTGCTGTGTTGCCCATAGCAATTAACACAGGAAAGAGAAAATGTCTGGAAAAGTTATCAAGTAAAATGAGCCATCTACCATTCACCATGTCAGCATCAAATAGTCCATAGAATAAGAAAAACTTGCCAATTCTATAGACTCTAGTGTGTTCCTTGGAGTAAGTTTGGGAGCATTAACCCAGACCGTGATCACTATGATGGTGGTCACCATAACCCCTGCAGCATCATTTTGTAGCTTCTTGGAGTATCATTGTCTTCATTAACTAGAACATAAGCTCCTATAGCAAGCACAGCTCTCTGCAGGTGCCATACTAACTATGTGCAACTGCGCCTGGACTCCTTACATTAAAAAAAAATAGTACTGAGGCAAATATTTTTATTGAGTACGTGTTTAAAATGTGCCCCAAGCAGACACTCAGTCTGCTGGGTGCTTTCAAGGACTAAGGCTGCTATTCATGTTGGAGAACATTTGTAGAAAATTCCTTTTCCATGCCAAATAGGGAACCTAAGGAATAATTTATTTCTGGGTAGAATAAAACAAATGCCTAATGATTACACATCCTGCTAACAAGTTCTTTTTCCTGAGGAATGTTTATATTTCCCACCAATTTGGGTTGTATAATTTAAATGCATTAACAATTCTATTGGCTTTAAAAAAGCAAAACACAACTAGAACTCTTAGAAAATTCCATTCCTGTTTCAGTTTTAGGAAATGATGCTGATAGACAATACTGCTCTTCTAAATGATTCAAAATTTTAATGGATGTCATTAAATGAAACTTCGGTTTTTTCAATGGCATTTGTTTTATGCTACCTTAAGGCTGCTGTGTTTCAACGTCTCCCCTGATGTGGGTACACTAGCTAAAGAATTAAGGAGGGACCATGACTTCCCATAACCACACTTGATGTTTTCACTATATCTCTAAAGGCATGTCACAGGTAACACCAGCCTTTCATCTCAAGAAGTTTTGTGCTAGAGAGAACAGATGTTTGGACAGTTGACCTCCAGACCATGATCTCATATTTGAAGTTGAATTTTCTGAACAGTTTTTGCAGTTGGAGAACAGAATTCCTCTTTCAAAGTTACTCATCGTTTATGAAGATTTCTATCACTCACACTTGATTGTAAAGACAGCCATTGAGAAGCTGAGGATTCCATGTTGATCCATATCTGTCCATATTCAGTGAAACTCTATTTTTTTCACTGATTTTTTTATTTAAAGATAACTTGAGTTTATAATTGCCATAGACCATTTCAGATACAAAAAATAAACAACAAAAAAGGATTGACAAGCTAATTGGCAAGTGTGCAAATTGCCAAATACATAGAAGTACCACTGCATAGTGTGCCAAAGCACCAATTTTGATCTCTCCCAAAGCACTTGGATAGGGAAAGACTTATGTATTGAGTATTGTCTTCAAGGATAAGACTTGTAGGACAAACAGGAATTTCTCATTGTCCAACTGTCTAGAGAGGTGGCATTTTTGACGAGATGTTATCTTCTCCAGAACACGTGATTCTAAGGATGTGTAGCAATAATTTTCTGAAACTCCATGTTCTGGAAGAGTTAATAGAATGCCAAAAATGCCTTGTTTTGGTCTTAGGAAGCAATGTAAGCCCAGAAAGATTTCACCAAGCATCACACAAACCTTCCAACCTCACTTTGAAGCAGATATTTCCAAGATTTCCTTTACTGAGGACCAAATACTAAAATATGAGATCATGATTTGCAGGTAACCCTCCAAGCTCAGCCTTTTCTGATTATTTGTGTGCTCCATCCTAGTTTTTCAAGTTTTTGCTTGCTTCGTCCATTGGGAAGTATTGATGGTGTTCAAGTTAGGACTTTATCTACTATCAAACAGGAGGCCATTCAAACCCTAGAAGAAATCAGTAGGGAATTTTTTAGAATTGTGGAGTATTTTATTTACTATAATGTGTTTTCCCCTTGAAATGGGAGATTTTTAAAAACTTGTGAACCCCATACCTTGTCTTCTTTTAACTGGACTATGTCCCCCATCAGAATGTGAAACAGAGAATGTCATTCTCCTCAGTGAGGAACTCACCTAAATTACCAGCCAAGATTTGTCTAAAAGTTCCATGGGCTAACCTACATCATTTCAAGTGTGTTGAAAAAATGTATAGTTACATGTTTTCTGGTGGGTTCTTTCAGTGACCATGAACCTCTTTGAAGGCTGTGCATGAGTACTCTATGACAGCTATTCTTGACTAAGTTTGTATCACATAAATGTCCTTCTTCCAGTTGATTTCTATTCATTCCACAGAAATAAAATTTACATGTTTTATCTTGTATTGTGAAAGAAAGAAGTGTGATACCAGTGACTCCTACGATGCTATAATAGCCATTCTTGTATGTTGATCTTGAGTATGTTATGTCCATCCTGTAATTATCCATTGCACTTTACCATAACAAGCTAATCCTTCTAGACTTGTGATTTGAGCTGGGGATTAACTATCGCCATTCAGAATTGTGTGTATTTTTATATGTTGGCTGTAAATATTGTCATTACAGTCAAATATTTTTATGACCAAATATTTATAAATGCATGGCACAATGCACGCATGATTACTAGTATGTAGATTATTAAAGACACTATTTTCAGGGTTATTACACTTTTTATTAAAATTCTCATATTCTCTATCATAAACGCCTCATGGAGTTTTAGTTGCAAAAGCCTAAAGTCCATATAAAACTTTATGCTAAGGAAAGCAATCAGAAAATCGCTTTCTCATAGTGTCAACAACAGCCACCTACTCTAAGATGGCCATTGAGAAAATCCAGGGGCTAAGCCGGCTCTCTGGGTAAAGCACCAGGCAGAATCTGCATTAGACAGTGAGTAAATATGCCCTGGGTGTGCTAAGGCATGCCAGAAGTTACAGTACCTTAAAAATGGACCTGTTATGTTGTCTCCTGAGACTGGAGAATTCTATGATTTACTCATGCTTTCCAGAGGTAAAAAGTCTATGTTCAGCCTGTGTTCAGTTTTGTTGCTGTTTGTTGAGGACTCTCTGCAAATTTTTTCAAAGGTGATCCCGAAAGCTTTCATTTATCTCAAAGGAACTTCAAGATCACTTTCATTCTCTTTAAAAACAACAAACTTCTTTGTCAGGAACAAGAAAACCAAAATAACAGTTATGACCAAGTTCTACAGCATCAAGTCAAAACATCAAGGCTGAATTAGTATGCCCTTGAAGTCTCCTCATCTCAAATTTAAATACAAAACTATGAATCATCTCTGTGGCACTGGCCCTTATGCCAACCTTTTCCCACAATGATCTGCAAATACGCTGCACAGAAAGTAATTACTTTTTTTTTTTACAGCTTTCCCTTTAATATGATTGCAGTGAACAAACCAAAAGCAGCAAAGCCTCTCTTTACAGGACATTGAGCACATAGGTGCTGCACAGGAATGTAGCCATACATTCGTTTCTGTAGCGGATGACCAATGTTCATCGATGTTGTAGATCGGAGGGCAGGAGGTACTGCTCTGTGCTCCAAATGTTTTGGGGTTTTGTTAGATGACATTGGATGAGATTGGAAGCTGCCAAGACAGATAAGGCTCCATCTAAGAAAAGATGTCAGTGTGTAGGTGTGGTAGTAAGAGTGAGTGATATCAGTAAAGTCCTTACACACTAGACTTTATAGGCTAGAAAAGAGCACAGAGAATCGATTGGTGCCTCAAAACTAGAGGTTCTATCTGCTAGCAAACCTAGCTACATGCAAATATTTCTATCTCACTTGAAGATCGTATTTCTTGTTTATAAGATTCAGACTCTGGGCCTGCTTCTGGATTTCTAAGCATGATCCATTTTGTGAGTTAAAGTGAGAAGCTGAAGACTTTAAATAAACACCCAGGAAAGTATTCATTTTCAGGATGCTGCAATACATATAATGCTTTTAGACATTTTTATGTACTTAATGAAGGCCAATGTCTGTTGCTGATAGAAAAGTCATTTACTCTTCTTATAAAGAGGAAAACAATTCAAAGAGAGAAATACATGCAACCAGTATTTGCAGTATATATAGCTATTGTATGGACCATATCTTAGTTCATCTACATCCTTAAAGGAGTTGTTGGGATAAAATGAGCTTAGTCTACACTGGGAGCCTCTGTCACCAAGGTATTTTTAATTCAGTAAAGTATTTATAAATAAGATCATTGACAGTTTTGCACTTTTATACACTATAGGACTCCAGTCTGTTTTCTCACTGAGTTGAATTTTCCCAAAGAAAGCTCTCATAGGTCACACCAATTATAAAATCCTAGAAATCAAGGGACAGCTTGATGACGTGGGAGTAAGAGCAACTCACAGGCTCTCGGTGACCCTTGCACCGTTTCTTGGGTTCCTGTTCCAGCCAAGCTGGGGTTGGCATTAGTCATTCATAATTGTGCTTCAGTTTCCTTTCATGGTTCATGGTATGCCTGATATGGTTTCCTTCCCCTTTGTTTTTACAGTTACAAAAACCACTACATTCTCTCCAGGGCTCTTTCAAACCAGTGGAGAAGTAAGAGTTTTAATGTTTTGGGAAGATTTCATTGAAGAGTTTCCTGGAAAGTATTAGGAGTGACCACCATGAATAAAAGATAAGTGGGGCTGTTGCAATTGTGTCACTTTCCAGTTCCGAATAGATTTAGCTTGGATTCTTGGAAGAGATTGCTCATGGCACACTGTGAGAAACATTCCATTATCTAAATGTGAGAAAGGAGCAGAATCTCCCAGTGGAAATGGAAATCACTTTCATCACCAAAGTCAATGGATTGTGGAGTCTTTATTTGCAGTCATACTGAGAGACCTTGAAAAAGAAAAGAACAGGCAGTTGTGGTTTTACAAGTCTTAGCATCCATGTCTATATAGAATCAGGGTATCCCTTGATCTTTCCTCCTCCAACATGAACATCAGTTACTGAAAACATTTGTCTTTCTGCTCACCAGTGTGAATATTCCAGTATATCTGCAAAGCTTATGCAGCAAGCTTATCATGTGGTCCCATTAATTATGCATATCCTTTCAGCAATAGACTTCCTTGCACTTAAGTAGAAAAATCTGTCACTGTTTGAAAAGGACAGAGCTCTTTCTAAGCTACCTCCCAGGGATATTTAAAGATAAAATGCCATACAACCTTTGACTAAATGGTAATAAACTATTATTTATTGCCCTTTTATTTAGTAAATTCATGCCCAGATAGTTCTAAAATGGAGACCCCTGTGTGTAGTTTTATCGGTGTGTGCCATTTACTATAAATATTCACCAATGCAGCATCCCTTGGGAAAGTTGTTCGGTTATTTCTTCATGGAAATCCCAGAGAATGAAAATTACTAAAGAAAGAGAATTAGTTCAGAAACAGTATTGCCTAAGATTAACTTAGGGACAGTGGCTCATCAGCAAGATGTGTCATCGAATAATCTATGACTAACTTCAATGAAAAGCCCATGTGTCCTTCTTTTCAGAGGATGGAAAAAACATCAATTTGTCTTTACTTAACATTAAGCAGATACGAAACAATAAAGATACTAGAACTACATCCTAAGTCTCCCCCCACTGGAAATCCACTGTTTTTCCCTCCACTAGGATTCTGAACCACTGACTGCTTCAAATCAGTGAGGAGAAGACTGTTAAGAAATGATCACTGTCCCCTCAGAAGTCAATAAACCATGGGCATGACCATAGAAACTGAGTGCTTTATTTCCTTTCCTTTCCCAAAAGAAGCGCCCAGAGGTTCCCAGTCCTGGCACAGTGAGATGCTAATCTCTATAGCAAAATCAAGAAGAAAGATATGTATGAAATTATAAAGTCCTGGCATTCTAACAATACAAACCCCATATCAAAATATCATTACCAGTTGCCTTTACCTCTAAGAATAGCTTTTTGATATAATATTTCTTTTACATTTAGGCTCTCTGCATTCTTTTTGTGAGACTATCACTCCCAAGTTACAAAAAAAGGATTAAAGACCTCTGTTCCAGAATTTTCCACATAGGGCTCTAACTCTAAAGCTTATCAACAGAAACTTAAAGGAAAAAATGTACCAAAAAGTGTGACTTAAGTTATATTTCATGGGCAAAATGTATTCTCCCAAATAACTGACTGCTGAAATACACACCTTAGGTCTTACTGAGAATCAAATATTCTTTTTTTTTTTAATTTTTTTATTCGATATAATTTATTTACATTTCAAATGATTTCCCCTTTTCTAGCCCCCCACTCCCCAAAAGTCCCTCAAGCCCCCTTCTCTCCCCCTGTCCTCCCACCCACCCCTTCCCACTTCCCCGTTCTGGTTTTGCCGAATACTGCTTCACTGAGTCTTTCCAGAACCAGGGGCCACTCCTCCTTTCTTCTTGTACCTCATTTGATGTGTGGATTATGTTTTGGGTATTCCCGTTTTCTAGGTTAATATCCACTTATTAGTGAGTGCATACCATGATTCACCTTTTGAGTCTGGGTTACCTCACTTAGTATGATGTTCTCCAACTCCATCCATTTGCCTAGGAATTTCATGAATTCATTGTTTCTAATGGCTGAATAGTACTCCATTGTGTAGATATACCACATTTTTTGCATCCACTCTTCTGTTGAGGGATACCTGGGTTCTTTCCAGCATCTGGCAATTATAAATAGGGCTGCTATGAACATAGTAGAGCATGTATCCTTATTACATGGTGGGGAATCCTCTGGGTATATGCCCAGGAGTGGTATAGCAGGATCTTCTGGAAGTGAGGTGCCCAGTTTTCGGAGGAACCGCCAGACTGCTTTCCAGAATGGTTGTACCAATTTGCAACCCCACCAGCAGTGGAGGAGTGTTCCTCTTTCTCCACACCCTCTCCAACACCTGCTGTCTCCTGAATTTTTAATCTATTCTAATAGATATTATTAACATGGCTTTAAAAAGTCATTTCAGTGTTTTTTAATTTTCCAAAACTTGATTCATACCCTGTGTGTGTGTGTGTGTTTGTGTATACTTCCATTCTCAGTAAACAAAATTAAATAATTCGAAAATGAATTTTTTTATAACTATCACAGGAATAAATTAATGTGATTCTCCTAATTTAATGGCTTTCATACCTCCATGGATAGAAATTGTACAACAAATATTTATCTTATTATTATTTTCAGGTTTTACATGTATATCTATACAATCATTTTAGAAAATTTCTCAGGATCATATGACTTAAGGAACCTATTCCTGAGGTCTAAAGATAAACATCTTCAGGAAAATAATAAAGAAGTCTTCACTACTTGTAAAAATTCTTCAAGCTTACTCTAACTGTAGGACCGCTAGAGAAAGATTTATGGAGTTACTATTTTCACCTTTGATTTCAACAAATAACTACTTTCCCTGTCTGTAGCAAGGGCAGTTGGTATATTTAAAAAGTCATAGCATATACAAGATACCTGGAAATTTCTAGTGTTAATTGCTCTTGCTGAATTTTTTTAATCATGCCAAATGCTATAAAAGTCAAGTCATTTCTAGACAGACTGCACTGTCCTTCTGCACTTAATACTAAATGACATAATTCCCAAATTACTCATCTAACCTCAGGAGTCCATTGAACTTCCTGTCTTTTAGGGGAAGATTCTCTCATAAGCAAGTGTTAAATTTCCCAAACATAACTCCTCTTGACTTCACAGTGTGATATAACATAACATATGCATTTTAAATGCATATATATAAATACATACATATATGTGTGTGTACATGTGTGTATGTGTGCGTGTGTGTGTGTGTGTGTGTGTGTGCTTTTATTTTGTAATTGTGTTTCATTTTGTTTTGTTGAGGTGGGGATTCATTGTGTAGCACTGACTGGTCTTGAACTCATAGAGATTCCCTGTCTCTGTCTACAAAGCACTGGAATTAGCACACGTAGCCAGAAGTTTTATCCTTACTGGAGATTCGTGTTGTTATTTTTTATTGCTTGTTTATATAATTTGAGATAGAGCCTTTCTATTTGGCACCAGGTGACCTAGAATATGCTCAGATGATTAGTGCATTAGTATTCTAACCTGTGAACCTGTAGCTCATAATTAACCTGACTCTACTTCTTCCTCCTTCCCAAATCCTTGGATTGAATGTGTGTACCATAAATTTTATTTTCTGTTATTATTGTTCTTTAATCTTTTAAGGATATTATTCATTAAAATATAATACTATAATATACATCAACTAGCCCTACATAGTTAAGATAATTCACCATCCAAAGCAAATTAGCATATCTTAGCCATATTACAAGACATTTTTTATAAAATCCGAAGTCCATAAATAGCTCTACAATATGTAAATTAGGAATCTATTACCCAAATAGCCTCAGTCATTGTACTAATTTCAAATCTGAAAAAATGTGTAGCTGGCTCAAATAAATTCTACCTGAAATTTAGTGCATCTGGGCCAATTCTCTCTAAAGTTTATTGGATTGCAGTAAATCCCTGTGGCGACAGAAAGTCTAAAACTGCTCAAATTCATCACTTTCTCGCCATCTGAGAGCACAACAATAAATAAGAGAGCTCAGCATGCGTGCTTAGAAAAGGAGGTTCACCATACCTCACAGGATTCAGCTCCACATCTGGGTGAAAGTACAGGCTGTCGGCAATAACGCCCAAGTCAGTCAAATCAAGACTTTGAATTTTTGAGTTTCCAAGTCTGTTGGGTTCTGGAGATTCCCGTGGCCATGTTATCACGAAGAATACATAGCTAGCTCACATCCACAGGATTTAAGTGCATCAATCACAAAGTTAGAGCACACATCGTAGGCTCTTGGTGCTGAGCCTCTCTGTCTTTGACAACAGCATTTTCATAATTAGAGTCATGTGCCTGAGAAAGTCTTATTTTGGACAACTTCTAATATTTAAAAAAAACACACAAGAAGACTTTTGGGTTTTTTTGATGAAAACGTTTTAATTTATTCATTAGCTGGTTTTTCACCTGTATTTAATATTTGAATTTCTAATTTACTTTCTTTTTCTTTTTGGGTAAAATTACTTTTTCTTGTAACAATGAAAATTTATTTCCTTTGGTCAAGAATAAGTATGTCTGCAAGAGGTAAAGTCAGATTTTAGCAAAATACAAGATGGATATGTGAGCATATTTGCCAGCACACAATTTAGAGAAATTCTGCTCATTGTTACCTTGTGTGGATTAAGCATAAAATTTCCACATGTTTTAGTCTTAGAAGCTGTCACACACAGGACATTCTTCCTAGAGACCAATCAATAATATATATATATATATATATATATATATATATATATATATATATATGTGTGTGTGTGTGTGTGTGTGTGTGTGTGTGTGTGTGTGTGTGTGTGTGTGTGTTATTTTTAAAAGAATCCTGTAGCTTATCACTTGTGACCTAATGTGAAATGTGATTTTTATCTCTCTTTTTAGCAAACTGTCAAGTATCATATGTAGAATATATTATTCTTATTTCTTATTCTCTGGATTATTCTATCATATAGTCAATTATATAGGAATAAGGCTTCAAATAAAGGACACAGTTTTGTGTTTGTTCACATTTCCATTTCTGAGAAGTTAAAACAGCCTCCTAGAGCTTTATAGTGAGATAGTTAAACATAAGTTTTAAAAATCTGGACAAAAATAAAAGAAATATAAAAGTTTTTTTTAATCTGGAAAAAAGATTTGGCTTGGTATCTCCCTATTCACTTATTTTGTAATTTTTGTAAATAAAAGGATTGTAAAAGATTAGAAAAAAACTTGACATACATAAGTCTCTAAGAGGATTCAAGCTCCTATTTATTCCTCATGGCTAGGACTTATTCATTTACTCTGCTCATGACTTCTATCTTATTCATTTACTCAACAAATATTAGGGGTATCTGCATTGACATCTGAAGAAAAAACTCAGATAAATACCAAATTGGCTCTCCCAACTGGGTGGGTAGAAGAAATTTCTTTCCAAGATATTTAAGGGAGCAGAGGAAGAAATCGTGAACATCTATATGAGTAGGAGGCTAACATGTGCAGCCAGAAGAGGGAGATCACAGAGGGTCCACAGGTGGGGACTAGAAACATGTGGTCTGGTGCCACCACCCCTCAGAGTGGGGGCAGGTGCAATGGAAACTGGGAATCTATTGTGAAGATGTTGTACGTGATTGTTAGGATTTAAGAAGGCTGTTTGGAAGAGACACTTCTAGGCTTGAAGTTATGTCCTTACATCTTCATTTCTGTATGTCTGTAGTTTTGTATTTGCTGATACACACAAGTCCAAAACTCAAAACCTCAGCAATATCCCATATGTTTACATTTCTGTTACTTAGTATACAGTGGTGGCAAGAGCCAGTTTATGGCAGGGAGGTTGAGGTCCCAGAAATTATCTGGTCACATCATATGCATTAGATGGCCTTCAAAGTGCAGTCCAGAGAGATGGATCTGGATAAACTAGATCCCAAATCCTCCAGGAAAAGCAACTCAAGTATTACACACAAATTAATCATCTAACAGAGTAGGGATAATGATCCCGACTCTACAGATAACTATGGCCAAGGAGACCATGGCCAGCACTCTATTTCTATGGTACAATGATTTATCTTTTCAATGGGAACATATATAACAGTTGTCTCCACAAAGAAATCAGAATGCAGATGACATGTCATGAGAAATCACTGCACAATTTACTCCTTCATGTGAACAACCTCTTCTAAATGTAAAATTTAAGACTGTGCATTTGGGCTTAAATGTTTCAAATCATATTTACAGTTTTGACTGCATTCATCTATTTATTTTGCATATAGGAGCATACTCATGTCACCGTATGCTATGGAGGTTAGAGGACACTGTTCAGAAATATGTTCTTTCCCTTCATCATGTGCATTCTGGGAACTGAGTTCAGGTCATCAAGCTTGGTTGTAAACACTGTTATCTGCTGAGCCATTACACCTACCCTCAATCATTTCTTAAAATCACTTGCATATGATTCACCTTTACATTGTTTTGAAAATCATGGTGAAATGTAATATATGTACATAATTTTTAAGTGTAGAAATAACTCATTTGAATATTAATAACTTCTTTTTATAGTTGGAAAATATTCGTCATAATAATTGGTATTCTGAGTATGATAGCAACCCAAATTATTTCTTGTTGCTATCATAAATGAAGTTATGAGGAGGACATTTTAACCTTTGTATCTGGGAAAAAAAAAGCCTTTGCCAATTCTGTCAGTTAGAGTTATAGCTTTGGCTGCAGCTGGCATTGGGAATCTATCTTTCAGAATGTTTAAAAAGGGCACTTAGTTTGCATCACTGGGAGAGACAACAGAAGTCACCAAGCAAGTAGTCCGAGGAAAGGGAAGTCAGCAAATACACTGCAAGGGATGATTTGAATACTGTCTGAATTAACACAGCTGATGGTTTCCAAAGTCAGGCGGCAATCAATGTGACCTGGGGAAATGCCTCCAAGTCCTTCATGCCCTGACTGAATGTCAAACCAATGAACCCAGTCACTCTGGTGGAGCTTCAGTCTTTGGACAAGTTCCCTAGTGAGTCCAATATGCAGTTGAGTTCTAAAGCTAGTGGTTTAGACCACAGATCAAAGGCATCGATTCAATAAACATTGATGAAGCAAAGAAATCTTTTTAAGGTCACAAACCAAGAATCATGATACATATCTATAATCCCAGCATTTAGGATTCTGAGTCAGATGACTGCAAATTTCTCAAAATCATTCTGGTGACATAAGCCAGACTGTGTTTAAAAAAAAAAAAAAAGCAAAAATAATGGTTGGTAGTCATTGTTTTAATAGAAATCAAAAATTTAAGTTCCAAAGGGCAGACCCAAAGTTAAAGATAAGATTTCTAGTAGAGGCAGATAGGTGGTCGGACCAGAAAGAATGAAGAAGAAAAAATACTATTAAGCTAAATAAACAAAATATGGGATGGAGAAAATTGAGTACATAGTAGCTTTAGTGTAAAGTATTTTTGTTGGCATAAATCTTTCCAGGGCGCTGAAGGATCCATAACAGTACTATATGAAGTTTGCAAAGGTAAGACATTCCTGTGTGATTTTTCAAAGAATACATACAAAGAAGACATTTATACAAAGAAGCCATCTCTCAATTCAGTCGAGCTGACAGCTAGTATTAACCATCCCAGACCCCAGACATACACTCCAGGCTTCAAAACAAAATTCAATCTTTACCTGTATATGGAACACTAAGTATCAAATGAAACTCACAAAAATATATTAATAGACCTAAGGAGGAATGCTAAGTAAACAAACCCAAGAGCACTAAAAATCTTTCTGCTCTAGCTTCATTAAGAACTGATATCAAGCCGGGCAGTGGTGGTGCACGCCTTTAATCCCAGCACTTGGGAGGCAGAGGCAGGCGGATTTCTGAGATCGAGGCCAGCCTGGTCTACAGAGTGAGTTCCAGGACAGCCAGGACTATACAGAGAAACCCTGTCTCAAAAACAAAAATAAAAACAAAAACAAAAACAAACAAACAAACAAAAAACAAAAAAAAAACTGACATCAAAAGCCTAAAAGTGCTAAATAGTGGAAAAAATGGTCTGCTCTGAAGCACTGTAGCAACAGAAAATATCCCATGTCTCAAATAGATTTGACCACAGAGCATCTTCATAGATTAGTGTCCATGTGTTCAGCAAACATAGCATCATGCTTTATCAGAAAAGCCTGTCTTTGTCACTAGAGTATTGATAAATACATATTAAAAATTCCAAGGAAGAGGTATACCCAGGTCCGTGTGAAAATCAATTATTTCCTAAGTAACATTGCTGCTTTCTAGATATCACCCATACAGAGGAATAAACTGCTTGTGGGAAAATAAGTCATCGGCTTGAGTAATCATAATAGGAGTCTGGGCTTCATCAAAGACAACTCCTATCTGACTTTTCCTTTCTTCCAGTACAAGTTCAGAATGAAGAAAGTAAATAAATAGAAGCCAAGTTAGGCCAGACCAAAGAGGGCTCTGTGTGAACAAAAATTACCAAGTGGCCAAAAATATAAATGGATATTTCATATTTCTGAAAAGCATTATAGCAGTATAATATTCTTCGGAAGTCTTTGTCTCAATGCAGTTGAAGTGGTTATTCCTTTGAGAGCTTTAACAAAGAGAATTGCCTACGAGTGAGACGTGTGTTGAAGTTGCCTTTGGCCAATAAATAAACATTTTAAATCTTCAAATAAAAGCAAGACTTGGAAATTTTAGTTTGTAGATCTCCAAGGGTCAAAGTGGAAATATCAAAAATAATAAAGAATTGTTACAAGGTATGTCAGCAACCCTCTGCAAACGTTCTTGGACTGTTTTGTTCATTTGCTATTGATGCATTATGGCTATAATGCAAATAAAAGAAGTAATGTTCCAGAAGTTATGCCTCCATTTCCTTCAGGGTAGGATGACAAAGTCTGCAGACACATAGCTATAATCACTAAATTAGGATATGCAATGATCAATCATGAAATAATATCAGAAGAATGTGTCTTGTCTATTGATTTCCCAAATTAATGTATGGGTTTTTTGTTTTTTGTTTTTGTTTTTTTTTGTCTAAAGTGCTTGAAATTCCTCAATTTTTTAACTTAGTTGTTCTTTATTTCTCTTAATAGATACATTTATGCATTTATACCATATGACTATGCTGAGCTTAGATTAAGTCTTGGGGGGATGGAGAATTACTCTAGGGTATTGCCTCTACCATTAAGTTGCCTGTGATCTTTTGGAAGATGCTCACAGGGAAACTGGTCACAGTGATAAAACACAAAAGGTGGTTTTTGATAATTTGCCTGACTACATTGTCACCTTTAAAGGAAGTGCTCTTCAGGTGCCTTGAAAAAGATGTTGGAACCACCCAGCATCTGTGGACTTAACTCCAAATGAAGGACTCATGAATAAGGGAAGACATCGCTCAAACCTGCCTCCCACCTTCTCACTTCCCGTCTCTCTTCTTTTAATATTATCCTAAGTATCAGATAAAGATCCCTTAGAGAGTCTCTACTTCCAGAGTGCAGAAAGTACTGGTGTGGTCAACCACACAATGAATTTTAAAGTTCCCTGGCCTGTGCATTCCTTTCCAGTAATATTAGCTTATAGTCAAGCATCCCTTAAATATTTATCAATAGCTTAAATATTAACAAAAGCCATTGTCTCCTTTGGCAACACAGGGATTGTATTCAAATCCTAGCTTGTCAATGGGAGAGAAAAAAAAGAAATACATTTAAAACAGAAAAACATTAGCTTGCATCCACAACAGTAAAATGTAGGTGATTGCTCTCCTCCTGCACAAGGAGGTAAAGAAGTCAGTCTACCCTAAACCATTTCTTCTGGAATTTTTGGAATATGAACACAAGCACACGAAGCTAGCCTGGCATATGGATGAGGAAGATATGCCATCCAATGCTTGGAGTATTCTCTTCCTCCCTCTGAATGAATAATTTATTGGTATTGTACCTGCTGTTTCCAAGTGCACATTAATGATTTATTTCTTGATCTTAAAAACAGATGTTCATAACTAAAGCACAGGTTCTATACGATCATTAAGGAGTCGTCTGATGGTTGGAAGAATTAAAGTGAAAGGGTGGTTTAAACCCTCAAATGTAAAAATGAATAGACATTTTCTGTACAAATTGTACCGGTTTTGTTTTCTGCTCTCGTAGAGAAATTTCTCTTCTTATAAGTGTTCGGTCATGTGAAGCCTGTTTCATTCCCCTTATCATTAGCAAATGTATTGTTAAATTCCAGAGGATTTCTGACTTAGAGCATAGCTTTGTCATTCATTCAGGTTCTTATAGCTTTTTTGTCCTGTGTCTTAGTTAGGAGGATCTTACCAAAACAGCAAGTGCAGATGTTGATGAAGCAGCATTGAATTATTGTTTTAAAATGCATTATTAATCATGCACAGTTTCAGCATCTCAGAATTCCCATGAACAAATGATTACAGGTAACAGTCTTTGGATATGTAATAACATTCATGTCTGTTTTTGCTTGCGCCTTGCTGTCTGCTGAAATTGCTTTTTACATGCTTGAATTTTGAAGCTGAGGTGATTCTGAATTAGCTGAATTGTCTTTCATACATACTGTGTGTCCTACATAAGGAAATTGGATTGTGGAGAGCCGTGAATATGA
Organism: Apodemus sylvaticus; assembly: GCF_947179515.1. Lineage (NCBI taxonomy): Eukaryota > Metazoa > Chordata > Mammalia > Rodentia > Muridae > Apodemus > Apodemus sylvaticus. The sequence continues at coordinate 84,879,382 of NC_067480.1, read as the reverse complement.
CAGGCTACAATCATTTTCTTCTTGCATCTGACTCTGCATCTAAAACTGGGGGGTGGGGGGGGAGAGTGCCTGCTACCAACCAAGTGTGATTCTACCTGAGAATCTTTCCTCTCCTGTATACATGGGGTTTGCATTCTGGGCTCTCCTTTTCTGTATCTGTTCCAGTCAACAGCTTCTAGGAAACATACAGGAGACTCGGTAGAGAATACTTGATTAAATATATCCGAAAATGGGCTAACCCTGACACCATTCCACTTACAAGCAAAACCAACTGAAATGCTTTGACGAGTGTTTTTGATGGACTTGGGTCTGAGTGATGAGACAATAATCTCCTTAAATGTGCTGTCCTCATTCCTCAAGGTACCAATACCGAATGCACGTCATTGCAGGTTACTCAAAACCCATTATAAATGAAATAAACTTTAGTGGCTTGTAAAGAATGCTTGGCATATATTACCATGTTTAATACCTGTGTATTCAGTCTCAAGCCATTATCATCATGTTATTTGCTTCACAGCTTTATCGTTGCTGCCTCCTTGGTGGAAGGGCAGAACTGTTAACTCATTCAGCGCATTTAACTCTAGAAAGCACTATGCGTTAAGGTGGTATGAAACTAAGCCAGCGTTGCCAAGCAATACTGAAAAACATTGGAATGCAATAAAGGAATGTAGATATTACAGATGACTATTTCATGCTACCTGGATCCTTGTTTATTAATGGGATACACAAGCTATTCTTGAACCTTGCCACTGTCAGACAATATGATGCCAACTCCATCCAAGGCAGAAGTTTTACGAGGCAAGGTATTTTTAAATGATGTGGTGATCTTCGAGGTGGTATTAAAGTTCTATATAGTGAATGCCTATCTATTCTTGCTAGTCTAGAAAGAAAAAACAAAATAAAATAAAAATGTCCTTTTTTTCTGCTGGTCCAAGATTATTTTCATAGACAGAACAGCACACCAGCACTCAGCACAAAACTGGTACAAAACTGTTGGGAGAAAAGAAACCAGTGTCCTTCTGGAATCTTCTGAAGCAACAGTGGCAATGAGTAAAGTTTTTAAGGTGGAATCGGCAAAGTTTTTAAGGTGGAATGCCATTGTGTGAGTTATAGTTACGTTTTCTCTAAAAGATAATTTTGGCCGGACTTAAAACACTCAAGAGTTTCTCTACGCAGCCTCGATCATAAACTTTGCTTCAGCTGTGGCAGCTTCAATTCATTACCACTTAGTGGTAGCACTATTTAAACGTAAATTCCTAATATGAAAAGCTATTGTAAGTATACATGGATTTATATAAAGGTTGATGACTATAATGCTTTTTTTATACTAGAAAAATACATAAAAGGGAAACTCAATCTGATGAATGCTGTTAATTATTTTAACTTTTTTATTAGGTATAAAATGTTCATACAAATATTCTCTCTATAACTTACCAAGATTTATCAGCTTGTATAATTTTTATAATCAGAAGAGTCTGGTTTTCTAATTAAAGTTTTGTCAAAGAAAATGAAATCGTGTGGTCCTTTCCTCCTAAGGAAGCAAGTTACTACAGTGTCAAAAACTACATCCAGGTTTTCTCTACTCTGCATGTGGTTCATGGATGAGATTGCATATAGCCAACACACCTGGATCTGGGGGCTTGTTAAATCCCTACCACTATAGAAACAATGAGAATATATCTCACTACTGTTACAACACACTAAAACCAGAGCCTCCATAAAATTAAATGCTGATTAGAATAAAGACAAAATCATGTTTACTTAAAAGTTACTCTTATCTACTCCCTAAGTGGGCAAAATGCTAACAGCATGTCCCAAACATTTACCAGCTTTCCTCCCAACAATTGTTGAAAAACTCTGCATCTAGCAAACCCATTATTCCACTCCATATCCTAAAAGCAAAAATGTCCATACCAGCGAATTTTCATACCCATGTTTCCTTGTATATTAGTTTCTTGTTGTCTTGCTGAGACAAAGTCCCTGACAAAAGCAATCTAAGAAAGGAAATGCTTATTTCTGCTCAGTGTTGGAAGGTTCATCTTGGCCGTGAAGCATGGTAGGAGGAGCTTAAGGCAGCTGGTTGCATTGTGTCTGTGTGTCAAGAAACAGAGAGCTATGTATTCTGCTTACTCCCTTGTGTCTGTTTTTCTTTAGTCCAGGACCCCTACACAAGAAATGCAGACACATTTAGAGAGGTTTTTGCACCTTTATTAATCCAATCTCGACATTCCATCCCAGATTTGTCCAGATATATTTCCATGGTAATTTTAAATCCTACCAAATTCACACTCAAAATCAACCACCATGGCCAGAAAATATAAGTAAGAATCAGAATGGAATGATGTGCATTAGCAAGGCCGCTGCTGAATCCTTTATGAAATCATTCATTAGTAAGGAAAACATTAGCAGAGTTTTCTTCTCCAAAGAGTCTGCCTTGCGGATGTGCTAGGAACGAGCTGTCTTAAGAAATATGGGAAGACTGACAAGCAAAACAAAAAGAACCCTTAAAACATGGAGTTATAACTGTACTCCCTTGATCTTGAAGGCTTCCCTGTTCCCTACTAGCTTCCTGCCCCAAGTGTTCCAATGAGGCCCTTCGTGCTGTTATAAACAGCAGGACCAAAAGCAACTTCAGAAAGAAAGTCAAGCTGGCTTAAAGGTTATAGCCTGTTATCTAAGGAAACCAGAACAGAAGAGTTCAAGGCTGAAACCTGGAGACTTGAACTAAAGCAGAGGCCATAGAAGAATACTGCTCACTCGCTTGCTCTCCATGGCTTGCTCAGGCTGATTTCCTTCTTTCTTTCTCTCTTTGTTTCTGTCTTTTTCCTTTTCTTTCTCTCTTTCTTTCCTTTTTAAAATACAAAAGTCAACTAACCTGGACCAGTGGGAGCTCCCAGAGGCTAAGCCACCAACCAAAGATCGTAAATGGGCTAGTCTGAGGCTCCTGCACGTATGTGGCAGAGCTTGGTTTCTTGTAGAACTTAAGACTTTCTGCCCAAGTGTGTCACCACCTACAGTATGCAGGCCCTCCCATATCAAACATCAGTTGAGAAAATGCCTCACAAACTAGCCAATGTCCAATGTGAGGAAGGCAATTTCTCATCTAAGGCTCCCACATCCAAAATGACTCTCATTTACATTAAGTTAACAAATACAACCACTGGGCCTCTGGAAAATTTGATACACACTTGACATTGATAATGACAAATGTTCACCTACTCATTACCACTTCAGTAAGAATTACCAAAAAGTAAGAGTTGTTTTTCTTTCTTTTCCTCTGAGGAGAAGGGCATTATTGCCCTAACTGGAATAAAGTACAAAATAAAGTAACTTTCACCTTCTCCAGAATCTAATAAAGTTCAATGACCATTTTTAAGTCAATCAGTTATAAGTATGTACAAGAGAAAGATACAGAACTGAAAGATTAGATGTCATATCAGGCTGCAAAGTAGATTTTATTTTGGTGAACAGGATGGTTGATGAGTGGTTTGTAGGTAGTATCACTATGTAACTCAAACTCACCATCTTTATGTGCAGATTGCAGGTATGCACCACCATGCCCAGATGGGAAGATATTTTAATATTAAAAGAAAACTGAACAAGTTAATATGTACCAATGCCCATGATAACAAAGAGCTAAGCTATCGGCCTCTGCTTTTAATATTGGCTTTTTAAGCCCTTGGACTGTACAAAATTCTTTATACACTAAACAATTCATATTTACAACACCAGCAGGCTAGATGTGAATGTTTGCAGACTAATATTAGGAAACATTGCATCCTAATATTTTAGACTGGATATAATGTCTTTCTTGGAAGTTGGCACAAATAAGCACACTACTATGTGGTAGAAATACAGTTTAAATGGTGAAAGATAAATATATTAATAAAGCGTGGGTAGGGAGATGGATTAGTCTGAGGAGTCTCTATTATGAAGCATGGAGAATTTATTCAAATTCCCAGCCCCCATCAAAAGCTGGACATAGAGACTCACATCTGAAACCACAGTGCTATGTGCAAAGTGAGGTAGAGAGATTTATGAATATCATTGAACAACCAGCCTGGCTGAAGAGATGAGAAGCCCTGTCTCAAAAAATAATGTTGACTGTAATTTAAAAAGGCATCTAAGCCAGACAGTGCTGGTGCATGCCTTTAATCCCAGCACTTGGAAGGCAGAGGCAGGCGGGTTTCTGAGTTTGAGACCAGCCTGATCTACAGAGTGAGTTCCAGGACAGCCGGGGCTACACCGAGAAACCCTGTCTTGAAAAAAAAAGAAAAAGAAAAGAAAAGAAGAGAAAAGAAAAGAAAAGAAGGCATCTAGTATTGGCTGTTTGCCTTCATACACACAAACAGACACACACAAACATGTACACACATCACACATATGAACATGAACATACATCTCACACACACACAAATAGTAAAGGAAAAAAATCAGCGAACATCTAACTCATTGCAAAAGTAACTGCAAGGATTATATTTTAATAAAAAGGTGCATCCAATAGGGAACAGGAAATGAATATATAAGGAATGTGTTCTGACAGTCAAACTTCTAAAAGCATTTTAGATAATGTTCCTGAAAGCTTGCTTGCAAATTCCTCAGGTTCTGCAGATTCCCAGGGCTGGAAAGCTGAGAGCATCAGTAAATGAGCAGAAATGCATATTGCTACAGAGAGGTGTCACCCATATCCCCTAGAGTCAAATATTGTTTTACATCTTCATTGTCAATTCTGAACCACTGAAAAAACTGTAAAATACAACTTATGCTAAAGCAGGCAAAACTCCTAAATCTCAGAGAGAAAAAAAATTTAGAAGTACAGGCTTAAAGAGGCAAGCATGAAAGAACTCAAATAAATTGGGCTGAGAAACACAGAGGGAATTTGTCCAGAAATGTGGGAGAAGAGGAGCCATTGTGAGAAAATCTACAGAGAGGGGCTTGACTAGCAAAGCTAAACAAAGAAATGAGAACGCAAACTGAAGGCACATTTGTAATATTTATAAGAAATAAATAGGTCAATGCTCTTTGGGGTGATTTGAGGCATCAGCCTGATAGATGGGAATAGTTTATATACACCATTGAAATGGAGGAGGTTGGCCACTTCCAATGCCAAAACAATTTGGGACAAATTGTGAGACTCAGTGGTGAAAGAAAAGATTAGATGTGGGTAGATTAATACACATACAGAAATAGACAAAGGCTGGGGAAACTGGAACAGAGACACAGTAGCAATGCGAGTTCAGAGGAACGTAATAGGTCTGAACCAAGGACAGCAAAGTATGTACTGCTTGTTCATTCTCTGTTGGGTTCTTATGCCGATAGGTGCGTGAAGAGGCAGCTGATAGCATTTGCGCAGCCAGAGGATCAAGGTCATTATCCCTCCGACACAAAGACTGCAACCAACAGAGTATACTAAGCAAGGACTCCAAATCTGTCACTGAAGATTCTTTCTTCAAAGACAGAAATTAGAGCAAAGGAGACCCACACCTCTAAACCCAGGAGCCTGCCATTTTTCTGACTTTATTTCCAAAGCCTCACACTCTCTGGAAAGTTTGGAAAAATCACTGGTGTATGCAAGCAGAGAAGCTTTTTTAAGCCTCTAAGACTTAGAGGTTCTCTGGCTTCAAAGTGCTTACACCCTTTAGTGCATTTCCTCATGTTCTGGTAAGCCCATGGCATAAAATTATTTCCATCTCTATTTTGTAACTGTAATTTTTCTATTGTTATGAAACCTAATGTAGTGAATCTGACATGCAGGATATCTGATATGCTACCTTTGTGAAAGGGTCATTGACCCACAAGTTGAGAACCACTTAGAGTCTATTTAGTTAAATGGCAAAAGTTATCCTTGTCTGTATAATGAATGAAAACTATCAACAGCATCTAAACCCCTACCTTTCTCTCTCTGGTCACTATAAGGATGCCTTCTAAAAATCCTGCTAAGGAAATTGCTACACTCAAACCCATATGCCCAGTCAACTTCTCTTCTTTATTGTGCAATATTTATTGCCCAACCCTCTTCCCAATGCTGAAATTCTCTCTCCAAATATTTACCCTCTTTTTGTATGTGTTCAGACACACAGTTTTGCACACATACCAAACTGTTTGTGTCTGTGTGTTGGGTTCTGAAGGTGAGTTTAACGTTCTTCTTCTATCACCTTCTACTATATTTATTGAGGCAAAGTCTCTTCCTGGACCCTGAATTTGGGTTAATCTACCAAAATGGTTTGACCTGGAAACTCCTATCTCTACCTCAAAGTTGCTGAAATTTCAGGCACATTGTCTTGCCTTTACAGGGTTTCTAGGGTTGGGAACTCCAGTCCTCATGCTCAAAAGTCTAGCTCTTTGCTTGCATGCATCTTTTAGCAGAAGCATCGCTTCCTGAAAAAACAACATAGTATCTCCTCAAGTAATTTTTAGAAAGCCTGCCTTGTGATGATCAAAGTTTAGACTTCGGTTCAATTAGAATACATAACATATCCCCAATTTTTTGAACAAGAGGGAGAACCTCTTCTTCTCCCTTAAGGATTCCTCATGAGAAAATAAAATATCTAGCCCTTTTGATCATGCCCATATGACATGATCTGCAGATGCCCCAATACACTGGTCACCCTAAATGAACATAGCCAAGCTCTTCACCAGAATTCTGGAAGCATCCTGCCCAAAACCAGACACAAAGGTTCTGCTGATATCTCACCACCAGTTTCTTGTTCAGAGAGAGGGAGAGGATCACATTACTCATGGAGCCTATGATCACAGGAGCTGTCTCAGCAGCCACGTTTAGACTGTGGGGACTGGCAGGTACCATGATGTCACAAATAGAACATTTTTAAATCTCACTGCCTCTTTGATCATGGTTTGGCTGTTTAGACTTGGAGGACTCAATCCTTGGTCATTTACTGACAGGACTCAGAAAAGAAAAAAAGCCTGGATGCCAATGCTACATTAGTTTCTGGATTCTTGAGGAACCACGGAGGTTCCTCCTTGACAGCTTCTCCGACTCAGGTCTTGTGTGACTCCAAACATCTGAGCCACAACTTCTTTCAGTGTCTACTGCTGAATTAGGAGTGACCCATTCATTTTTTGAGGCAACCTATGCTTGTTGTGTGGCCCTATTGCGCTCTTTCACATCTGGTGAGTCAATTCCTGAGGCAAACAAATACTTCATTTCTAGGCTATACATGGGGATTGCTATGAGACTGATTTTGACTTCGAGGTTTGTTGCGTGTATACAAAGTCACAGCCCATTCGACCAGTTCTCCTTAAAACAACAGTGTGTTCTTTGCTTTCTACTTTTGGAAGGGGCACAGTTATGCATCACAACCACCATATCTGAAACATAAAAGTATATGTTCTAAAGTGTTTATTGCTTGAGACCAGCAATCACATGCCTTCTCCCATTTGAAAAAAAAAAAAAAAAAACTCCTTAGAAGGTTTTGTCCGGTCTAGCATTGGTTTTCTGAGAGATAAATTGATCTTTTGAAAGTCTCAGACCTATGTGTACACTGACTCTATAATTTCAAGCCACAGATATTTGACAAGTTGCCTATATGCTATAATATATATACATACATATGTGTGTGTGTATATATATATATATATATATATATATATATATATATATATATATATATATATATCATGATCAGAATCCTATTCAATAATTATTATAAATTATGAAGCCCGAGCTTATTGCCAGCTTATTTATTATTCCTTCTGTTATATGAAATTTTATCCCTAAATGGTATTTAGCCTTGGGATATATCATCATTACATTTCATAATAGAATATTAAGAAACACTGTGCCCATTTCTAGAACCCTTCATTCTTGACCAAGTCCATTCATGTACCCATACTGAACTACTGTTTAGTCTTTCCTTCAGTTATACATGCTCAGCAATCCTTACCATCTCCCCTGTGGTACTCTCTGAGATAAGCATCAAGATATGAATGTTCTCTGGAAAGTTCTATGTATTTTGATAAAGAAAGACCAACATAATTTTCTAAAGATTTCATGTATGAGTGCTCTATCTGCATGTACACCTGCATGCCAGAAGAGGACATCAGATGGAATTGCAGATGGTTGTGAGCCACCATGTGGTTGTTGGGGATTGAGGCCCCTGGAAGAGCAGACAGTGCTCTTGACCACTGAGCCATCTCTCCAGCCCTACACAACATAATTTTAAAGGTGGTAAATGGACTAGTAAGTTATTTATTTGAAGCCCGTACAAAGTAAAGAGCACAAAGGAAAGAACATTGACATCTCTGTGAGTGGAGCAAGATGTGGGATAAGAAAAATGTCATAAGAGGCATTTGCAGTCTGGTGAGGAAAGAGACCTCTCTGCCCTGTTGGCAATTGTTCCTCATGAAGCCTGACAAAGGGTCAGTCAACTAACTGTTCAGTTCCACAGAGAGACTGAGGCACTGAGTTTTTCTACAGCTTCAGAATTCAAAGGAGAAATTCTCTTTACCCAGAGGCCAAAAAATCATAACTCTTCTGACAGGGAAGGTCTGGGAACTATATTCCAGTCAGGGGTTGGTCAAGACAAATCTCTACTGTATCTGACAGTGATTCCAGCCTAACTGTTACCATCTACTGACTGTCTCCTTGCCCCCAGAGCAAAATCTTTCATAGTAAGCACAGATTCCAATGCGACAAAATCCTGTGCTCTCAAAGGTAGTCTTCCCTGTCTGTGATATAATCTGGTAGGCCATCGCCATCACTCAAAAGACAGAAAACCATTCTCTGGATATCTGCACCCTTGTTCTCTCTCACCTGTGACAACTTTGGGGGTAGAGCTAAGCACATACTTACAGTCTTCAGAGAAATGTTAAAATGTTTTCATTAAAAAATTAGTGAGCATATGACTAGGTTATATTTATAAATGGAGATGATGGTTCTAAGAAGGGATCTAGCTCTGAGAGAGATTGAATAACAAACAGGTTGCTTGTCTCTCCAGCTAGGCCAACCAGCTCAGGGCCCTTCATAGAGTATACAGACATAGCTGATGGTGACTTGTCCTGGTGGCTTACAGACCCAAAAGTAGGATGTAAAGTGACAATAGGTGGTGGTGAGCAGCTCTAGCTAGACCAGATCAAATCACCTTCAGGGATTTCCTCACCAGAGGAGCATTAGAGAAAGCTTACTTCTCTACACATATTCTTGCTTCCAACACATCTCCTCATAGCAGTTTGGATTCTGGGTAAAATAAGCATCAGATCACATTGCAGATGGTTGTGAGCCACCATGTGGTTGTTGGGGATTGAGGCCCCTGGAAGAGCAGACAGTGCTCTTAACCACTGAGCCATCTCTCAAGATTGGCTCTGGGTAAAATAAGCTTCTAAGAAAGCACATTTCTCACCTGAAAGTGCCACCCTCGGGGAGCCACATGGACTGAATCACAGGGAGAGGAGAGATACACACCTGATAGTTCTGGGGCCGCTGCTACTCTGTTCTGCCCACACTTGCTCTTTTGCATGGGATGTATTCTTACTTCCTTGCTTGCCCTAATTACATGCTTGACTGCTTGCTCTACGCCCATCTGGTGTCTGTTTAAGAGCACAAGGACTGAAATGGCGGCTGAGAGGTTTGCTCCTGGAGGAAACTGGAGACCTCACTGTAACAAAGACATAGCTTCATTCTGCCTTAACCTTCCTTACACACCATTACACAGAGGGGGCCCTCATGGCAAATTCTCAGCTCCTTCACAGCTTCTCTCACGAAGAATAATGGTGTGTCCTTATGCCACGCCCCCACCCCCAAAATCTACCTGTTCTCATTCAAGCACAGACCTGAAACTGAATTTTCTCGCTGTAAGGTCCCAAATACCATAGAAGGAAATCCGAGTCAAAATTAACATTAGTGTGTAACACATATTTACTTCCGATAGAGTTGCTATGAAAGTTTGCATTAAAAGTTTTTTTCTCATTTCTCATTGCTGTGAGAATTCAAGGATTATGCATTCATGCCACTGTTCTTATATAACCATGGAATTAACCACATCGTGTTTGAGATTTGTAATATTTGCATTCATTGAAATCTTCAATCTACCATTCATTGAATCTGGGGCTTGAGAAGGTACTTCCCTTCCAATGCATAGTCTTTCTTGGCCTTGAATAATATGAAGGCTTATATTCAACAGATATGCATTGAGAGATAGTTACTATTTGCTTCATCATTCATCAGATATTTATGACATGTAATCCTATTTGTGCTCAGATGTTTGGACAAAATAATGAATGTGAAGTTTTGTCAAATACTTAATTAGTAAGTACTATTACTGCTATTATTTCTTTCATGCTAGAGAAAGAAAATTTTCATTACAAAGATTATATGTTCTTACCAATTTATGAATTTATGTTAGCCCATCAACTCACCTCCTGCTTTACAACATCTGCACACACCAGCTCTGTCACTGAGGAAATCAAAAATAGTTTATATGCTAACTACTGAACCTCTTATCTTGTTTCTTAATTTTAGAGTTAGGAGGTAAGGACTTAAACTTACTATCAGCACTCCATTAATTATATGAAACAACCTTTCTTCAGTCCCCTGAAATTATAAACCAAGTGCCTGTTCTCATTGTTTTGTGGACATGAAAAGGCAGAATTTTTGTTACTAACCAAATTATAAAGCTATTTTGTTATATACCACTGACGAAGAAATATTGCATTTTATTGGTTATTATAGTGAGTAATGAGTGAAATAACTCCAAAATTTGGGGTTCTCATTTCTCTTTCTTCAAACTTCATCTTTCCATAGGTATATCCTGCCAATATAAATGTTGCTAACAAGAACAGCTTTGGTCATGGACCCAACCTAGACAGGAGATACAGTAGATGAGTGGTATATTTCCTTGTACCACTAAGTCCTAGAGTGGTTGTTGGGAAACAATAGAATCTAAAATCATAAAATGCAGAGTCGCAACACTGAAGGCTAGTAATGGAAGTCTTTTGCTTTCCTCAAATGTGTTACAGGATATTTGATCACACTGTGAACCCTGGGACTGTAAACTGGTAAAAAATGTTTCCTGGTGTGGTGTGGCTCAGCCCTAACACACACACACCTTTAACCCAATAGCTTTCTGTTTACTGTAAACAAGTAATTGTGGTGTGCCTCTGCCATACCACACACTATTAACCCAAAAGCTTTTGTAAACAAAAGCTAAATAAAGTCAAACATAGGTCAAGAGGTGGAGCAAGCAACCAATTGACAGAGAGTGAACATAAGAAAACCCAGGAAAGAAAATGGAGAGCCTTTGAGTTGAAGGGTATTTAAGACAGGGTGGAGAAGGAAATGGGGCCTTCTCCTTCTGGATGTCAGTGTAGTAGAAAGGTCACCTGGATGTTTCTCTGCTTCTTTGAGCTAGCAGACTTTCATCACAGCATCTGATTCTTGAATTTTCATTTGGTAAATTGAACATTTTGGGCTTTTGTTTTAAAAACAACACAAATGTCCTTATTAGACTCAAAGAAATAAATTGCTTCTGATCAAAGATACAGACACACAGTCCACAGAACTCAAAAAAAAGTCAGCAAGCTGAAGTGCCCAAATGAGGATGCCTCAGTCACACTTGGGAGGGAAAAGAAAGGAATCATAAGTAGGGAGGGAAGGAGGGTCCTGGTAGGGAAAGTGGACAGGGTGGAGAGGGAGTCAGGGGGAGAGGGGAACATGATCTGGTATTGGTTGAGGGAAAAGGGCTGAAACCCTGAGGGCCAGCAGAAAGAATGGAAACAGGCAACCTCAGGAGATAGGAGGTTGGGAGGACCCTCTAGAATACACCAGAGATATGGGAGGTGAGAGACTCTCAGGACTCAAAGGAAGGGACCTTAGATGAAATGCCTGACAGTAGGGAGAGGGAACTTAAAGAGCCCACTTCCAGCAGGAAGACAGGACATCAAGTGAGGAAGTAAGAGGCACCCCACAGTCATAACTCTGACCCATAATTTTTCCTGTCTGCAAGAATTACAGGGATAAAAATGGAGAGGAGGCTGAAGAAAAAGAAGGTTCAGTGACAGACCCAAAGTGGGGTCCAGCTCAAGGGGGAGTCCCAAGGCCTAACACTATTACTGAGGCTATGGAGCGCTCACATAAAGGGACCTAGCATGACCACACAACAGCAACTGAGTCAGATGCAGATATTTGCACCCAACCAGTGGACAGAAGCAGCTGACCCCTGTGGTTGAATTAGGGAAGGTTGAAAGAAGCTGAGGAGAAGGGCAATCCTGTAGGAGGACCAGGAGTCTCATTTAATAGATCCCCTGAGATCTCTCAAACACTGGACCACCAAACAGGCAGCATATATCAGCTGATATGAGGCCCCCGAGACATATACAGTAGAGGCCTGCCAGGTCTCGGTTCAGTCAGAGATGATATCCCTAACTCACAAGAGACCAGAGGCCCCAGGGAGTTTAGAGGTCAGATGGGGTGGGGGTGGGGACATCCACATGGAGACAGGAGGGTGTGGAGGAGGTATGGGGTGTAGAACAGTTGGAGGGTGGATGGAAGGAGGGGAAATAAAGTACGGAGTGTAAAAAAAATAAATTAATTTATAAAAAGAGAAACGGACAAAGAACAATTTTTCCAAGATGAATAAACTTGTATTTGGGTGTCACCATTTTTGGATGCTCCCTTTTTTAGAATAGTTTTCAATCATCTGAAATATTTTTCTTGCCAAAAGAATTCAAGGAACTGGAAAAATGGTTCAGCAGGTACAGGTGGTTTTTTATTTAGCTTGAAGAGTTAAATTTGATCCCCAGAACCCACATAGTAGAAGACAGGAACTGATTGCTACCAACCACCCTCCGACTGGCACAAGCACACATGTGCAACATGTACATGCATGTACACATGTACACATGCACACACACACACAAAATAAAGAAATAATTTCTTTTCAATTTTTTTCAAATTCAAAATTAATTTTGATTCTAGCTAAATATCTACCAAATGGAATATTTTTAGAACTTTTATCAACTTGGTGATACAAAGTTTTAATTCATTCTGTGATAATCAATCATATCAAAGTAAAATTTAAAAACTGGGGGGTTTATTTTTTTGACAGTTTCCAATCACTTACTTTTCATTCTTAAGATAGGGCCATAGACATAAATATTTCCAGTTTATCCAAATTAGAAAAGCACTTGATATGGCTAGGGGTATGAGAATGAACTAATCACATTTCCTATGTGCTGCACTAAAACTTTGGAAAGATATGCTGGGAAGATGGACTCAGTGTGATCCACTTAATACTATAAACAATCCAGAAAAGTGTCCTGAAAAATGTATTCATTTCTCCCTATAGCCCTCACAGGCCCATGGAGTCAAAGATGGCCCTGACCCTTGAAAATGGGAAGGATTGACATTGAGCTAGTGAGTCACGGTTTAATGAGATCTGGATATCATGCCCAAGAGACACAAAGAATTGACTGCAAATAGGCTGCAAATACCCACGGCCACAATCTCCAGCAATCCATCCCATATGTGACAATTTGTAACTAAATGTTTATGAATCCAGAGACCAAACCAGGCCATCTACTCTATGACAGGGTTCTGATGCACTTTTTCCTGTAGGAACCTTTAGAACTTCTTACCAGAGAGGAGAAACTAATTATTAATGAATTTCCTTTATAAGTGTGTTGTTTATGACCTACATAATCCCAGATCCTTTGATTTTGCCATCTCATTGTGTTATCAGTGACTATGACAGGAAGGCATAGAAGTGTGACCTTCCCAGACCATTGTGACTCCTCTTGGTGAGTTATTTGTAAATTATTCCATATATAGAAATTGCCAGCCATGCATGCCTGTGCCTGCCTTCAATTCCAGCACTCAGAAGGCAGAAGTATGTGGATCTCTGTGAATTCAAGGCCAGTTTGGTCTAAAGATTGAGTTCTGGGACAGCCAGAACTATATAGTGAGATCCTGTCTCAGAAAAAAAATTAAAGAAAGGAAAAGAAAGTGCCTTCTTCCTTCCCCCTCTTCCTCTACACAGAGAGAGACAGAGAGAGAGAGACAGAGACAGAGAGAGAGAGAGAGAGAGAGAGAGAGAGAGAGAGAGAGAGAGAGAAAGAGAGAGAGAGAGATTGATTTGATTCTGGCAAGGGATCATATCCAAAGACCTAGATCTATGTGATCCAGCTAGAAAGGAGACATGCACTGAATTGCAGTATAATCTGGCTGGAATACAGATGATCCATTAGCACACACCTTTAATCCCTAACTATAACCCGTCCAGCAGGTCCAGTTATTCCTGGGTCCCGAAGAGGCACTACCTGAGGGTCAAAAATGGGGGGGAGAGAAAAGGGAAGCCAAGCATGCTAAGAAAGACAAGTCAGTCTGGGTATGTCAAGGCTTCATTTAATGTCGGGGAGGTAAGTGGGTTTTAAGGCTTACAGAGAAGTAAATAACCTTCACACCAGACAAAGGAGGGAAGGGCAGAGACACCCCTAGGGGTTGAAGCAGGAAGCAAGCGAGGAGGTCATCTGGTCATCTGGAGAGGACACCCGGAGTTAACGGAGTTAACGCCAGCAGGTACATTCCGTGGTTAGGGCAGGAACATCTTGTGGTATTCTCGGGATCTTCTCACACTGGGCAGGAACATCTCGTGGTATTCTCGGAATCTTCTCACACCGATAGCTCAAGGAGAAGGCTCTAGTTAATTGTTCTTATATTTTAGCAGCCACCACCTTAGGGCCATGAGTAAGCATTAGTCCAAATAGCTCAGGACGGCTTCCCACATCTCCTCCTTTTTTTCTTTCTTAAGTTGAGGGGTGGCTATGAAAAGAGGGTCGGTGGAGAGCCTGTTTTAGGCTATGTGGTTTTGCCCCCACGTCCAGCACCGCAGTAACTAGGCCTTTTTAGATCCTAGTAGGGCAGGGCCTCTGCCTTAGGCTATGTAAGTTGCATCCACTCCTGGCATCACATCCTACTCCAATGGCTTAATCAGGCCCTTGGTGGGTGTGATGGGCATCCAGGTAGAGGACTCACAATAATCCTGTCATGGAGTCACCCTGCAGCCAAGAGGCGGTGTGCATCTGGCTCGTGGCACCACAATATTTCCCGTCATTGGCTACTCCACAGCTTATGGCCCTCAGCCACTATTAGGAGCCGGAGGTCACCCTCCCTGGCATTTCTACTGCTTAGGGAACCAAGAAAGTTCTGTGCCTGCAGTAAGGGTGGAAAACTGAAGGCCGAAGGTTGCTACCTCCATGTCTGTCAAGGCAGAATCAATCTGTGATTTAACAAAACTGGTCAATCTGTTAAAAGCCCAGGGGCCAAATGACAAAAACAACAAAAGACCCAGGAGGGGCCCCAAAAGGCTGGAGAGCAAGGTGGAAAGCCAGGGTGAAATCTCAGCATCAGCATACTCTGGCAGCTAGCATGTTCCTTCAGCATCCTGTAGAAAGAACACAAACATGCCTCTTCTCTACACTTAGAGTTCCCTGGCATTAAAATTTTTAAATTTTTGTGGTATATAGAGATGTAATTCTCCCTTCTTTTATTATAAATATATTGTTGTAAAGTTCTATGGGCTTGTTCCATAATATCTTGCCTCTACGAATTATGAGGAATCTCAGTAATATGACTAATATTAAATTATTAATATAACATTTCAAATGACTGACTATAATAATCAGTTATAATATTTGTCTTAATTTGATTTGGAACATTCAGTATAAAAAATAACATGTAAAAACAGTTATAACTAGAAAGCTTGAAAAGCTGTCAATGGTCATATGCATATTTTGATTAATTTTTTTTGAATTGCATTTGTATTGTAAAAGTTAAGAATTAGTAGCATTAAAAAAGAAACAATTTCAAGCAATAGTAAGCCATGAGTTATATATATATTATTAATATATAAATCAAAAGTTTGATTTTTAATATTTTAAAAAGAACAGCTACAGCACCCAATTCAATTATCTGTGCTGAAGCAAGGGGACACTCAAAAGAATAAACATGTGATCTAATTATATGAGCTTTACTTCCATAGTAGATGTATTTTTATAGGATGCATGTATAAATCTATAACAATAAAAAATATGTATAGAGGCATATTTTTAACAATTATCTTTTAGATAACAATTATTAATTTTGCCTAAAAATGGCTTGCCATGTAATAAATCAACCATCAATGTTTTGTAATAACCAATTTGATTGCTGTTTGTAACAAGGAACAAATGTTTTTTACCTTGAAAGCAGAGGTTTAGGTCTTCCACGGGCAAGCTTAAGATGAGGTTAATATAAGATAAAGCCAATTAATATATCCTAAATTCTTTAAAAATCATTTATGTAAAAATTCTAAAAGTTAGGAGAAAAGGCCTGTAATGAACATTTCATGAACAGTATACACTGAAGAATTTAAGATCCTAGCTTCTTGTATTGAGATAGAGACAAAATATCTTCTCTCACTTAAGGTAAGGCTACTCGCCATTCCTTAAAGAAAAAACCTTCTAATGAAATTGTTTTATTGCTTCTTTAAAGTTAGAAGCGAATGCTTTTATAATTGTCAGAATATAAAGCAAAAAACACCCTTTAATCTATAATTTTGTATGGAGTAGACAGGCCAAATGTTAATGCCTTATTGACCTTTTATAGATTTTAACTGCATTTTAAACCACACGGGGATAAGGATATAAGGAATGTCCTTTTAGCCAAGCATTCCCTAGTTGAGGTGACGTCTGTAAGGCAAAAATAGTTTTCACAAGCTTCCACTGAGGCAGCCCCAAGCCTTGCATTAACTCAAATGTAAATTCCTCTTTTTTTTTTTTTTTTTCCCAAGGACCCACCTTGGGTCCTAGGCTAGGACATTACATGCGCTTCCTCAAACTTAACCACCTTCTAATCTGAGCTTTTTATCTAAGACCAGACCCAAACCCGCCTGACCAGTCCAGCAAGGACACCTTGAGGATTGAATAACCAAAGGAACCTGCAATTCCAGGATTCCGGGAAAGATCCTAATTTCATCGTAGTCAAAGGAGCCTGTTTGATATCAAATAAATTTCCACTGAGATCTCCCTTTTAATTTTGGAGGTTAAATTTTGCTTCTACCATTGTAGCCTATAAACTTGTGGAAAAGTAGCAATGGGCCTAAAATGGCCACAGCTGTATCATACTTAAAATTATCTTAATTACAAAATATGTTAAGAATCATGAGCCTTTAACAAGGCTGTAAACTTAAAACTGCAGCCAATGACACACTGGTAATTTTTATTGTAACTCAATTTTTCCTTGCAATATTAGAGCACAACTGCAACTTTGGAAGCAAATTCCAATTTTAAACCATCTATTTT